>NW_017264931.1:1301102-1589202 GCF_001329695.1 Rhodotorula graminis WP1 | reverse complement strand
CAACGGGTTCGGCGTCGGCGTCTTGACGGGTATCGTCCCGAGCTTTGTCGCCGAGATCTCCAAGCCTCGAACGCGAGGCCTCATGATGTCGCTCGAGCTCGTCTTCGCGGCCACGGTGCGTCCTCTCTTCCGGTCCCTCGCGCACTCCTCGTCTACAGTTCCTGACAGGTTCTCTTCCCCTGCAGGGCCTCATGACCGCCTTCTGGTGCGCCTCGACTCGTTTCCCTTACTCTCACTTGGCGGCGCGAGCGAGCGTCGAGCTGACCCTGTCTTCTTCCGCAGGTGCGCCTACGGCTTCGCCAAGCACACCGACGCCATCGGGTGGCGCATTCCAGTTGCCCTGCAGGGCCTCCTCCTCATCCCGGCCCTCGTCTCGCTCCAGTTCACGCCCGAGTCGCCCCGGTGGCTCATGGAGAAGGGTCGGGTCGAGGAAGGTCGACGCGTCCTCGAACGCCTACACGGCTCCGCGTACGCCGCAGCGGCGACGCTCGAGATTCAGGAGGCGATCGCGATGGAGCATGCGGCCCAGGCGGGCAAGGGATACTCGGCCTGCTTCTCCAAGTGCGTCCCCTCCCCCTCTCGAGCCGTGCCTCGTCCTCGCCCGGCCGCCCTGACCGACCGCCTTTTCTCTCTTTCCTCTCTCCGCACGTGCAGCAACGACCAATGCTTCCGGTACCGCACGCTCCTCGCCGTCGGCGTCAACGTGGCGCAGCAAGCAACCGGCATTATTGAGTCTCACCCTCTCGCTCGGACCTTCTCAAATCCGGATCTGCGAGTGAGGCAGCCAGCTAACCCGTCCCTCTCTGCGCACAGACATGGCGACGTACTACAGCGGCAACATCCTGATCGAGTCGGTCGGCCTCGCTCCCGACCGCGCCACCCTCGTGCTCGGAGGACTCGGAATCGCCGGTGCGCCCCCCTCTCTCTCTCTCTCTCTCTCTCTCTCTCTCTCTCCCTCGCCAACTCCCACGAGCTCTCCCCCCCGATCCCTCCCTATCTATCCCCTCACTCCGCCCTTCCCTGAGCACTCGATGCTGAATCGCACCCGTCCTTCTCGTCCTCGCAGGCCTCGGCTTCACCATCTTCGGCTGTTTCTACCTCATGGAGCACGCCGGTCGCGTGAGGACCATGTTGATCGGGGCGTTCGGCTGCATGGTGAGCCAGATCCTCCTCGCCGCCGGCGTCGCGAACCAGTCGGTCAAGGCCGGCGGCTACGTCGCCGCGACGGGCCTGTACCTCTTCCTGTGCATCTTCTCGGCGACGCACCTCCCCACCGCGTTCGTCTACTCTGCCGAGGTCACCCCTCTCGCTATTCGGACCCGTGCGGCAACCCTCGGCGTCGCCGTGCAGTACCTCGTCAAGTGAGTCGGCCTGTCCCTCTCTCTCTCGCTCTCTCGAGAATGGCGCACTCGAGCAGTACTGACAACCTTTGTCGTCTTCCCCCTCTCGTGCGCCTCCTCGCTTGCCTCCCGTCCCGCGTCCTTCCCCTGTCTGTCCACCTCGCGGCCGTCGCCAGCTTCGCCGTCGTCATGGTCACGCCGACAGCGATTGCCAACATCGGGTGGAAGTACTACATGACGTTCGCCATCATCAACGGCGCAATGCTGCCGCTCATCTTCTGGTTCTGCCCCGAGACGGCGGGCCTCTCGCTCGAGGGCATCGACGAGCTCTTCGCCGGCGGGCGCGTGCACGTGCGCCGCACGGTCAAGGTCGACGGCTCGGGCCGGCTCCCCGTCGCGTCGCTCGAGGCCAACAAGCCGCAAGGGTCGTTCGAGCACGTCGAGAAGATCGAGACGGCCGACCACTACTGAGGGCTCGAGCGGCGTCTCGAGCCTCTTCTTTCCTCCTCTCTCGCTCTTGCGGTCTCTCTCTCACTCTCTTCTTGTCGTAGTGTCACATGTGTCGCGAAACAAAGGTCTTTCATCTGGACTAGCAGCGAAAACAGGGCTCGATGCTCGAGCAAAGAGACTGCGAGGCTCGGGTTCCCTCCCAACGCTCGCTCTGTCTCTCTCGCTCGTGAACTCGAAACTGCTCATGCGTGCTTCGTTGCAGTCACCCTCGTGGGCCACACGCTCTTGTGCGACGTGCTTTACGAGAGCGAGCGCCTCACGCTCGAGGTCCAGCTCCCGCTCCGCCTTGTCCTCGCGCGAGCGATGGAGGCGAGCCCGCTCTGCTCGGCGGGTTGCTGCCGATGGGCACCGAGCTATCGCCCTCGTCGTCGCGTGCGAGTGGAGGTGCTGATGACGGGGCCGGTGGAGGGATGGGTGGAGGAGCGCGGGCGGACGACGGCGAGGTAGGAGCGGAGGAGGACGGCGAGGCAGCCGTGCGGGCGACGACGGCGGCGACCGAGGTTTCTCTGCAGCACCGAGAAAAGAAAAAGAGTCAGACCTGCCGACTCAAGCGGCGAGAGCTGCAGAGGAGAACGAGGCGACGCACCGTCCTGCCCGCTCGGCGTCCTCGTCCTCGAGCTCCCATGCCGGTCGCCAGCCTCCGAGCGGATGCGGATAGTCGCCGGCGGCCGCGCTCGTCGAGTCGGACGTCGGTGGTGGTGCGCGCAGGAGCGGGTTGGGGAACGTGTTGTGGGTCGAGCCGAGCGAGGTGTAGCTGCGAGGTCGGGAAGGTCGGGTCGGGGTGGTCGAGCGGGAGGAGCGTCGTGGCACACGGTAGATGACGAGTGATGGATAGGGCGACGAGGACGACGAGGGCAGAGGGACAGGTCGGACGGCAGGGAAAGGGAAGGGGAGGAAGGAGAGGTCAGGTCCCGGCTCGCGGAACTCAAGACTCGGACGAGGGTGGAAGTGGGACGGACCCGTAGTCGTAGAGCTCGCACCACTCGAGTCCTCCACCGTGCTCGACCTCGCCCGGCCCGCCGGCGCCGAGGCTCAGGTCGTCGGAGCGCAGGAAGGCCCAGATGTCGGCGTACGACCAGTCGAGGACGGGGTGGACGCGGCAAAAGTCGGGCCAGCCCTTGTCGGTCTGCTGGAGCGGTTCGAGGAGGGCGCCGTGTGGGTCGTTGCGGCGGGTGCCGACGAGGATGGCCTTTGGTGGCGAGGGCTGCTTGAGGTCGAGGTAGGTCTGGAGGCCGGCGCGCATGCTGTCGTCGACGGCGACGAGGGCGAGGTGGTACCAGTGGGTCGACAGGGCGACAAAGGCCTCGACTTGCGGGAAAGGGGACGGGCACCGGACGTAGACGGTCTCGATCGGGGGCAAAGTGGGCGCTGGCGACGAGGACGACGAGGGTGCATCGTCGGCAAAGGCGTGGCGGTGGAGGTGACGGAGGACGGCGGTGGCCAAGAGGTGGATGAGGACGGTGCAGTCCTTGCCGCCGTTGAAGCTGAGGGCGATCGAGTCGATGCTGGGTGGGGCCGGGCAACGGTGAGCCGGAGGTCGACGAGGGGGAGAGGGGGAGAGAGACGAGGGACGGACCCGAACTTTGCGATGGCTCGGTCGATGATGTCGAGGGCCTCGCGGGTCTTGAGTGCGAGCCTGGTGCGCTGTTGTGCGAGGCGGTGGACGGCGAGAGCGTCCTGGAGCGAGAAGCGGCGGTGAGGGTGCTCCGAGGCGAGTGCGGCTGCGGCTGGCAGGTGGTGGGCCGGTCTCGTCATGGCAAGGTGCTTCAAGCTGTCCAGGGCCTGGCTGAGCCGGGCGCGGTGGTGAGAAGGAGTCGAGAGGTTGTGCTCCTCCTCGAGACGACGGTCGTCGCCGTCGCCTCGATCCGATTCGCCCTCCTCACGCAAGCTCGTTCCTCTCGAGCCTGACTGCACCAGGCACCCTCCTCGAGCCTACAGCCGCGACCGTCTACCTCGTCCACGTGAGTCTCGTCGTTCCTCTTCGCGTCGACCTCCCCTCGCTTTCGACGCGCTCTGGGCTGCCCGCACCCGCCGTCGAGCGGCCGAGCTGCGAGCTCCCAGGGTGCAGTCGAGCACCTGTGAACCTCTGGCCCCACTCGCTGACCTGTTCGCCCCCGTCGTCGTACAGAGCCGGCACCCTCCTTCGTCCGAGGTCCTTTCATCGCCAACTCTCCTTGTCCGCTCCAACCAGCGTCACAGGCCACCATGCAGGGTCTCCCGCCCAACGCGCAGTATGCCGTCGACGAGGTGCGTCCCCCCTTTCGCCTTCTCGTCGCCCTCTCCCCCTCCCGCTCGACCTTGCTCACCTCGCTCTCCTTCCCGCTCCGCCTCGACTCTCCTCCCCGCACGACACATCCTGCAGTATGGCCGACCGTTCATCGTCATCCGCGACCAGCAGAAGAAGACGCGCATGCACGGCCTCGAGGCCCTCAAGTCGCACATCCTCGCCGCCCGCACCGTCAGCAACATCGTCAAGACGTCGCTCGGCCCGCGCGGCCTCGACAAGATCATGATCTCGCCCGACGGCGACATCACCGTCACCAACGACGGCGCCACCATCATGGGCCAGATGCAGGTCGAGCACCAGATCGCCAAGCTCCTCGTCGAGCTGTCAAAGTCGCAGGACGACGAGATTGGCGACGGCACGACGGGCGTCGTTGGTGCGTCCGCTGTCCCTCCACTCGTACCCTGTGTCTCCATCGTTTCGTCCCGACGCCGTGCTCACCCGCTCCCACGTCGCCCGTACAGTCCTCGCCGGCGCGCTCCTCGAGTCGGCGTCGTCCCTCCTCGACCGCGGCATCCACCCGATCAAGATCGCCGACGGCTTCGACAAGGCGTGCAGCATCGCCGTCAACGAGCTCGACCGCATCGCCGACACGATCGCGTACACCCCGGGCGAGACGGGCGAGCTCCTCAAGGTCGCGCAGACCAGCATGGGCAGCAAGATGTGCGTCGTTCCTCCTCTTCTCCTCCCTCGCGCCCCTCGATCACGATAACTGATTCGTGACTCGGTTGCCCACACAGCGTCAGCAAGGCGCACAGCCTGTTTGCCCAGATCGCCGTCGACGCCGTGCTCGCCGTCGCCGACCTCGACCGCAAGGACGTGCCGTTCGACCTGATCAAGGTCACGGGCAAGGTCGGCGGCTCGCTCGAGGACACGACCTTGATCCGCGGCGTCCTCCTCGACAAGGACATGAGCCACCCGCAGATGCCGCGCACCGTCACCGACGCCAAGCTCGCCATCCTCACGTGCCCGTTCGAGCCGCCCCGGCCCAAGACCAAGCACAAGCTCGACATCACGAGCGTCGACGAGTTCAAGAAGCTCCAGCAGTACGAGAAGGACACGTTCGTCAACATGGTCAAGCAGGTCAAGGACACGGGCGCCAACCTCGTCATCTGCCAGTGGGGCTTCGACGACGAGGCCAACCACCTGCTCATGCAGAACGACCTCCCCGCCGTCCGCTGGGTCGGCGGCCCCGAGATCGAGGTGCGCACCCTCTCGCTCGTCTGCGTCTAGCGGCCCATCGCCTGACCCTCTTTCGGCCCCTCCCCTTCCTTCCTCCTCCTCCTCCCCTTCCTTCCGCTCGCCGCGCCCGTCCTCCGCCCTGCAGCTCATCGCCATCGCGACCAACGGCCGCATCGTGCCCCGGTTCGAGGACCTGTCGGCGGCCAAGCTCGGTCGGGCGGGCACCGTCCGCGAGGTGTCGTTCGGCACGACCCGCGACAAGATGCTCGTCATCGAGGACTGCGCCAACTCGAAGGCCGTCACCGTCTTTGTCCGTGGCAGCAACAAGATGGTGCGTCCTCGCTCTCTCTCTCTCTCTCTCTGTCGGCGCCGTCGTGCCGCAGCATCGTACCTGACCCCGCTCGTCCCCTCGCAGATCATCGACGAGGCCAAGCGCGCCCTGCACGATGCCCTGTGCGTCGTGCGCAACCTCGTGCGCGACTCGCGCGTCGTGTACGGCGGCGGTGCGGCCGAGATCGCGTGCTCGCTCGCCGTCGCCGCCGCGGCCGACCAGACGGCGACGATCGAGCAGTACGCCATGCGCGCGTTCGCGACCGCGCTCGACGCCATCCCGCTCGCGCTTGCCGAGAACTCGGGCCTGGCGCCGATCGAGACCCTCGCCGAGGTCAAGAGTCGTCAGGCCGTCGAGGGCAACTCGCGCCTCGGTGTCGACTGCGCCGGTCGGGGCGAGAACGGTCCGTCCCCTCCTCTTTTCTGCAGCCTTGGTGACACCCTCCTGACTCTCGAGACGTCCTTACGCAGACATGAAGAAGCAGTTCGTCGTCGACCCGCTCATCAGCAAGAAGCAGCAACTTCTCCTCGCTTGCCAACTCGTTCGGCAGATCCTCAAAATTGACGATGTCGGAAGTTTCTCCTCCCCTTTCCGTACTCCTGTGGTGTTCCGAGGCGTCGACGGCCCGGCGCCGCCGTCGCCGCCGTGACGAAGTTCCCGGGCACCCGAACTGACTCTCCTCTCTCTCTCTCGTACACAGATTGTCAACGGCGGTGGCGACGAGTACTAGTCGCACTAGGCGATGTGTCGACGACGTCTGTAACTCGAGATGTACAGTACGCAGCACTCGCCGAGTTTTGAGAAGGTCCTCGAGAGAAACCGCCTCGCGCTCGGTCCCGCACGATGAGCTTCGAGTCTGGTTCTGCTCTCACATCTCTCGAGAGGCTGCAAGCGGACGACAATGCTGCCGAGAGGTCTTCATTGCGGCAGGACCGAGAGAAGCGCACGGCCCTCGCCCGGCCTCGTGGCCGCCGACCTCGCCTCCTTCTCAACAGCGCGAGCCCCGCCTCGACCCGCCATGCCGCTCAAAGACGCTCCTCGTCCTGGACCTCAACGTCTCGCACTCGAGGCATGCCCTCGCCGACGCCGTCGACGCCGCACGCCTCGCACGCCTGCTCGACGGCGCCCTGCACCTGCTCGACCTCGTCGCGGGTCCAGCCGCGCCTGATCGCGCCGCGCAGGTGCCAGTGGAGCTCGCGAGCCGATCGCTGCGGGACGAGGCACGCGAGGGTGACGAGCGAGAGGAGGCGAGGGTCGTGGGCGAGCGGATCCGGCGAGGGGGGTGTTGACGCGTCGCGGCGAGGTACGGGAGCGGCGTGCGGCGTGAGGAAGGTGCCGTATGTAGTCGTTTCGGAAAGATAGCCTGTCGCGCGCGAGATAAGGTCAGAAGAACGCGAGACGCGGCCGGAAGGAGAAGAGGAGGAGGCGACGCACGCAAGTCGTCGAGCCCTCGCTCGTGCATAAGGTCGAAGATGCCGTCCAGCTCGCTCCGATACACGCTCCGCAGCCCTCGCCGACCCGCCTGACGCCGCTCAGCAACCGTGCCCTCCTCAAGTCCTCGCCGCACAAACGCCTTGCTCAGGTCGCGCGGGTCCTCGAGGGCGCCCTCGAGGTCGATGAGGGCGCAGATGACGCGTGGGACGCCGATGAGCGAGGCCGACTTGACGAGGGCCTCCTTGAGCTGCGCGACGAGGAACCGCCGAGGGTGAAGGTCGAGGTCGAGGAGCGGGTGGTCGACAGGTTCTGGAGGGACGGCGACGCCGGGTGCGAGTCTCGGGTGGGGGTCGAGGGCGAGCTTGAGGCAGTGTGGCAGCCACGTCTGACCGTGACCAAGGCTGGTGGCGGCGAGGAGCGAGACAAGGGCCGTTGCGGATTGTGGGGAGGACGAGGGAAGCGAGGAGGAGAGGGACCGCAAGAAGGTCGGGATGGCCTGGGGCGGTACGAGGGGCATGCCCTGAGTAGCCTGCGTCGCTTGCAGTGGCTCTGGACGAGGTGCCGAGCCGAGACGAGCTCCTCCCCGACAGCTTCATCGCTTCGCGTCGAGCGTCCTCGTCGCTAGCTCCGCCCGCGCCTCTTGCGCCTACCAGGAGCTGCTATGGGCCCTCCACCTCTGCACCTCGACTACACCGCCAACACCTACCTCGTCCTGTCGTCCTCGTCCTCGTCCTCGCCCCCGCCGCCTCTCCCCGCCTCGGACGCTGCCACCCTCTCGTCCCGCCTCAGCTACGCCGGCCCGCTCGGCCCCGGCAACCTCGACATGGAGCACGTCTTTGTCCTTGGCGGCGTCCCGAGCGGCAGCAGTGGTGCGGCCCCGTCGGACGACCAGCGGCAACTCGTCGAGCACGCGGCCGAGGTCTTGCGGCGGACGGGCGAGGGCAAGGTCGAGGTCATGGCGCCGCACATGCGCTCCAAGCGCTGATCTCGAGCTGGACGAGCCGGCGACAGAGGCGTGCGGCGCGGGAGACGGCCGGAACGCGTGGTCGCCGGTCGACGCCTGGGGCTGCTCGTGCAGCTCATCCGCCAGCGCAACAGGCGCGTCCCTCCTTTCCTCTCGCTCCCGACAAGTCCCTGGCGCATCGCCTGACGCACCCGCCGGCCCGCAGCATCGGAACCAGCCCCGCTAGCCGTGCGTTCTGGAGCGCGTCCGGCTCGAGCGGCGACAACGAGCGCCATGACCTCGACCTCGCAAGGCGGGATGCGCATCCTCAAGCGCCCACATCGACGCCTGCAGGTCGTTGGCGAGGGCGAGGTGGAAAAGGAGGGGCCACATGTAGCCAAGCGCGCTGCATCTTCGTCGATCTCTCCTTCTCGGACAGCTCGCCCGGTTTCCGACCTTCTCTCTCGCTCGCCCGTCGAGAGAAGGACCGTGAAAGAGAGTTCCCATAGCGAGGATTGCAGAGCGTGATAGGGCGGCGAGAGAGACGGGCGGCACGTCGGCCAAAAGGTTCTCGCGGGCCTTCCGAGCAGAGAGCTTCGCGAAGAGACAGAGAAGAACGCGACCGTCTTTTCCAGCGACGACGCCTGTCCTCCGGTCTACAGCTCACTCGCCACCGCCGACTCGCTCATCGTCCACCCAGGGAGAAGCACAGAACAGAACAGGGGAGGAGAGGGAGCGCTCAGGGGAAGAGGCCCTGCGACTGGCCCTTCTTGGTGTTGCGCAGGTGGTTGTTGTCGATCGACCAGGAGATGAGGGCGTAGCCTGTGCGACGAGCGAGTGTCAGTGAGCGTCTTGGCGGAAGGCGAAGGAGAGGGAGGACGGACCGGCACCGATCGGGATGGCAAAGTACATGGCCTGCTGGGCGAGGCGCTTGTAGCCACGGGTGACCCAGTGCTGGACGGCGCCGCGCATCGGCGCCTGGCGGTACGGCGAGACGACTGTGTGCGCGAGGACCGTGGTCAGCGACGAGTGCGGGTCGAGCGAGAGGCGACGTCGAGGGCGGGAGAGGACGGGGAGAGGACGCACCGTACGACGAGATGCCGACCTGCTTGGGGCCGCCGAGCTGTTGGGTGGGCGAGGTGGGTGAGCCTTGTGCGCGGGGGAGAGCAGAGACTCGCGGTCGACGAGGGAGGGAGAGAGGAAGAGGGACGCACGTCGCCCCACCAGCCCATCCAGGTCTTGCCCGTGGGCATGCCCGAGTGCACAGAAGCCGAAGGACGCATGCTAGAGAGGGTGTCGAGCTGTCGGGGGGGCGATGCGAGGAGGGACGACGGGGAGGGAGGAGGGCGAGGCAAAGAGGGTCAGCAGGAGGTCCCGCGCTGCTCGGGAGAGCTGTTTGCGGGCCTCGCTCTGCCTCGCAGGCACGCGTGCCACCCTGCCTGGTGGCTGTGGGAGCGAGGCGAGGTGTCGCCGATGTGGACGACCGGGGGCAGGCGGGTGGTCGTCGTCGCGGCGGACCACGCCAAGGCGAGAGTGCGGCTCGTCGTGGCTCGCGGTGGATGGCGAGGTGGACACGACTCACAGTCGGAGTGGGCGAGCAGCACGAGGCAAGCGAGAGGACGAAGTTCCGCGCAGAGGAGGCGGTCGGGCGCGAGCCAATTCCAAGCGCCGCCTTGCCGTGCTCTGGCCACAGCTCTCGAGGTGGGCACAATTGGCCACAGTCGTCTCTGCATGGGTCCACAGATTGCACACAAGCTCGAACCAGCGAACTCTGCGCCGTGAGAGGCGAGACGGCTCGCCTCCACACTCTGCTCCGAGTACGCCGTCACTCGACAGAGAGCCGGCTTGCTCTCCCCGCACCACTCGCTCGCACGCACTGCCAAGCTCGACAGCTCGCTTCCGACCTCGCCGAGCCAGAGACGCACCCCGCAGCTCTCGCCGACTCGTCCTCCTCCTCCCCCCTCCCCCACCGACTCTCGTCTCGCTCAACCCGGCTCGCACCTAACGCCCGTCCAGCAGCTCCGCCAGGCCAGCTCAACCTCGCCACGGCCCTCCTGTAGCCCCCTCGCCAGCTCCACCGTCGCCGAGAGCCGCCCGTCATGGCCCCCAAGTCGCTCGAGGACAACGTCAAGTCGCTCTCGCTCGCAGGCGTCGCGTCCCACACGGCACCAAAGGGCGCCACGGGCTTCTTCAAGTGGCTGTGGGCCCACCGCCGCAACAAGCACAAGGGCGACCCGGCAAAGGAGCTCGTCTACGCCGAGGGCGTCCAGATCGTCCGCGCCTTCCTCGCCTTTGCCGCAAAGCACGGCGTCGGCGAGCTGCAGCGCTTCACCGCAAGTCACGTCCCGACGTACGTCCCCATCCCCCTTTCTCGAGTGCGCACCTGCGACCCTCGCTCACCCTCTCGTTCCGCCCCCCGTGGCAGGCCAAAGTGGGTGTCCAAGGTCACGGTCCCTGTCGCGCAGGCCAACATCAACCGCGCCGCGCACCTCCTCCGCAAGGCGTTCGCAGTCGACCCTCGCACCGTCGAGCTCGTCGGCGGCGAGCAGTGGTGGACTCTGCGAGGGACCCCGCTCACCGGCGAGTGGATCGAGGTGCGTCCTCTCGCTCTCTTTTCCTCTGCGACCTGAACCTGAGCACCCTCTGACACTGCGCCTCATCGGGTCTCCAGATGAAGAAGGACAAGGTCAAGCGCGGCAAGATCCCGGCCGAGCGCGTCCTCCTGTACCTCCACGGTCCGTCCCTCGCCTCCTTCCCGTCGCTTCGTCAACCCCGAGCTGATCCCCTTTCTCGCACACCCGCAGGTGGCGCCCACTTCTTCAGCTCTCGTGCGTCGTCGAACTCGTACTTGCCCAGTCCTCCCGTCTGACCCGTCCCTCCCTCCCATCACCCTCGTCCCCCTCAGTCGAGACGCACCGTTACCAGATCCAGCGTGCGTCCTCCTCTCTCGTGTTCTTCGTCCTCTGTATGTGAGACTCTCTCTCACACCTCGTACCCGCAGGTCACGCCCGCAAGCTCGGCGCGCGCGCATTCGCGCCTTCTCAGCGTGCGTGCTCGCCTCCCTCTTGTCGGCCGCCGGCTTGTCGACCATCAAGTCGGCATGCCGTCTTATTTCGACGCCAGATGGACGCGCACCAACTAGCTCTCTTGTCCACAGGCCTCGCCCCGCAGTACCCGTTCCCATGCGCCCTCCACGACTCGCTCGCGGCGTACCTCTTCCTCATCGACCCGCCGCGGGACGGCAGCGTCGAGCACGAACCTGTACTGCCCGAGCACATCATCATCTCGGGCGACTCGGCAGGTGGTGGACTGGCGCTCTCGGTGCGTCCCTGCTCCCTCGTCTCTTGTTTTCGCGCTCGTAGACGGCCTCGACTGACACCTTGCCTCCCGCACAGCTTCTCGTCCTTCTGCGCGACCTCGGGCTGCCGATGCCTGCCGGCGCGACGCTCATCTCGCCCTGGGTCGACTTGTCGCACTCGTTCCCGTCCGTCGCAGGTGATGGTGCGCTCGGATCCTCTCGCTTCGCATCCTTCTTGCGCCCCGGTCGCTCACTCTCGCGCACCGTCCCTCGCAGGCGCCGGCGACTATATTCCGCCCAACGGCTTCATCTACAAGCCCGACCTCGTGTGGCCGCCGCCGCCAAACCCGGCGACCCGGCTCGAGCAGGTCCTCGTCGGCGAGGAGGAGCTGTCGGCGCAAGGGCTCGACGTCGTCGTCCGCATCGACGACCAGGTGCAGCTCTATACCCACAACCTCCTGCTCGACCACCCGTTCGTGTCGCCCGTCAACCAGGGCTCGCTCGGCGGCCTGCCGCCTCTCTACATCGTGCGTCGGCGCCTTCCTTTCCTCTCTCCCCCAGCACACTCTCTCTCGAGCCCCTCTCCTCTGCGTCGATGAGGCCTGGAACATGCACGAGCACGAGCTCACACTTCCGCCCGCCCCACACAGAGCTGCGGCGGCTCCGAGCTACTCCACGACGAGATCATCCACATCGCCCACAAGGCCGCCAACCCGTCGTCGTACCCGCCCGCGCAGCGCATCTTCGACCAGTACCCGTCGCAGAAGGCGCACTACGAGCAGGACTACCCGCCGACCAAGGTCCAGCTCCAGGTCTTCGACGGCGGCTGCCACGTCGCGACGACTTTGAGCGTCACGAGCCTCGCGAAATACGTCCGTCGACCCTCTCTCTCGCGCGTCTCAGACTCTCCTCAGCAGCCCCTGACCATTCGTGAGCGCACAGATGTACCGCGGTGCCGCCAACGCCGCCCTGTTCTTCCTCGCCGGCGCCAAGGCCGAGTCCGAGCGGCGCGCCGTCTACGCCGTGCGCCACGTACACCGCCAGGCCGCCAAGTCGTCCAACCCGTCGACGACAGCCTCGTCGACGGCCAACAGCAGCTCGTCGTCGCTGCGCGGCGCGACCGTGTCGGCCGTCAACCCGAAGGCGCCCGTCTTGCCCCACATGACGAGCAAGGACGCCGAGCGCGCCAACGCCGAGGCGCTCGACGAGCCGGGCGACAGTGGCTCGGAGGCCGACGACGCGAGCGTCGCCTACACCGACTCGTCGAGCGCGCCGTCTGCGTCGGGCGGCGAGCGCCACGGCGACGGCGCGGGGCCGGGCAAGGCGGCGCGCCCGCAGCGGGTCCAGGCGCTCGGCCAGCTGCCGCCGTTCTCGCCGCGCAGCGAGGGCGCCGAGCCGTGCGCGAGCGGCGGCATGGTGCGGCAGCGTGTCAGCCTCAAGGGCTTTGTGCGCCCGCTCGAGCCGGCGGCCGAGCTCGACGGCTGCACGATGCCGGCCGAGGCGATCGGCCGGCTGCACGCCGGGCCCGTCCGCAAGTGGCTCGCGCAGCGGCGCGAGTGGGACGAGCGGTACGCCAAGGAGCTCGCGCACTTCCGGGCGCTCAAGGAGGCCGACTGGGACAAGGCGCGCGCGACGGGCTACCTGGCGGGCCAGTTCAAGGGCGAGCGGCCGCCGTTGGGCAGCGTCGCCGGCTGGGCCGACGAGCGGCTCGCCAAGGAGGCGGCGAGGAGCGTCGACGAGGTCGGGCAGAAGACGGGTGCGACGATGGCGCTCGGCATGTGGAGCGGGATCTCGGCGCGGCCGGACGAGCAGGCGGTCGGCGGCGAGGAGGAGCTCGCCAAGGTCAAGTCGCGCGCGAGTGCCGAGACGAAGCGCGGCGACCCCGAGGCCAACCCGGCGGCTTGAGGAGGAGGAGGTCGGAGCGGGTCCACCTCGCCCGACTTTTTCTCGCGCCTCTCGATACCCGTAGCATAGACTGTAATAGCGGTCCTGGTGCCCTGTTGTTCTCGTTCTGAGCGACGCGAGCCGCTCACCCCCACTTGGTCGTCGTCGTCGCCCCGTCTCTCCTCTCTCGCCTCCACCTCGCCCGCCGCTCTCGCCCGAGCGCGCCTGCACCTTCTTCAGCCAGCCCGTCAGCAGCATGGACATCGAGACGGGCCACCCAGCCCCTCGCCCTCAGCGCCGCATCGTCGTCCGTGACGACGCTCCGCTCGACCTCGACCAACTCGCCGCGACTTGGGACGGTGAGCTTTCCACTCTGTGCCGGTATGCGACTCGCAGGATGCCGACTGACCCACTGCATTCTGCGCAGGCACCGGCCGCAACAAGATCACCCGCCTCCTCTTCGTCGCCAACTCGTCGCCCTCGCTCGCCGGCCCGGCCCTCGCCCTCGCCCTGGACGCCA
This sequence comes from Rhodotorula graminis WP1, assembly GCF_001329695.1. Taxonomy (NCBI): domain Eukaryota; kingdom Fungi; phylum Basidiomycota; class Microbotryomycetes; order Sporidiobolales; family Sporidiobolaceae; genus Rhodotorula; species Rhodotorula graminis. Next base: position 1,575,476 of record NW_017264931.1, on the reverse strand, counting down.
TCAAGGCCGACACGCTCGACACGCGCCTGTACGAGGACACGTTCCACGCCTACCGCAAGCACCTGCGCGCCATCGAAGCCGGCGAGGAGCAGGACCCGCTCGCGCGCAGCTGGTTCGACAGCGTCCAGGGTCTCGAGAAGCAGATCGACCGCGCCTGGCTCGACAACGCCAAGAAGGAGGCGCAGACGGGCGTCGACAAGCTCGAGATTGAGCTCAAGGGCTACATGACCAACCTCATCAAGGAGTCGATCCGCGTGCGTCCCTTGTCCTCCCTCGCTCCCCCACCCTCGGACCCTGCACCGTGCGCCCGGCTCTGACCTCGCTCCTCCCCGCGTCCTGCAGATGGGCTTCCGCGACCTCGGCCGCTTCCAGGCCCGCACCGGCGACCTCACGGGCGCGGTCCGCTCGTACACCAAGAGCCGCGAGTACTGCACCACGTCGAACCACGTCCTCGAGGTGTGCCTCGGCGTCATCGAGGTCGCGCTCGACATGGCCAACTACGCGTTCGTGCGCAACTACGTCGTCAAGGCGTCGGCGTCGATGGAAGGCGCGCAGGCGGCGAGGGACGGCGGCAAGCCCAAGGCGGCACCGGTCAACCTTCCGGGCATGGTCGCGCCGGCGCAAGACCCGATCGAGGCGGCCAAGGAGCGTGAGCGCAAGGTCGTCGGCGAGCGCTTGACCGTCGCCGGCGGCGTCGCGTACCTCGGCTCGGGCGCGTACGACAAGGCGGCGCACGCCTTCACCGACATTGGCTCCGAGGCGCTCCTCTCTGGTCCCGGCCACGTGCGTCGCCTCGCTCTCTCTTTGTCTCCCTCTTCTGTCCTGCGGTACGAGAACTGACACTGTCCCTCTCCTTCAGTTCATCCCTGCCGCCGACGTCGCCCTGTACGCCGTCCTGACCGGCCTCGCGTGCTTCTCGCGCTCGGCTCTGCGCACCCGCGTCCTCGAGAACCCGGGTCTGAGGCCGTTCCTCGACCTCGAGCCGTACCTGCGCGACGTCGTGCGCGCCTTCTACGACAGCCGGTTCAAGGTTGGCCTCGACCTGCTCGCCAAGCACGAGGTGCGTCCGGCTTCGTCTCCCTCCATCGTCGCACGAGTCGCCACGTGCGGCTCGCTCTGCGTATGTCGCCGTGCCCTCGTCAAGACACTCACGCCTTGCACACGTGCCCCGCAGGCCCGCCTTCACCTCGACATGCACCTCGCGCCGCACGTCGACGCGCTCCTCGTCTCGATCAAGCAGCGCGCGCTCCTCGCCTACTTTACGCCGTTCGCGTCCGTCTCGCTGTCGCGCATGTCGTCGGCGTTCGGATGGCCCGAGACGGCGACCAAGAAGGCCGTCGTCGACCTCATCAAGCGCGGCCTCATGAAGGCGCGCATCGACCAGGCGCAGGGCGTCGTCGTCGCGAGGAGGACCGAGCCGCGTGTCGAGGCGTTCAAGAATGCGCTCGAGCAGGGCGAGAAGATGCAGCGCAAGGCGGCGGCGGTACAGCTCAGGTGCGCTCGAGCCTCTTCTTCTTCTCGGACCCCTTTTCTCGATCGACGAGGTGACTGACTCTCGGCCGCATTCGCGCTACAGGATGAAGCTGCTGCAGAACGAGATCGTCGTCAAGCCGAGCAAGCGCGGCGGCGGCGGCGGTGGCGGAGGAGGAGGAAGCGGCGGAGGAGGAGGAGGCGGCGGCGGGAACAGCAGCTCGCGCATGGACCACGACCAGCCCTCGTCGACCATCACGCTCGAGTGAGCATCACGTCCATGCCTTCCTCTCTCTCTGTCTCTTTCTCTCTCGCATCGCACCGCACCCCTGTAACTCGCGCTTTCCTCCCCTCTTTCTCTCCCTCGTCGTTCGGCCCCTCCTTCGTAGCTTGCCCCCCTTTCGTACCCTCGCAACCGTTCTCTACGCACGTGATTTCGGCTCGAGAGTGAAAGACGACGATGAATGACAAAGTGAAAGAGGGACGACCGGCTAGCCCAAGTCGTTGCACCACCTGGCCCACCGCTCGACCGTCTCCCTGACGGACCACCCGAGCTCGTCCCACCCGCCGTCGACGACGCACGCCCTCGGGAGCAAAAAGCACTCGACGTGCGTCCTGCCGCAATCGGCGCACGGCGTGCGCGCTGCCGGCGCCAAAGTCGCCGCCGCCGCGGCGCGCCCGGCGAGCTCGACGAGGCACAGGCGCTCCCAGCGGTGGTGGTTGCGGACGCCGGTCGGCGGCGGCTCGCCGACAGGTGCGCCGACGTCGGGGAGCGCAGGCGCGAAGAGGCGCACGATGGGCTCGGACGACGGGCACGAGGCGCGCCACTGCGAGAGGCGGGCGATTGGGCGCAGCGAGCGGCCGAGCTTGATCAGGGCTGGGGCTGTGGGTCACGCGCAAAGACGAGGTGTGAGTATTCGAGTCGAGAGAGGGGAGGGGCCACAGAAAGAGGGACACGCACAGCCGTAGTCGAGCGAGGGCGACGAGCCCTTTGGGACGAGCTCGTGCACGTACAGGAATCTGCAGCGCGTTCGGGCCTGTCAGGTACTGCTCATTCTGTGCGGCCGAGATGCAGAGAGAGCGAGGGACGTACCCGTGGCAATCGCGATGCGAGACTGCGAGGGCCATGTAGTGACGCAGAAGCGCCTTGGTCTCGTCGGGCAAGTCCTCGGGTATCCAGTCTGCAGACGAGCGCGCTCGTCAGTCGATCTTCGAGCTCGGAGAGAAGGGCATGGAGGAGAGAGAGGGAGACGCACCGACATAGCGTACCCAACGTTCCGCTCCCCCTGGCGCCGCCTCGCCGCTCGTCCTCCTCGTGCGCACGAAGCACCCGCTCTCGACCAGCTTGCCCCTCGCGTGCTGCGCACAGTACGCCGGCACGTGCTCCTCGACGTAGCCCTCGAGCGCATGCTCAGGCTCGAGCGCGGACCCGGCCGCCGAGCGCACGAGCCTCGTGCACCGGGTCGAGCGCGCCGTGAGCGCCGCGCACTGCTGCTGCGGTACCGCCGCCGCCGACGACGACGCGACGCGCTTCTGCGGTGACGACGTGCCCGTGCGCGGCGTCGAACCTGGCGCCGCTCGTCCTGCGCGCGGCGTCGCCGACCCTGCGGCGGCAGTCGAGCGGCGCGCCGAGCCCGGCGTGCGCGGCTGCGACGAGCGCGCCGTGGTGCCCAAGCGACTCGGATGCGGGAGCGAGTCGTCGCTGGCGCTGCTCGTGCTCGCGAGGGATGACGACGACAGGGCGCGGCACGTGGTGTCGGACGAGGTGGAGGACGAGGGGGCGGACGCGCTCCGAGGGAGGACCGGAGCCGGCGTGGGTCGGCCTCGAGGCGTCGCAGCTTTCGCTGGAGGAGGGCGCGAGCGGCGCCGGGTTGACGAAGGACCGGCCGCAGGAGGGTGAGGGGACGACCTCGGGCGTGGCGGCGCAGGCGGTCGAGCCGACGCCGGCGAGGGGAGCAGGGCAAGGGTTGGCGGAGCGGGAGGAAAGGTCGGGTAGGCCGGAGGAGGTGAAGGAAGGGAAGAGGGAGCGGCCGGTGGTCGGGTCGCGACAGGAGGAGGCGCGACAGGACGAGCCGGCTGGGGAGGGTAGACGGCCGGTGCGGACGTCGACGCGTGGGCGAGTGCCGGCCGGGCGTGCTGCGTCGGAAGCACGGAGGACGAGGGGCTGAATGCGGTCGTCGGGGGGGCGTTGGACAGGCGCAGGGCGGAAAAGTCGCCGTCGAGCGAGAGGTGGTTGGGTGGACCGTGTCGTCGCGAGGGGTCGCCGGCGAGCTGCGGCCAGTCTTGTGCAGTCGGCGGGTCGTAGACGTTGTACGGGTCGCGAGGGCCGAAACGCGAGCGGATTTGGGGCACGGCGGCTGGCGTACGAGGGCCCGAGCCGGCAGGTCGAGGTGGAGGGAGCGGGATGTCGAGGGTCGAGAGCGGCGGACGCTTGTTGGACGACGATTTCCGGGGTGGCGAGTCTCGGCGGAAGAGGTTGGCGAAGACGCCCATGGCGCTGGTGCGGCTGTGTGAGGTCGAGGTGAGTGACGAGATGAGGGGACGAGGCGGTGAAGGAGAGTGGGGGCGCACCTGGGCCCACACAGCTGACAGGACCGGTCGAGGCGGAGCAAGGGGTCCTTGAAGCTGTGCAGCTGTGCACGGGCAGGGCTTGAGATGCCTGGAGCGTGCCGAGAGGAGAGCGACGAGAGGTCGTCGCAATGGTTCGGTCAACCTCGAGCGCTCGTTGTCGTCCATCCACCCTGGGCCACCGACTGCCGAGTCGAGCCTACTCGCACAGAGTGCACCTGCCACCCTGGCACACTCGAACCTAGGCGGCGGCCTCGCGCCCCCGCCTCGTCCTCGTCCTCGTCCTCCTCCTCCTCCTCCTCCCGCGCTGTCCCTCGCGCGCGTCAACCGGCTCCTGCGCCCTCTGCGGTCCGCCCTCGGTTCCCTCTCGACCGGGCTCGCACACCAGCACGCTCTCGACCACGCCCAACACCGCCCTGCACCCTCAACTCGCCCCCGACCTCGCCTCGTCGACCCGGACTGGGCCTCGTCCCCCGTCAAGCCCCAGTCTCGCCGACGCTCGTCCATCGCCATCGGGCCCCAGCACCACATCGCCGCCGCACACCACCCGACCCCGGACAGCAGCCCGTTCAAGCTCGCCGCGAGGCGTCGCCCTCCTCGTCCGGCCACCACCTACGGCTCGCGCCGTGCCCACCCTCCCCCTCCTCTTCCTGTCGCTCCAAGATCCGCACCTCCCCCACCTGTCGACCAACCCTCGCCGCGCCGTGACGTCCGCCTCACCCAGGCCGACCTTCGCGCCCGACTCGCTCACTCCGACGCCGCCCTCCCGACCCTCGACCTTCAGCAACGCGCAGCAACCGCTCTCCGCGCCTACGCCGCCGTCCTCGAGGCCGTCTCGACGCCCTGCGTCGCGTCGCAGGGACCGCGAGAGCCGCCGTCGCTCGCCGAGGTCGCCGCAAGGACCCTCGGGTCGGGCATCGAGGACGACTTGCGCGCGCTCGGCGCCGGTGTGTGCGCCGACGCCAACGAGGACGGCGAGGCCGCGAGCGTCGGCATGGACCGCTCGGCGAGCGCCCACGAGATCGAGCTCGCTGCGTCGACCGCCCAGGACGAGTGGTACGAGTCGAGCTCGCCGCACGCCGTCCGGTGCGTCCCCTCGCTCCCTGCCTTCCCTCGCCTCACCTCGACTGAATCTTTCGGCCCCCTGCAGCTGGATGCTCGGCGACCACGCGACGTCCATCGTCATCGACGCTCTCGAGGCGGCCGATGCGCCGCTCGCCCTGTGGGAGTGCTGCTTCGACCTGTGCCTCACGCACGACGCCCACCCCGAGGTGCGCCGACCGTCTCTCTCATTCTCTCGTCCACGCACAACCTGACTGTGTCGTGTGCGCCTGCAGGCCTCGCGCTTCCACGCACCCGTCCTCGCCGCCCTCCTTTCGGCACCTCGCAGTCCACCACCGCCCTCGGTTCTTCCCCTCCTACGCCGCACACCCTCCCCCTCGGCCTTCCTCCACTCGGCCCTCGTACCCGTCCTCCTCGCCTCGTCCTTCTCGCAGCGCCTCTTCTACCATCCCTCGCTGTCCCTCCCCTCGACCTCGACCTCGTCCCCTCGACGCGACGCCCCACTCTTTGCCGCTCTCCTCGTCGCGCACGGCAACGTCGCGAGCGCCATGTTGCGCTCGATCCGCGACCTGACGGCGTCAGCCCCGGGCGCGACCGACGTCGACCCGGTCGACCCGGACTCGGCGCGCAACATGCAGGACGAGGTGCGCCGCAGAGTCGCAGCGCAGGCGCGTGTCGCAATCGGGTGCGCACTGCGAGCGTGCGCACGCCCTCGAGCGGTGGGTGCCGCAGTCGACGACGGCGCCGAGGCGCTCGAGGACGTGCGCGACGCGCTCGCCGACGTCCTGCGTGCGTCGTCCGATGCCGACGCCGGCGACGACGTCTCGCTCGAGCGCGACGAGCTTGCCGCAGCCCTCGACCGCGATGGCGAGCTGCGCTCGGCGACGGACGACCTGCGCGCGCTCGACGCCGTGTGCGCGCTCGCGCTCTCGTTGCGTAACCCGGCGGCGGCAGGCGCGCCATTGAGCCTCTCGAGCGCGCTCGCGAGCCTCGACGACGGCCTCGTTACCGTCGACGCGCTCGACGACGCGCTGCGGCGCTTCCTGCCGCTGCTCCTCGGCGTCGTCGGGCCTTTGTCGCACCAGGCGGTCGACGAGCGCCTACTCGACCACGTCGACGCGAGCACGCCCGGCGGCGAGGCGCTCCTCCGCACCCTGAGCACGTGCAGCGCGGCGAGCGCGGCGGCGAGGGCCGAGGCTGAGGTGCGGCTCGCGAGCGTGAGCGGGCGCGAGACCGAGGACGAGTTGGTGCACGAGTCGGAGCCGGACGAGCTGGACGACGTGGGCAGCGGCGGCGAGGGCGAGGGCGAGGACGACGCCGAGCCGACCGACTACGACGAGCCGGTCGTCATGGTGTCGCCCGTGCGGTCCCGAGCGCAGCAGGTCCGCCGTCGTCGCCAGATCGTCCAATCGCCCGAGCCCGACGACGACGACGACGACGCTCTCCTCGGTCACCAGCCCGCGACGGGTCGCCGCATCAAGACATCGTCGCGGCTCGTCGCTGCGGGCTCGTCGCGCGGTCGCTCGCGGTCGGCGGCGGTCGAGCCATCGGTGCGCCGAGGGCCCGGTGTACCGCGCCCTGCGGCCATGCCGATGCTCGCCTTCTCGGACGAGTCGAATGCGTCGTCGGCCGAGGACGACGACGTCGACGAGGCGCGTGAGCCAGACGTACTCGTCCTCTCGCCGTCGCCCTCGACCACGCCACCACCTTCCGCACCCCGCCGCGCTCTCGCACATGCCCGCCCTTCCACCAAAGCCTCGTCACACCCTTTCACGTCCACCCTGATGGTCGACAGGCCCACCGTCGCGCCGACGAGCGAGGCCGACGACCTCGACCTGCTGCAGTCGGTCAAGCGGCGGCGGCACGCGGTCAAGGTGCGCGAGCCGGAGCGGGCGACGAGCGGGAGCGCGAGCGTCGTACACGACGTCGTCGAGCGGCGGCCGCACCCGAAGAAGCAGCGGCGGCTGGTCGAGCGGGGCAGGCAGCGAAGGTGGACCGGCGGCCGCGAGGAGGACGAGGAGAGCGAGGACGAGCTGGCGATGTAGCGCCTCGGCCGAGTAAACTATCTACCTATCTCTCGATGTGCTGCTGCACCTTTTGTCGCCTGGCTTGGCCGTGAGGGGCGAGAGGTCCGAGTTGCGCGTGTGCTCGACGACACTGCGAAGAGTCGCTGCGTTCGAGAGCCGGTCGCCTCGTCCTTCCTCGCTCTCGCTGCCCATGCGCCGAGGCCGTGCCGAGACGGCATGAGCAGCTTCAGCAGATCGCCGCACACGCGCGCCCCGCTCCTGCCCGACTACATCCCCCTCATCTCGACGAGCACCGCCTCCTCCTCATCAACAAGAAGTCCGCACCACCCGCACCGGCGACGCCTGGCCGTGCTACTAGCAGCAGCGGCCCTCGTCATCCTGTGGGCGTCGCTGCACCGCACCGTCCACCTCGAGAGCGGCCCCGCCTACTCGACCGACGGCACCCTCCTCGACTCGGCGCGTCGACCCGGCAGCTTCGACCTCGCGCCAGACCCAGCAGAGCAGCTCGTCGTCGTCTACAACAGCACTTCCCGACACTCTCCCTACCGTCCCCGCCGTCCCTGCAACGCCCTCACTGCCTCGCTCGTCGCCCTCTCGCCCAACTCGTCCGCCCAGCGCTTCCTCTCGCCGTCCCCTCCTCTCCCGCCAAATACGCCCCTCTCGACTCGTCTCGACGACTGGCTCTCGTCGCCGCTCGCGCCGCCCGAGCTGTGGACCCAGTTCGGCCGGCAGACGTGCGGCAACCCGTCGGTGCGCCGCAACGCCAACCGGCTCCACGTGCGCGACAGCGAGGCGACATGGGCCCAGATGGACGTCGAGCGCGTGCGAGGGATCCGCGAGGAGCTGTCGGGTGTGCTGCGCCGGGCAGAGGAGGAGGGGCGGCTCAGTCGGTGGGCGAGCGAGGATTCGAGCGGGACGAGGGGCATTGTGTGGACGGCGGGCAACGCCGTGCGTCCCAGCCCGCCCCCTCTTCGAGTCTCACAGGTCGCACTGACGATGCCTGCCTGCACACAGGACACGTTCGACCGAGTTTTGACGTCGCTGCGCCTCCTCCGCCACTCGTACAACTGCACCCTCGCCGCACACGTCGTCCACTTCCCGTCCGAGTCGCCCTCGCCCGAGCAGGTCGCCGAGTTCGCCATCCTCAACTCGACCGTGAGCTCGCTCGACTCGGTCTCGAAGGACGAGCAAGGCGGCCGCGCCAAGTCGTTCCACCTCAAGGGCGCCGCACTCGTCCAAGCGCCGTTCGACGAGGTCCTCCTCCTCGACTCGGACAACATCCCCGTCCGAGATGTCGCGTCCTTGTTCGACAGCCCTGAGTACCTCGAGATGGGCGCCGTGCTCTGGCCCGATTTCTTCAAGGACCAGCCCGAGAACGTGCGCTCGCCTTTTCTCTTCTTCGTCCTCTTTCCCTCGTCGCATACCCTGATTGACCCTCGACACGTTCCACAGGGCATCTGGGCGATCCTCGGCGTGCAGTGCCGCGACGAGTGGTCGACCGAGTCGGGCCAGGTCCTCATCCGCAAGTCTCGGCATCTCGATGTGTACGTCCGCCTCTCCCTCAAGCCCTCGAGCTCCTCGACCTGACTCTTGCACGCCTCTACAGGCTTCCTCTGGTCGAGCACATGCTCCTCGACTGGCCCTTCTGGTTTCGCTTCAGCGACGGCGACAAGGACCTGTTTCGTGAGCCTTCTTTTTTCCTCTCTTGTTCGGCCTGGTCCCGATGCATGTGAGCCGGTTCGCTCATACCTCTCGGAGATCTTTGCAGGTTACGCCTTCCTCGCGTTGCGCAAGCGCTGGGCCGTCCCGGCTCGGCATCTCTCGTCGGCGTCGTGGACCGACCCGGGCATGCTCGGCAGCCAGAATCGCGAGCGCTTCGCAGGCCACTCGATGGTCCAGTACGGCATGGCGAGCGAGGTCGACGGCGCAGGAGACGTGGGTGGGAGGGTCATGTTCGTCCACGCGAACCTGCTCAAGAGAGTGCTCGGGTGCGTCGACCGCTCTCTCTCTCTCTCTCTCCCACGTTCTCCTCGACCGGCGCATAATGACACGTCCCTCTCCCACACACACAGCAAGCTTCACGACGGCAACACGTGGGGTCGCACGCTGCGCCTGCGTCTGCCGCGTCGCTCGCCGCCGTCGCCGGACTCGCCCGCGCACGAGCCTCTCTCGGCGCCCTTCCTCCTCACCGGCGACGCGCTCGCCAACGTCTCGCCCCTCACCGGCCTCGGCATTCCGATCTCGATCCCTTCTTCTTCCTCGTCCTCCTCGAGGCCCGTGCCGCGCTCGGTGCGCTCGCGAGCGGCTCTCGAGCGCGGCCTGTGGATGCGCTTCTGGTCGGGCCACATCGGGCGCGGCGCGTACGTCCTCGCCGTCGACAGCGCGTGGGAGGACGAGCTCGCGCTCGGGGCAGCGTGGGGAGAGGGCGAGGGCGACAGGGGCGTGGGAGAAGGAGAAGGAGCCGAGGCGAGGTATCGAGAGGGTGAGGAGGAGCAGGACGAGTGGGCGCAGTGGGTCGAGCGCGAGCGAGTCGCGCAGTGCGGCGACGGCGACGACGGTGCGCTCGCGCTGCACGACGAGCTGCTCGGTGCGGACGGGGCGGCAGAAGCAGCGGCGACGGCAGGCATGATGGAGGTCGTCTCGTGGGCCGACGACCCGGACCTGCGCGAGTTCGAGGCGCGGTATTACGGTGTCGGGAGGGGCAAGGCTGGCGGGACGGGCTTTCGGTGAGCGCGCTAGAGCGCTTTCGAGTGTAGCGAGCGCGCCTGTATCTGTCTCTCGCGTTCATTCTCGCGAAGCGGGCAGGCTCTCGAGAGACAACGACAGAATCCGGACGGCAAGGCTCGGTCGAGAGACAGCGCGAGTTGCGCACGGCGAGGCGGCTACGGCGAGGATAAGGAAAGGGGCGAGGAAACACGGACGGCAAGCTTTTGTCGAGGCTGAAGGCCGAGGTAGACGAGCTGCGGTCGATGAAAAGTACGAGTGAGCGAGTGCGACTCGACGATGGTCGACGAGGTAGGCGAACGCAGGGACAGCGTGCTTGAGAGAGAGACTGAGGGGACGTACCTCGAGCGGTTTACTCGTCGTCGCCCTCCTCCTCGTCGCCCTCGTCCTCTCCCTCGCCCTCGGCCGGCTCCTTGAGCTCCGACTCGTTGACCTCGGCATCGTCCTCGTCCTCCTCCTCGTCGGCCTCGTCACCGGCGTCGAGGGCCGCATAGTCGACCTTCTTGCCGCGCGTGCGGCGGCCGCCCTCGATGATGTTGGATTGGTCGAGGTGCGCGAGCTCGCCCGACACGTCCTCGCCCTCCTCGTCGTCGTCCTTGGTCTCGGCAACAGGCGCGTCGTCCTCCTTGGTGGTAGGCTTGGCCCTGGAGGAGAAAGTGCGAGTGAGCCAACACGCTCGGTCCGGCTCGAGAGAGCCACGACGAGGATTAGGGGAGAGGGTGCGCACTTCTTGGCGTCCGACTCCTGCTCGGGCTCGTCCTCGGCGGCACGCTTTGCGGGTGCTGCGGCAGGCTCGTCGGCCGGGGCGGTGGTGGTGTCCTTGGTCTCGGTCGCGGTCGCGGCGGGCGTGTTGTCGGCCGGGGCGGGCGAGGCGGCCTTGGTGTCTGCAGGGGCGGTCGAGTCGGACATGGTAGAGGGCAGCTGGTGCGGTGGTGTTTGTTGCGAGGGGGTGAGACGAGGCGAGAGGGGGGTGGGGAGTGGGGGAACGAGGGACGAGGAGAGGGGTGCGGGTGAAGGGGACGAGCGGTCAGGGTCGGTAGTGCGGTGGAGGCCCGAGTGCGAGTGCGAGTCGAGCTCACCTGTGGTGTGTGGGTGAGGACGAGGAGGGAACGGTGGGAGGAGGACGAGGCAAGAGCAGGCGGGCGAAACCCAATCCGGAAGGTTTGCCCCGCCTCGCCTCGCTCTCGTCTCCCTCTCTCTCTCAGCTGCCGTCTGGCAGAGTGCAACAAGCGCAGCTGCAGCTCCAGCCATGCCCTCCTACTGTCCCGCGAGCGAGAGACGGCGAGAGAATCGACGCGCGGCCGTGGTGCCCCTCTCTTCGGCGTTCGAGGCTCTCCGAGATTCACTCGCTCCTTGACAGCTTCGTCCTCCGCCTCCCGTAACACTACAAGCGCCAGCCGCCAGCACACGCGCCATGGCCGACTCTGACGACGACGGCTACTCGTCCGAGTCCGACCTCGACGTCTCGACCTCGCTCCCCGTCCTCGCGCCCGGCTCCACCACCTCGGGCTCGTCGGCGCACCCGGCCCAGCCCAAGACCAAGGGCAAGCAGCACCAGCTCCAGCGCAAAGACTCGACCAAGGACTCGAACGACAAAGAGCCGCGCAAGCGCTCGTCCAAAGCCTGTGCGTCGCCCCTCCTCCTCCCTCTTGTCGTCGTCGGCCGCATCCCCCGCCCCCGTGTCCACCCCTTCCTTGCCGTGCGGGGCACCCACTCGCGCACAGAGCTCGTCGACTGACCGCCTCGTCCCTCCCATCCAACAGGCGACAAGTGTGTCCTCGCCGTGCCACTCTCCCCTTCGACTCGGCCGCCTCTCGCCCGACGATGCCGCGGCATCGCCGTCAACCTCTCCCTCGCGCACGACAACTGACCCCGCCCGCCCTACAGCTGCCGCAAGAGCAAGTGCAAGTGCACCCGCATCCTCGATCCCGCCTCGGGCGACCCTGTCGGCCCATGCCAGAACTGCCTCACCGTCGGCGCAACCTGCACCTTCCTCGGCGCGAGCCGCAAGCGGTGCGTCCCCTGCTCCTTTACTCTACGCCTCGTCTCGACGACCCTGACCCTGCCTCCTTTGCAGAGGACCGCCCAAAGGGTCAGTCAGCCTCAGCCGTCAACGACGGTCGAGCCTCGAGAGCGTACTGACACCGGCCACCCCTTCATTCCTCTCCTCGTGCAGCTACATCGAGGCTATCGAGTCTCGCCTGCACCGCATGGAGGCGCTCCTCGGTGGCCTCATCGGCAGCGACGATCCTCGAGCGGCAACCCTCCTCGGCGAGCTCATCGGTCCGTCGACCCTCTCTTTATCTCGGCGCGTCTTGCGCGCCCGTGACTCGCTCCTGACTCTTCCCTTCCGTCCCTCACAGGCGACCATGAAGCGCGCGACGTCCTCGCTCGCGACCTGCGCCATGCCGCCTCGTCGTCAACCTCGACCTCGGCCGCCGTCGCCTCTCAGCCCAAGCGGTCGTGGCAGCGCGACTTTGCCGAGCAGCAGGCGGCCTTGACGCGCTCGCCGCCGACCACGGCTCCACCATCGGGCGCGACGGTCCTCAGCCAGGGCTTCCCGACTCAGCCGGGCGAGCCCGCCTTCCCCGGCGGCCTCGGCTCGTCATCGCTCGGCGCCGGCCCAGAGCCCGGCACCTGGCTGAGCGACGAGGACCTCGCCGCGTTCGGCGCGTCGGCGACGCCGGGCGGCGGCATCGGCGGCGCACTCGGGTTCGACCCGTCCGGCGCGGGCGCGTACCGCCAGCCGGGCATGGGCGAGTCGTCCGAGGACGGCGCCTCGCCGGCGTTCGCCGCTCGCCTTTCGACGTCGGCCGACGTCGCGACGTCGCCCCGACAGCGCCGCCGTCTCGACCTGCCGGTCGGATCGTCGTACGGCGCCTCACCGGGCGCCGGCTCCGGCACGAGCGGCACGAGCCCGAGCGCGGGCGGCGGCGGCGGCGTCGGCGGGCAAGGGTTCGCCAACCCGGACCGCAAGCAGATGGCCTACGCGTTCACGCTGCCGCCGGTCGGCGTCGTCCCGCCGAGGTCGGCGACGCAGACGAGCGCGCCCGTTCTGAGCCCGGGCGCGATCGGCCACACGGGCACGAGCTCGTACCTCCTGTCGGGCTCGCCGGGAGCGAGTGGCGGCGGAGGTGCAGGAGAGGCGGACGAGAGGGAGGACGGCAAGGGCGCGGCGGCGAGGGCGAGGGCGACGCAGAGCCCGAGCGAGCCGCTCACGGAGCTCGCCGACGTCGTCGGGCAGCTGAGCTTGAACGAGAACGCCGAGGTGCGGTATCATGGGCGGTGCGTCCTCTCTGCCTACCACCTCGCCCGTCGTCATCGTCGTCGTCGTCGAGAGGGCCCACATTGACCTCGATCCGTCGCCCGCAGCTCGTCGGGCCTGTACCTCATCGCCAAGTCGCAGCGCTTCAAGGAGTTCTTCTGGCGCTTCCCGTCAGCCGGCGTGTGGCCTCCTGCCGACCACGGCGCCGTCAAGACCGAGAACGAGATCCTGCGCCTTGTCGACGCCGAGGACCCGCTGCCCGACCTCAAGACGCAGGCGCATCTCCTGTCGCTGTACTGGGCCTACGTGCACCCGCACTTTCCGCTCCTGTACAAGGTGCGTCCCCCTCTCGCTCACGTCACGTTGGACCCGCGCCACTAACAGCGCTTTGGCCTCGTCTTTCCCGCAGATCTCGTTCATGCGTCAGTACCGCCACACGCTCGCCCACCCGGACAGCACGGAGCCGTCGACGCCGGCAGGCACGGGCAAGGTGCCCGTCGTCCTCCTCCTCGCCATGTTCGCGCTCGCGGCTCGTTATTCGGACCTCGAGGCGCCGACCGAGGGCGGCAAATACTGGGAGGCCGGGCAGGAGTACCTCGACAAGGTGCGCCCCATCTCTCTGCCGTCCTGTGACTCGGTCACGAGCGCATGCTGGTCGCACGGCCTGACTCGAGCCCCTTCGTCGTGCAGGCGCGCCGGATCCTCAACCACGACTACGGCTCGAGCAAGCTCGTCACGGTCCAGGCGCTCCTCCTCATCAGCTACCGCGAGATCGGCGTCGGCGCAATGAGCAGCGCGTGGATGAACTGCGGCATGGGTCCGTCCGCCCTCGTCCCTTCCTCGCCCCACTCGAGCGGGATTACTGACGACCTTCCCTCACGTGCCTCCCCCTCGCCCCTCTCCTTTCTCCTCCCCTCATCCACGTTCCTTCTTCGCGCACGCAGCGATCCGCATGGCGCAAGACTTGGGCTTGTTCCGCGACGTCGAGAAGTGGTACCTGCCGATCCAGCGCTTCACGCACGAGGAGAAGCAGGCTCGCAAGCGTGTCTGGTGGGCGTGCGTCATCCTCGGTACGTCTTCTACCCTCCCTGGATATCTCTCAAAGGTCAGGTCCAGGGCGAGCGAGCACTGAGGCTTCTCTCCCGCCGGCAGATCGCTACACCTCGTCGTACATCGGCCGGCCTGGCACGATCCACGAGCGCGACTACGACTGCGGCTTCCCGTCCGAGGACGAGCCCGACGAGCACGAGCAGTGGCGCCCGATCCGGCTCGACGGCACCGAGTGGACGTCGCCGCCGAACGCCAACCGGGCCACGCCGGGCTCGGGCGAGACGGTCGCGGTCGACAACGCCAAGTTCCTCAAGGCGTACCCGCCGACACGAGCGCACACGCTCAGCTGCTTCAACGCTGCAGGTGCCCTCGCCGTCATCATCAACCGCGTGCGTCCAGCTTTCCCTGCCCACCTCCATCCTCGGCGTAGCCTTGGACTTACCCGCGCCGGCGTACCTCGCCCCTCTCACACGCAGATCATCTCGAACATCTACGCGATCCGCATCCGGGTACTCGGGCAGAGCAGCGAGACGCTCTTGAGCCTACTCGACCAGAGCCTCGCGAGCTGGTACCTCGCCTTGCCGCCGCACCTGCAGTACAACCCGGCGAGCACCAAAGTGCCGCCACCGCATGTGCGTCCCTCCTCAGTACTCTCGTATGCGCACGACGAGCGAGCTCACGCACTGTGACGCCCGCAGATCCTGTCGTTGCACCTCCAGTTCTACTCGTCGCTCATCCTCCTTCATCGACCTTTGTGCGCCTCTCTCCTCCTCTTTTCCCCCTCGCACCCTCGCCTCGTCCTCTAGCGAGATCTCTCTGACCCTTGCTTCTCGGCGCGCAGCATCCCGGGCCAGAACAGCAGTGCGTCGCCGGGCAGCTTCCCGTCGCACTCGATCTGCACGACCTCGGCCAACGCCATCGCCAAGTGCGTCCTCTTCCTCTCGCTCGCCAATCTCTCCTGTATGTCCCTAACGTGATCGTGCCGCTCGCGCAGCATCATCACGACCTGGAGCAAGACCTTCACGCTGCGGCAGTGCCCGCCTTTCCTCACGTACCCGATTTTTAGCGCCGCCATCATCTGCGTGAGCCCTCTCTTCCACTCTGATCGATCTCTCTCGTCGATCTGGTACTGATGCGCCCGCACCGATAGGTCTACAACGCGTCGTTCGACGAGGCGCTCGCTCGCCCGGCCAAGGTCCACCTTCTGCAGTGCATGAACGCCCTCAAGGAGATGGAGGTGCGCCCTCACTTTTCGCCCCTCTTTCCTTCTCGAGCCTCTCTGACTGTGTCTGGTCCGCGCCCGCAGCTCATCTGGGGCTCGGCCATCCGCCAGTGGGAGCTCCTGCACGGCCTCGTCGACCTGCGCGACGCCGACCTGCGCGCCGAGCTTGACGAGCGCGCTCAGAGGGGCACCAAGCGTGCGACTATGGACCTGGACGAGGCGGCGGCGGCATCACCCGGCAGCGCCGCGTTCACCGGCGTGCGGCCGACCAACTTCCACCACCGCCCGATCCCCCGCGCCACGAGCAAGCCCGGTGCGAGGAAGCGCAGCAGCACGAGTACCTCGCGTCGCAGTGCCACGTCGGGCGCAGTCGCGAGTGGCAGCCCGACGAGCCCGCCGCCGCCGGCCGGCCAGCTGCCGCTCTTCCCGGGTCCGGCCGCGCTCCAGTCGCCGCCGCTCGACATGTTCGGCCCGGGCACCGCGGCGCACAGCCTGCCGCCGATGTTCTCGGGCGCGCCGATGCAGGGCGTCCAGCTGCATGGGCACGCGCCGGGCGACTCGACGCCGCAGAGCTTCGACATCCTCAACCCGCAGCTCGACCTGAGCCAGTTCCGGTCCCGCCCCGGCTCGAGCAGCGGCGCGACCAACTTTTCGGACCTGTGCGTCCACCTTCTCTCTCTCTTCTCCCTCCCTAGTGCGACGGACCCGAGCAGATCCTGACGTCGACGACCTTCCCAGGCTCAACTCGTTCCTCTCGCCGACCGAGGCGGCCGGCGCACCCGCATTCGGTGCAACTGGCGCCGGCAGCAATCCGTTCATCTTTGGCGCCGGCGGGACGAGCCCGTTCCACCTGCCGGGCGCGCCAGGTGCGACGCCGGCGTCGTCGAGCCAGCCGCAGCCACCGGGTCCGCCGCCTTCCACTACCGCGAGCGCGTTCGACCCGTCGTCGGCCTTTTTCGGCATGCCTCTCGGAGCCAACCTCGGTGACGACTGGTGCGTCCCTCGACCGTCCTCCCTTTTCTCCTCGTCGAGCCGAGAGCGCGAACCTGACCCCTTTCCTCGCCACGCAGGTTCAACTACTCGTACAACGCGTTCGCGTCGAACGGCTCGGACCAAGGAGGGACGCCCGAGGCGCAAGGTGGTGGTGCCGGGGCAGGATCAGGTGCGGGAGGAGGAGGAGGAGCGTCGTCGTCGAGCGGCGGCGCCGGTGCGGTTGCGGGAGGCTCGAGCCTCGCGCCGCTGCTCCACTCGTCGCCGCAGCCGCCGACCATGTGATCTAGTTATCTCTGTGTGTGTGTACTCTTGTGCTCTAGAGCAAGCTGCAATCGCCTGTTTCTCGCACTCGAGCCGGACGAGCCAGCTCGACTCTGCGGGGAAGTGACCGTCGTCATTCAGCTTGACATCTCGGCAGCTCTCGCTCTGTCTCCCACCGCCGCCCTGCTCGACCAGGGCATGATGGCCATGCTCGCCAACGCTGTCAAGCACTCGACTACGACCGTCACCGCCGCCGCCGTTGTGTCGCCTCGCCCGTCTCGCGCTGCCGCGACGGCCGCCCGCACCGCCATGGCAGCCCGCGATCGTGGCCGCTCGCCGTCCTCGTCCCTGTCGCCGCTCCCGCCCTCGCCAAAGGCCGACCTGTACGACCCGGCAGCCGACGCCCTCGGCTCGCCCGGCGAGGTCGCCGCAGACGGCCAAGGCTCCGTCAAGGTCGAGGACGACGAGGTCGTCGAGCCGCCGGCCAAGAAGAAGCGCACCCGCAAGCCCAAGGAGCCTGTCGTCTACACCATCCCCGACGTCGAACGCCTGTCGACCACGTTCAAGTGCGCTCCACTCCCTCTCACCCTCGGCCGCCTTTCGTTGTCGCGGCCCGCACTGACTCTGCTCCTTTCCCCCAGGGGTCGCCTCGGTTACGCCTGCCTCAACACGATCCTGCGCAAGCACAAGCCGCCTGTCTTCTGCAGCCGCACGTGCCGCATCGACACGATCCTCAAGGAGGACAAGGGCATGCCGTACCTCAAGGAGCTCGCGCGCCAGAACGTCCTCGACCTCGTCAAGCTCATCGAGTGGAACGCCGAGCAGTGCGTCCAGTTTTCCCTTCGTCGCGACCGCGAGGGAGCCAGGTTGCCGTCGCTCACACAGTCGCGCCCTCCCCTCCCTCCTCGTCCTGCAGCCACATCTTCTTCATGCGCAGTCCGTCTCGGGCCTTCTCTTCAGTCTCGATCTCGTCCCCTTCCTGACCCTCTCTGCTTCCCTGCAGTGTCGTCCGAGATGGCACCTTTCGCTGCGCACCCCGACTACCAGTACAGCCTCGACTACATGGATAAGGAGCTCAAGGCCGTCGGCGAGGTCGCCAATCGCCTCGGCGTCCGCCTCACGACTCACCCAGGTGCGCCTCGACGATGCCGCTGGGGTTTTGGGACATCCCGAGATCGACCGACTCATGCCGCCGTTCCTCTCCTCGCGCAGGTCAGTTCACGCAGCTCGGCAGCCCTCGCCAAGTCGTCGTCGAGAACGCCTGGCGCGACCTCGAGTATCACAACGAGATGATGGACCGCATGGGACTCGGCAAGGACAGCGTCATGATCATTCACGTGCGTCGGCGCCCTTTCCCTGAAAACCCCTCTCGCCGACGTCGACCTCGAGCTGACCCTTTCCGGCGTTTGGCGACACGCAGGGCGGCGGCGTCTTTGGCGACAAGGCTGCGGCACTCGAGCGCTTCAAGAAGAACTACCAGGAGTGCTCGCAAGGCGTCAAGAACCGGTGCGTCCCGCCCTCTTCCCCCTCGGTCTCTGGCCCGCACACTGACCTCGACTCTCGCAAACAGCCTCGTGCTCGAGAACGACGAGATCTGCTACAACGTCGACGACCTCCTGCCCGTCTGCGAGGAGATGAACATCCCGCTCGTCTTTGGTCCGTCCCCTTTTCTCTTGACCTGGCCGTGGTCGACCTTCTCAACTGACTCGCCGACGCCTTCTTGCTCCTCACACGCAGACTACCATCACGACTCGCTCTTCCCCTCGTCTCAGACGCCGGCAGAGCTCCTGCCGCGCATGCTCGCGACGTGGGAGCGCAAGGGCATCCGCCCCAAGTTCCACCTGTCCGAGCCGAGGCGCGGCGCCGAGACGCTCATGGTGCGTCTCTCCCCTCTTCTCAGGACGGTGTCTCCTGCATCGGCGTCGTACCTGATGCGCCTCGTCGACTGCCTCGCAGGAGAAGCGCGCACACGCCGATCGCTGCCAGCGTCTGCCCGACGCGCTCCCCGACGACATTGGTGCGTCCTCGCCTCTCTCTCCCTCCCTCTTTCGCCGTGCAGGCCATTGTCGAGCTCGGCCTGATCGTCCAACGTACACGCGCAGACCTCATGATCGAGGCCAAGGACAAGGAGCAGGCCGTGTTCCACTTGTACCGCATCTACGGCCTCGCGCCGACTATCCACGGTGCGCACCTTCTCTCCTTGGCCACCCACTCCTCGACGACGACGAGCTCACCTCGAGACCGTCGCACAGATGACCTGCGTCCGCCTGCCGAGGTCGAGACGAAGCAGACGGCCGGCCGCAAGTCGCACAAGGCCAAGAAGCCCAAGAAGGAGGAGGCCGACACGGACGCGACGGCGTCGGCCGAGGGCGAGACGGCTACGGCGACCGACGGTACGGTCGAGCTGTCGGCCGAGGAGGGCGACGCGGTCGTTGGTGCGCTCGACAAGGGCGTCATGCCGCTGCCCGAGGGCAAGAACGCCGAGGGCCAGGCCGTCGACCCGCCGCTCAAAGGTGGCGCCAAGAAGTCGACGACCCCCAAGAAGCGCACGCCGAGGAAGAAGAAGGCGACGACGCCCGTCAAGGTCGAGGCGAACGACGATGTCGAGGCCGACGCCGACGCCGAGGCCACGCCCGTCAAGAAGCGCACGCCGGTCAAGCGCAAGGCCAAGGTCGAGGAGGGCAGCGAGGAGGAGGTTGCGCCCAAGCCCAAGAAGGCGCGCACGCCGAGGAGGGCGGCGCCGGCCAAGGTGGAGGACGACGAGGAGTGAGCCTCGTTATAGACGTCGAGACGCGCTTGCCCATTATCGTTTCGCCTCCTCTTTGCCGCTGTCGGCCCTCGTCCCCATCTTCCTGCTTGCCGAGAGTCGAGAGCAGCTTTAGCGATGAACGATGAGTGACAAGCAGCGGAGCAGAGAGCCTCTCGTTCTTTCCGAACGAACGCCCGGAAGTCGCTCGGACCTCCTCGCCTTCGCCTTCTCTCGCCGCTTTCCCGATCTCGCTCGTGTCGAAGCTGAGGGACTCTCGCATCGTGTCAGGTCGTCTAACGCTACAGGAGGAAGCAAAGGAAAGCTACGGCACGACAAGGGGACGAGGAAGAGGGTACAAAAGAGAAGGGAGAACCGGCTCGAGGGCGAGGGAGGGCGGGCTCGCTCGCAGAGACAAAGGGCAGCAGAGCTCGACAGGAACGTTCACTCCCGCCGAGCGTGCTCGTCGTCCGACCGCCGCGTCTTGTCGCTCGCAGTGGACGGGTTGGCCGTGGCGGCGCGGCGACTGCCGAGGCCAAGGGCGCGAGCTGCGACGTACAGCGCGCCGAGGACGAGCGGCAGCACGTCAAGTGGCGGCTGCGTCGTCGTTGCGAGGGTGGCGGGAAGCGAGGGGAGGGTCGCGCATGGCTGACGGGGCGGGAAGGTTGCTAGACCGTCGAGCGAGCCGAGCGTCGTCTGCACGTGCTCGTCGGCGGCCTGCCCGAGAGCGAGCATGCCGTCACCGACGACGTCGGCAGCGTAGTTGGCCGAGTCGGCCGTGGCGACGGCGTCGAGCTGAGCCCAGTCGAGCGTGCCGTCCGGGCGCACGAGCGCGCTCGGACCCTCGCCCACCTGCGGCCCGCCGTACGCCGCCGCTTCGGCCTCGTAGCCCTGCCACGCCGCCTCCCGTCTCCCGACCCTGCGCGCCTCGACCTCGTCGGCGGCGTAGCCGAGCCGCGCCTCGTCCTCGGACCCTGCTCGCTCTCCTGCTCGTCCACCTCCTTCTGCGGCGCGCCGAGCTTCGGCTCGCGCTCCGGCGGCGACCATGCAGCGCGCAATGCGGGCCTCGCGACGGCGTACGCTCGGCGGCGTGAGGCACTGCTGCTGCGCGGGCGACAAGGGCGAGTCGGCGAGCGACGAAGGCGCGGGCGCTCTCGACGAGTCGGGTCCGGCGTCGGCCGGTTGCGACGATTCGTGCGACATGGTCGAGGCGAGGGAGGATGTGTGCCGCTCGGGGCTGAACGAGGTGGAGCCGGTCGACGTGATTGGAGAGGGGTCCGTGCGGAGCTGTTTCGACGACGGGCGGCTCGTCAGTGAGCGCACTCGATTTGTCACGGGCCGCGAGAGATCTGCAACCGACAACTGACCGACAACTGACCGACAACTCGGGTTCGGCAGACTCGCTGAGCGAGGTGCGCGCCGTGCGAGGCAACCGTCGGCGACGAGCCACGAGATGCGGAGGGCAAGGGGCGGCCGCTGACGCAAGCTGAGCGGGCGGGTCACAGGCGAGCAGGCCGGTGCCGGAAGACGGTTGCCGCGTCGCGCGAGGCAGAAGATGCGAAGCGAGAGAGCAAGAGAGCGAGAGAGCGAGAGAGTCAAGCGTGAGACGGTCGTGCCAGCCACTCGTGTTCCCGACAAGTGGGCGGATCCGGAGGCGGTTCGAGAGGGCTCTGCTGCGCCGGCCGGCGTGCGGGAAAGGGCCGCCGAACCTAATTAGGCCGCGAGATCGAATGAAAGCCGAACGTCGTCCTTCGTCCTCGTACGCGGCGAAGCTTCCGCTCGCCGAGGTGCTCTCGAGTGCAGCCGAGCGTGGTCCTCTGGGTGCACGCTGCAAGGAGCGCTCGTCCCTCCTCTCGCTCGTACCGGAGACCGGTGGAGGCACAAGCGCGGGGCCAGCCACGTGTGCGAGGACGATTGCTCTCCGATGAGTCGCCAGCTTCGGACGTCACCAGCTCAAGTCAGGCACGCGGACGTGTGCGAGGTTGCGCTGGCTTGATTGGCCGCGGATTAAGATCTGCAGCCGGCGTGCTGCCACCTCGATCTGGTCGAGCGGTGAGCAAGGCGCGGGCCAGCGACGACGGCTTCCTCTCCCGCCCCCGACCACCGCCCAGCTGCGCTCTCGCTCTGCACCACGCCACGGCCCAGTCGACCGCCCCAAGTCGCCCCCCAGCACCAAGCTCGTCCACGTCCATGCCGATCAAGCGCTCGCCGGAAGAGGGCTCGCGTCCGCCTCTCTCGCGCGGCAGGTGCGTCCCGCTCTCCCCCTCTCTCTCTCTCTATCGCGCAAGGGTGCAAGGCCTGACTGGTCCTTGCCCTGCCTCTGCAGTGCGTGCCACCGCTGCTTTGCGCGCAAGGTGCGCTGCTCGGGGCAGCCTGCGCCCGAGTCGGGCCTCAACGCCTGCACCTCTTGCCTCCGCACCGGTGCGTCCCTCGTCCTCCTCCTCGCCCGCGAGGGCCTGTCGTACACGAGCCTCACACTGACTCGCAAGCGACCCCGTCCCCCTTCCACCCGGTGCAGCCCGCTTCAAGGGCCACGACCTCGCGCATGCTCGCTGCGCCTTCCAAGGTGAAGGGCTCTGCAGCGAGGAGGGCGGGCCCTCGATGACGGGCGAGATCTACTCGAACGTCGGACCTGGTGAGCCCTCGTCTCTCTCTCTGTCTCTCTGGCGAGCGCTGGCCGCAAAGAGCCGGGCTGACCAAGCGGTTCTCGCGCGCAGCTCCTCGCCGCAAGCTCACTTCGCGTTCGTCGACCAACACGTCCGTCAGCTCGACCCGGTCGGCCGCCTCGGCCGTCTCGAACGCGACAGACTACTCGTTCGACTCGGTGGGCGCCTCGTCGCTCATCTCGCCCGTCTCGTCGACCGGGTCGCTCAAGTCGTTGGGCGACGGCATCGCCTCGGCGTCCTCGTCGCCCGAAACCCTCCAGCTCGCGCCGCCCAGCACCTACCAGCTCCCGCCCGCACTGCCCCCTTACGCCCTCCCCGGCGGGCAGCAGCAGCACCACCAGCCGCCGTACTACGCGCCGCAACCGTCCACCTCGTCCCTCCCGCCGACCTCGTTCCCGCCTCATGCGCCCTTTCCCGGCACGTTCCGCACCGCGTCGGACCCGTCGTGCGCCAAGTCGCTCCTGTCGCGTCGCACCAAGGCGTCACCGATGAGCATCGCCCTGCCGCCGCAGCCGTCGATGATCCCGTCGCCGACCGTTTCGCGCGCCAACTCGCCCGTCAACCCGGCAAGCGCGCCCCTCGCCATGCCTCAAACTTGGGGCCCGCCGACACACCAGCAGCAGCACCACCAGCCGCAGTTGCAGCAGCAGCAGCAGCCGCAGCAGCAGCACCGTCACCAGCACCACCAGCCGCAACCGCTCCCCCTCCAGCACCACCAGCCGCAGCACCCGCACCAGCACGCGCAGCAGCACGCCTACTCGTCGCAGTACGCGCAGCAGGACGACCTCGCCGGCGCCATGCAGTCGGTCCTGACGCCGTCGACGCTGTCCAAGCTGCCCGGCGCCCAGTCGTCGTACGACTTCCCGCTCTCGAGCGAGGCGTACGCCTCGTACGGCGGCGCCCCGACGCCCGCGCTCGGGTACGGCGGCGCGATGCACCTCGGCGCGTACGCGACGCACGGCATGTCGAGCTCGGCGCTGCCGCCGACGCCGTTGCGGTCGCTGTCCGTCTCGGAGCTGTACCCGCCGGCGTCGTACGCGCACGCGCCGCCGCCGCCGACTCAGGCGAGCACGGCCGGCGTCGAGTACGACACGCACGCGCCCGTCGCGTGGAGCACGAGCTTCCACCTGCCGAGCCCGGGCGTCACGTTCACGTCGAGCACGCCGCACTGGCTTGCGCACGGCGGCGGCGCGGCGGCGTCGCAGTACTTCCAGGTCTGAAGCGGTCGCGGTCGGCCTTGGTAGACCTCGCCTTTCTCGTCCCTCCCTCTTGGCACCATAGACGTGTCTGCCCCCCTTTCGTCTCGACCCTCGACCCTCGGTCGCAGTCCCTCCCCTTCCTTGCCGTACATAGCCCACCCTCTCTCTCCTCGCCCCTCTGTGAATCTCTTCCCCTCCTTTTTTTGCTTGTCAACAGTACGCTGTCCACGCCTGCAAAGTCCTCGTCGCCTTCTCAACGCATGGTGCCCACCTCGAGAGCGACTGCGAGAGCCTTCGCCCAGCCTCGTGCTCGCCTCGTGCGGGCCCTGCGAGAAGGCTGCGACCGTCCCGCGTCGAGAAGAACGGTGCGCTCAGTGCCGCGCCGCGCAGGAGCCTCTTGTGCTGCGACGATCGCATCTTGGTCAGATTCCCGGCGTCGCTCCCCTCCTCTTTCTCTCCCGCTCGGGTGAATCGGGGGAAACGCAACCGAGATCGGGAACCGAGCGCCCCTGTGAGAGAGCTTCAAGTTGAGAGGCGGCCCGATTCTGCGTTGCACCTCTCGCTCACGCGTGGGAAGAGAGTCTCGCCGAGGGTTCCGCCATCAGCGAGATCGAGAGTTGAGACTCTTTTAGCGCGCCCCGCTGCCGTGTGTGTGCCGCGTTCGTCGGTTCTGAGAGCGCGGCGCGCGGCAAGCGCACAAAAGACGGACGGGCTTCGGGGGCCTGAGCGCCGGACGGAGCTCGCGGTTCCGCTCGCAGGGGTCTCTCTCGAACGGCGCAAGCTGCAGGCCGCAGAGCAAGTACATTGCGAGGGCATGTCGCGCACTAAGAACAACAGGGGAAGGGTCGAATCTATGCACAAGGGGACGGCAACGAGAGAGGAGCTAATGCTAGCGGCCAAAGAGCGGTAGGGACAACGTCGCCTGGCCGTCATGCGCCGAGGGGAGGAAGACGCTGTCGACCGTCGAGTCGTGCTTGACGTCGGCGCCGAACGCCGTCGCGAACAGGTCCAAGGGCGAGTAGAACGACGGGGTCGCCGGCGGCGCGGCAAAGTCGGGCAAGTCGGACGTGACGGCCGCCAACGCGTAGTCGAGGTCGTCGCACAGCGAGAATGGCGACCCGGTGAGCGACGTGCCGGACGACGACGAGGGGCTGAGCTCGTCGGCCCACGCGAACGAGTCGACGGACGAGGGCGACGAGACGAAACCGTGCGGGTCCTCGGACGACCAGTACGACGACGGCGAGGTCGATTCCAGGCTCGGTGGCTTGCTCGACGTCATGCTGTCGACGCCGTAGTACGGGAACGACGTGCCCGCCGGCGCTGCGACGCGGAAGAAAGATGCGGACCCGGCGGCCGCAGCGACGGCGGCGAACTGGGGCGACGCGTCGGCGTACGGTGGGAGAGGCAACGACGCCGTGTGTGACGTGATGGGCGCGGGGAGGACGAAGCGACGGGGTGCGGGTGACAACGATGGCGACGCAATGACCTCGAGCGAGGAGGTGGAGGTCGAAGTGGAGGCGCAGGGGAACGAGCTGGACGTCGACGGTGAGGGCGGCAGGTGCGACGGTGCCGAGGAGAGGATCGGGAACGACGCTGTGCGGGGGAGGAGAGGCAGGTCAGCGTCGGGCACGGTCGAGAGACGACCTTTCTCCTCGAGTTGAGAAGGCCAAAGGTGGACGCACGCTCAGAGTAGCGAGCGCTCGTCGCGGCGCAATCGGACGACACGGCCTCGACAGCGACAGGGTGCAGGGGCGACAAGGCGCGCGCCTTGACCTCCTTGACGCGAGCGGCGGCCTCCGGCGACGCTCCAGGCGCGGGTCCGCACCGCCTCGTCGCCGAGTAGCTGCACAGGACGAGGTTCGGGTCGTCGCCGCGGAAGCGCGCAGACCTTCTGCAGGCCGTGCACGCAGGCTTGGCCGCGTCGCAACGCACCTTGCGAGCTTTGCCTGCGAGACGAAGGGAGATCGAGTCAGCTTCTGTTGCCGTCGACGAGAGAGCCGGGACACGCGCGAGACGAGGACGCACACGTGCTGCACGCAGCTCCCTTCTGCAGGATGTGCTTTGACGACGGCGGGGTCATCGTTTGACGCGAGAGGTGTCGAGGTGCGTGCGGAGGATGAGGGCGGACGACGAGGAGCGGGCTGGCTGACAGAAAGCTGAAAGGCGGGCTTTGCTCACGCAAGGCGATCCCGCTGCCGAGTCGGGCTCACGGAGCTTGCTCGGACGGAAGAGCGGCGCGGCGGCGGCGGCGAGTAATCATCGGGCTTCGAGCTTTCCACTGCGAGCGCGGCGCTGACGGAAGCGAGTGCTCAGGCACGCGCAAACGACCTCGGAGCGAGCGTCCGTGTCGCCGAACCAACGAGAGTACCTCGCCCCGGACGAGGGCCACCGCTGCCTCCGCTCTTTTGCGCTCACCTCGCCTTCCGTCGCTCCGGTCGACGTGCTCGTGCCGAACGGTCGACGACGCAAGTCCCGCGCACTTTCGCAGCGCAACTCCCCTCGCTCTCGTCGCGCCGCCCCGCGCTCGGACCTCCTCGCGCATGCGAGAGCCGCTCAGTCGCTCGCCAGGCAGGGCCACAGCTTGGGCCTCTCAGGCGTGCGACGGAACGCCCGAGGCCGCTCACCTGCGCCGCGCGCCGCGCGAGTAGCTCGGCTGCAGCTCGGCGAGCGACGAGCAGATCTTTCGGCCCTCGGTGCTTGCTCTCTTTCGCTTGGCTGTCGATGGCGCTCGCTCGCTCGCTCTCTCCCAGATCGAAAGACAAACTCTTCAATGACGGTGCTCGAGATCTACAACGAGAGGAGGTGTGACCTGGCCAGGGCGAGAGGGAAGAGGAAAGCGGTCACGCCGGCGCGATCGGCGACGACGACGACGAGGGGCGCTCGCGCAGGCGGCCTGTCGGTCGGCGAGACGGTCAAGGCTCGATCACGGCGCCGCGGCCGGACCTGTGCCGCCGCCTCCGCCCTCGGATCCCTCAAAGACGTCGCGCTCGAGCGACCGCTCGACGGCCGCCCAGTCGACCCGAGTGCCCGCCCGATAGATCGACTCGTACGCCGCGACGCTCACCGACGCGAAGAACGGCTCGAGCTCGCGCATCGACCGGATGCGGCGCTCTGCGAGGAGCGGTCGGCGAGCTGGTTGAGCGGGCGCCGGCGGCGAGTCTGGGCGCGCGACGATGACGGTGGACCGGGATGACGGTGCTGTCTCGGCCCTGTCGAGGCCCGAGCCAGTCGCAGATGCAGGCGTCGAGTTGTTGCTGAGCATGTCGCCGAGCCGGTCCATGATCGCCTGCGGGAGCCACGGGTCGGGCGGATACATGGCGTCGACCGTGTCGGTGACAAACATCCACTCGTGGCTGCAGGCGAGAGAGAGAACCTGTCAGTCGGTCATGTATGTGAAAGGGAGAGAGAGAGAGAAGAGGGCGCACATCTGAAAGTCCTCGGTTTGCAGAACGAGCGTGATGTCGAGGAACTTGCACGCCGAGAAGACGAGGAGCAGCAGGTCCGAGCCGTCGGGCACCGTCTGGTCGATGAGCGACTCGAACAGGCGCAGCTGTGGGCAGGGGGACTCGTCAGTAGAGCCCGTGTGCAGGGAGGATCCACTTTGAGGACGAGGAGGGAAGGGGGAGGACGTACAAGCTCGGCGAGGATGACGGGCCAGAAACCCGACAGGTGCTGGTTGTCGATGCGGCAGAACAGGACGCGCAGACACAGGTAGACCTGCATGAACGAGAGGTCGTCGGTGACGGCCCGGGCGACGAGAGGGGAACGAGGAAGACGCACCTCGGCGTGGACCATGTCGCCGACGGGCGAGCGCAGCAAGTCGACGACCTTCTCCTGGATGAACGGCAACTGGTTGAGGTACCGGTCCTTGGGGCCCGTGAGGAGGACGTAGGTAAGGCGACGCAGGCTGAGTGCCCGAGACAGGCTCTCGAGCTCGCGGTTCGTGAAGATGTTGGCGGACGACGCAGTCGAGATCTTGGCTGCGAGAGCGTATGGCCGGCGTCAGGTCGACGTCGAGGAAGGCGGATTCGGAGGCGAGAGAAGGGGACGCACAGGACAGGTCGGCGAAGCGCTCCTTGTCCGACTGCATGAGCGCCTGGACGAGCGGCTTCCAGTCGTCGTTGGCGCTCGGCGGCGCGTTGAAGAAGCGATTGTCGGCAAAGGCGTCGGCGACGAGGGACCGCCACGCCTTGAGCGTCTGCGGGTTCCTCGTCATCTCGTGAAGCAGGGCAAAGATGGTCGGGTCGGCCTCGAACGTCCTGCACGACGTGACGAGAGTCAGGGTGGGGCTGCGAAGAGATGAACGCGGGCCGACGCACTTGTTGCGAGTCTTGAACGCCGGCGCGACGATGTAGTAGACCATGTTTGAGCAGACGCCGGCCGTCTTGTCGGCGTCGATGAGGAAGCGCTTGAGGTCGGGCACGACGCGGTGCGCGAGGAAGCCGGTGATCTGCGAGGCATGCAGACAGGGTCAGTGAGGGATCCAGAGCTCTGAGCACGCCGACCGACTCGCCTCGCGAACGAGGACCCTGTCGCCGATCGGCGCCAAGAGCTTCTTCTCGACGTCGAGCACCGACGAGCGCTCGTCCTTGGTTTTCTCCGACGTGATGCTGTCCGAGTCGGCTGCACGAACGGCCGCCATCAGTGCGAGTCGAGGCAGGGAGAGAAAGATGTAGGTGGACGCACTGTTGATCGTCCCGGCGTCCGGCGCGGCCTTCTTGAGCCAGCTGCCCGACTCGCTCGCCCGACCCGCAACCTGGATGGCGGCATCGGCGAGGCGCACGAACGTCTCCTGCATGTCGCGGCGCAACCGGCGGTCCTCGAGCGCGCTCGTCTGCGAGATCTTCTCGGACAGGGTCGTGAAGAGCCTGCGGGCGGTCGCCGTGGTCAGGTCGAGCTCTCGGCGCGAGCCAGAGAGCGAGAGAGGGAGAGCTTGACGCACCGAAGGGTCGGGAAGACAAGGGC
The DNA here is from genome assembly GCF_001329695.1 of Rhodotorula graminis WP1. NCBI lineage: Eukaryota > Fungi > Basidiomycota > Microbotryomycetes > Sporidiobolales > Sporidiobolaceae > Rhodotorula > Rhodotorula graminis. The sequence goes on along the minus strand of NW_017264931.1, from coordinate 1,547,258 downwards.
CCGGTTCGACGTCTGGTTGCTGAGGACGTCGCGGGTGAAGCCGAGCACGGCCGACCAGACTTGAACGGCGACGGCGCCCTCCAAGCGCTCGACGTACGCCTCGAGGAAGTCGAACGTGACGTCCTCGGTCCTGTGAACACAAGGGAACGATGAGTTTGGGCTCGGCGAGAGCCGGACGAGGAAGGGGGAGAGGGAGGGAGAGAGAGGTTCGAGCGCACGAGATGAACGGGCTCGCGTGCTTGGGCGCGGCATGCTTCGGGTTGAGCTTGTCGCACAGTGACGAGATGACGCCCTGCGGGCTCGGGTGAAGGACCTGCAACATGGAAAAGACGCGTTGTTCCCGCTCGCCGTGCTGCAGGACGGTCGAGGTCGGTCAGGGCTGCGACGTGGCGGTTGGCCATACAGAGAGAGGACAATGACGCACCTGACGGCACCGCCTGCTCCAGAACCCGACCAGGTCCTCGATGACGTCGCCCGGAACCGCCTTGTGGATGCGCTCGAGCGCTCGTCGAGCCCGAACGCGCACCCGGACCGCAAAGTGCGCCTGCGAGCTGCTGCGGTCGTCGTCGACGCCTGCGTCGAGCGCCGAGGTGACGTCCCACGCCGACAGGAGGAGATCGACAGCGTCGCGCACGCGCTGCAGCGTCTGGTGCTTGGTCTGCGGGAGGACGAGCGGGAACGCGTGACCGGGTCAGGGTCGTTTCTCGGCGAGCGAGAGAGGGAGAGAGAGAGAGAGAGAGAGACTGGGGCGCACCTTGATCTGCTCCGGAACGTCGCCCGTCTCGAGCTCCTGGTGGCTGAGGACGCCCGTCATGTACCCGAGCAACCCGCCGGGTCCACCGCCGCCGCTCGACGTCCCTCCCTCGCTCGCCGCTCGATCCGCCGGCCGCGCATCGTCCTCCCCTGCCGCCGAGACCGACTCGCTGACGGCGATGAGGAGCAGCCGCTCGAGCGCGTTGGTGATGACGGTAAACTCGGCGTCGGTCGCGGATGAGGCGGTGCCGGTGAGGTCGCCGCTCGACGGCGCGACGACGTAGCAGGCCCGGAGGTCCTCGACGAGGGCGCCGACACGGGCGACGAGCTGGTCGACGAGCGGCAGGATGACGCTGTGCAGGGCGTGGCGAAACTGGGGGATCGTCATGAGGAGGAAGTCGATCCAGTGGTGGATGACGGCGTTGCTCGGCTGCTTGATGGCGTCGGACAGGACGCGCACGAACAGGTCGTCGTGCGTCAGGTCGGGCGGCTGCGCGTCGTTCGAGGGCTGCGCGAGGGCGGTCGAGGTGGACGGCGCCTGCTGGTGACCTCGTCGTGGTGGGGCCGACGCCGACGCGTAGATGACCGAGTGCAGGACGTGCAGGAGCTTGTTCTGGAGGTCGAGGTCGCCGCGGTGGACCGACAGGAAGAGGCGGACCGTGAGGGACGACTCGATGGCGGGCAGGCTCGACAGCTCCGACTCGCCGCGCGAGATGAGGACTTGCAGGAGCTCGGCGACGACGGCGTGGACGTGCGCGTTGAGGGGGCCGAGAGAGGGTACGAGGGACGGGTCCGGGTCGGCGCGCAGGAAGCGCAGGAGGAGGACGATCATGCCGTCGAGGTACGTGTGCGTCTCGAGGTCGGCGGCGATGACCCTCTCGCGCAGGGCCGGGTCGAGCGTGTGCTTGAGCCAGCTGCCCTTGGCGATACGGACGAACCCTTGACCGCCGAAGCGAGCCAGGGCGAGGAGGTTGTCGAGGACGTGGTGCACGCGCGCCTGGTCGAACGCCCGGCCGTAGACGAGGACGGGTACCCGCACGCCGTCGACCTTGACCGTCTCGGCCCGGGACACGATCGTCGGGTCGAGGAGGCTGAGGAGGAGCGGGTCGAGGACGCGGATGTAGCTCTTGAGCGAACAGCGCATCCAGGCCTCGGCGGCGCGCCGAGTGGCGAGGTCGTCCGACTTGAGGGCGTCGAGCGTGGCGAACATGGGGTTGCGCAGTAGCACGCCGGGTAGTTGCGCGTCCTCTGCGACGTCGACAAGGGTCAGTGCTCTGGGCGAAACCTTGGAAAAGCCGAGAGAGAGGCAAGGTGGACGCACCCGTAAACCGCCACAGGTTGCCGAACGCCTCGAACGCTCGTTCCCTCTCCTGCCCGTCTCGGCTCCCGAGCCGCCTCGCGACAATGCCCTCGAGCGTCCGACGACCAGGCGCCAGCGCCTCGACCGCCCACAGGAGCTGCACCGCCTCGAGGTAGCACGGCGACGCGCCCGGAAGGAGGTAGGCGAGGAGCTGCTCGGCGACGAATGCGTCAGTGTGGCACACACACGACACCGATCACGCAGGACGAGAGAGAGAGAATGGACGCACCCTTGCCGCCAGCGCCTCGCCGATCTTGCCCTCGTCCCTCACTCGCGGCCGGACCGCACCGCCGTCCTCCTCGCTGACGCTCAGCCTCAACACGAGCCGCACGAGCGCCTTGTCGCCCTCGAACTGCGCAACCGTCGCCTTCTGCCGCTCCAACCGCACGAGCATCGCCCCGCTCCACCGCGCCGGGTCCCACTCGAGCTCGAGCGCCCCCTGGCCCGCGTCCTCGTCCCGCGCCGCGTCGACGCTCGCGGCGCTCAGGTCTAGCAGCAGCTCGACGGCACCTGCCGCCGACGTGAGGAGCTGCGGCGCGGCGTCGGAGGCCTCGACGAGCGAGAGAGCGCGCGCGAGGCCGGCCGCGAGGAGGACGCGGCCCTCGATCGGCGGCAGGGACGCACGCGCAACGTCGGCCGGGTCCTGGGCGACGGGCGGCGCGGTGCCGGAGGAGGAGGAGGTCGCGAGGGGAAGGGGAGCGGTGTAGAGCTTCGAGGCGAGGGCGGCGCCGGTCGAGAGAGGGTCGGTGGATGGCGAAGGTGACGGGGCGAAGAAGGCGGGAGGGACCTCGGACAGGAGCTCGGTCGCGAGGGTGATGGCCGAGGCGAGGATGGTGGTTGCAGGCGGTGTCGCAGTCGGCGAGTCGAGGTGGTCCTGGACGAGGTCGAGGAGGGCAAAGGCGACGACCGGCGCGTGCAGGCGAAGGACCTCGTCGTCGTGCATGCGGAACGTGCGGACGACGAAGCGCGCGAGCTCGACCGCGTCCTCGGCGCCCGCCTCACCGGCGAGGTCGGCGCGCAGGGCGACGTAAAGCTGCTTCCACAGGAGGAACGGGTCGAGGACCTCGAGGAGCATGTTGCCCGTCATGAGGAGCTGTTGGCGCGAGGCAAGACAAAGAGTCAATGACGCTGTGCGTGTGGGTCGAGGACGGCGAGGAAAGACGAGAGGGGAAAGAAGGAGGGAAAGGAGGGAGCGCACCTCGTCGCTGTCGCCGTCGCCGAGCTTGCTCCGCAGCGCCTTGGCCGCATCGACGACGCAGCTCTCGGTGAGCAGCGCGCCGATCTCCCACTTGTCGAGGAGCGAGATGAACATCTTGAACCCGCGCGCGCCGCCGTCGCGCATCTCCTGGCGCAGCGCCGCCGCGAGTAGGTCGAGGCCGTGCGTGCGAAGGAAGGCGAGCTGCGTGTCGGACGAGTCGGACGGGCCGAGGAGCCAAGTGTAGAGGCGACGCGACAGGGACAGGTCGCGACGAAGGACGACGCCGAGGACGGCGCGCGTGAGGAGGACCTGGTCGTCGGTTCTGCAGCTGTTCGCGCGGGACGAGTGCGTCAGGGCGTGTCCTCCCCGTCTCTCTACTCGTGAACGGGCAATGAGGAGTGAAGAGACTAACCTGCGGAAGCGGCGCTGTCGATGCGCACGGTGCCGATGAGCAAGTCGAGGATGCCGCGCTGCACGAGGATCGTGTCGTCCTCGAGGGCCGCCGCGAACCCTCGCACCATGAGCCCGACATCTTGTCCGACAACGGCGTCGAGCGCGTCCTCGGAGCCCGTGCCGGACTCGTCTCGGGGAAGGCGCCGGGCGAGGTAGTTGAGCGCCGGGATGCGCGAGTGCGGCGCCGTGATGAGGACGAGCCACAGGTTCTGGAAGAAGAATGAAGGAGAAACCGTGCCGCTCAGGCGGTCCAAGAGCGCGGCGACCTGTGCGCGAGGAAAGGGGAAGGAAATGTCAGGTTCGCCGGGCTGAACAGGGACGGGCGCGTGGAGGACGGGGACGCACCTTCTCGAACCACTCGCCCGTCTCCTCCTCGAGGCCTGGAAGTAATGCGAGGATGAAGGCCTTGGTCGCGGGTCGCAGCTCCTCCTGCAGCGGGAGGTAGAAGCGCTCGTAGATGTTGAGGACGATCGGCTGCAGGGACGGACGAGTCAGTTTCTCCTGCGCATCTGTGAGAGGCGGTGCGGCGGAAGAGGACGCACCTTGACGCTCGTGGCGGCGTACTGGAAGAACGGGAAAAGGCCGCTGCTCCAGGCCGGCAAGTCGCGCCGCAAGTTCTCGGGCTGCGCACGCGTCGTTCGTCAGTCCGGGTCGAGCGACTCGGGCCCACAAGGGAAACGGGAGGGACGTACGCCGATTGTCGTGAGGATGTGGGTGTAGACGTCGAGCGCGCGCTGGTGCACGCCGGTCGGGAGAGCCGGGTTGAGGCACTGGGAGAGGCGCTTGGCGACGATGAGCTTGTGCGGGATGACGGGGAACTGGGGCGACCCTTGGAGGCACTGCATTGACGCGCACCGGTGTCAGCTACCGTCGCGAGAAAAGACAGAGGGCTCACACGGGGCGCACCTTGAGCAACTTGGCGAGGAACGTAATGAAGTCGGCCCACTCGTTGACGTGGTCGAACGCCTGCAGCGTCTTGTCGACGGCGAGCGCGTACTTGCGGTACTTTGCGTCGTTCTGCAAGGCTGCGTCGGTGGAAAGGAGTGGGGGTCAGCTTGCGCGAGAGCAAGAGGAGGCATCCGAGCCAGGCGCGAGGTGGGGAGGAGGGGAGGGGAGACGACCTCGCTCTCGCGCGCTTGCGAAGAGGGAGTGGACAGGGGTGCACCTTTCTCCTGCTGCACAGCCTGCGCGAACGAGTCCCGGAGCTGCGAGTGGGTGGCTGCTCGGCTCGGGAGGGAAGCGTGCGCCGTCTCGCTCGACAGCGACGGCGACGCGGCCGTGGCGGGCGTCGTGGTGCTCGCCGGGAGCATCTGGTGGCGTGATACGCGCAGGCCTTTATAGCTGCAGGCTGGCGCAGTGGTGGAACGAGCGAGAGCGGACGGAGCTCCGACGACGGTCCAACGACGACGACAAGGCCAAGGTCGAGCTACGCGTCCACTCGGCATGGCGCAGGGCCCGAGAGCTGTCCATAGCGGTGTAAGAGCTGCGACCAAGCTCGCACGGGGCCTCTGCTCTCCTCGTCGCTCTTTCTCTCCCTCTCTCGCGCCAACTCTCGGTCGCCGCGGCACAGTCAGGCGAAGCTGGATCGAGTGTCTCTTGCATTGTAGTGGCACAGGTACCGAGCGCGACCGAGCGACGCTGATTAGGGGAGGAGATGCTGTACTAGGGAGGGAGGACACGGAAAGGCATCGTGGCCGGGGAAGGGGGGCGAGAGGAAGGGCGCGAGGCGCGCTCAACTGATGGGCACGACGACGCCGTTCTTGTCCTTGACGACGACCAGGTCGGTCGGGATGACCTCGTTGGTGTCCATGAAGACGACGCTCGTCTGGTCGAGGGGGTCGGTGCGCACGCCGCGTCGCTCCATGAACGAGCTGAGGGCGGGCGTGATTGTGATCGTGCGAGGGCGAGCATCGAGAGGAGGCCGAGGCAGGCAGGTGGAAGAAGGTGTCAGTCAACGGACATCGGTATCGGGACGAGCGGCGAGAGAGAGAGTGGGCGCACCGGCCGAGGATGACGGGGAAGTACGAGTTCTCGACGAGCATGACCTGCTGCTCGACCGTCTTGCTGCCGACCTGCGTGCGTGGCAAATGTCGGTGCTCCTGTCGCAAAACGACTCGCTGCGACGGCTGCGACCGCCGAGGCGAGGCGAGAGGAAGGGAGAGACGGACCTTGATCGGCCACGTCCCCAGGTTGGTGATGCCCGAGAACCCGTAAAAGCCCGGTGCGGCGTCGCGCGGGATAAAGTTGTGCGCCTGCGCGAACGCTCGCGACATGTAGCACGCGCGGTGGCCCGACTTCATCTGCGGGCAAGGGGAGAAGTCGCCGAGTCAGAGCCGCTCGAGGGAGAGGTCGTCGTGCGCCGAGGGCGAGGGGAGAAGGGAGGGAGAGGGGGACGCACCATCATCCGCACGTTCTGCACCGGACCGATCGAGCCGATGAAAGTCCGGACGCCGAGCTGCAAGGGGAGGACAAGGCACGAGCGTGAGCGACAGTCGACTACGAGCAGGGGCGGCCCGACTCATCGCGCGCGGACCCGGCAAGGAGAGGACGGTCGACGCACCTGGTTGTGGAACTCCTCGAACTTGACCTTGTGCTCGGGGACGATGCCGTCGACCTTGCCGCGCTTGCTCTTGAGCGTGTCGGCGCCCGTGCTCCTCTGGCTGCGGCGGCTGCGCGCGCTGCGGCCACTGCGCACACTGCCGCTCCCACCGGACGGCTGCAGTGGCGAGGGCGGCACGAGGTGCATGCTCGTCTGGCCCTGGAGGTCGCGCGGCGCGGCGCGGCCGTACACGAGCGAGCCCGTGCCCGAGTAGATGCTCGACGTGTCGGGCTCGCCGCGCGAGCGGGCGCCGAGGGACGACGACGAGAATGAGGACGAGGGCGGGAGGGACGAGACCGAGGCGATCGAGGGGTTCTGGGTCGGGATGTGCGGCGACGAGAGGAGGAGGGTGACCTCGGGCGAGTGCTGGTGGCGCGACGTGAACACCTCGTAGTCGTCGTCTGTGGTGGGGGCAGCGGGCAACTGTGAGCGGGAAGGTCGCGTCTGGGTCGAACCGAGGGCAAGGAGGCGAGGGACGAACCGTCGTCGAGGGCGTAGAAGACGTCGCACCACAGGTACTTGCAGTGGATGTCTGCGCCGTCTTGAGGGATGGCGAGTTTGCGAGCGGCACGGGCCTTGATCGAGTGGACCGTGTCGCTTGCTGCGAGACGAGGACGGGTCGTTAGCGTCGGGCGGGGAGAGGGGAGGAGGAGGAGGAGGAGGCGGACGCACGCTTGAGCTTGAGGGCAAAGGCGTTGAGCGGGCCGGGGTGGCAGCTGAGGATCGGAGCCATGGGTGCTGCTGACCGGCGACTGGCAGGGCTGGAGCGAGCGAGAGAAGAGCGGGGGAAACCAGCGGGACGGCCAGCATGAGGAGCGTCATTCACCTCGCCGCTCTCGCTCTGCGTGTGCTGGCTGGGCTGCAAGTGCTTCATGATGACATCGTGCGCACCTCTGACCAGCTCCAAACTGCCGAGGACGAGGCGAAGCGCGACGCCGCCGGTCGCCGAAGCTCCACCTCGCTCTCTCTCTCTCTCTCTCTCTCACACTCGCCATGAGCTGGATCGAGTCGAGCGTACTCGATGCTCCCCCGAGGCTCGCAGCCCTCGCCCGCCCGCTCGCGTCGGCCGTCGGCCTCGAGGCCCTCCCTCCCGTCGTCCACCTCGCCTTGGCATCCTGCGTCGCCTCGTTCGTGCTCCAGCGCGTCAGCTCGGCCGTCAGCCCAACACTCTTCAGGAGCTACTACCCGACCTCGCGCGGCAAGCAGCAGGACTGGGACCTGCACATGGTGAGCCGCCCCCCCTGCCCCACCCTCGGGCTCTCTCCCCGTCTCGTTGCCCCTGTTCCGGCAGCGAACTGACTCGCTCGAGCACGCCCACAGGTCGGGTGGGTGTACGCCTTTGTCGCGGCCCCGCTCGCGTTCCACCTCCTGCGCCACCCGTCCAAGCAGGTCGTCGCCGACCAGCTCACCGGCGTCGCCCTCCCCGAACAGCGCCTGAGCGCCATCGCCGTCGGCTACTTCATCTGGGTGAGCACTCTGTCCTTCCTCTCCCACCGTCGACCGGTCGACTATCGGGAAATGCGCGGCGCTCACCCCTCGTCGTCGCTCCGCAGGACTCGTTCGTCACGGCGCGCCACATCCGCACGCAGGGCTTTGGCTTCTTCCTGCACGGCGCCGTGTGCCTGTGCGCCTTCCTCTTCACTCTCAAGCCGTTCGTCATCTGGTGTGGTCCGGCGTTCCTCATCGTGCGTCTCCCTTCCTCCCTTTGCCTCTCGAGCTCGCCGACTCGAGCGAGACGAAGCTTGACGCTCTCTCTCTCTTCACCCATCCGCAGTGGGAGTTCTCGTCGATCGTACGTCCACCTCTCGCCTTTGAGGCAGCTCAGCCTGTCCTCGCTAGGACACCCAGAACTGACCGGCCTCGTTTTCCTCCTGCAGTTCCTCAACGCGCACTGGCTCCTCGACAAGCTCCACATGACGGGCTCGATCCCGCAAATGGTCAACGGCGCCTTCCTCGTGTGCGTCGCCCGTCCCTCGTCCTCGACGTCCTCCCCTCCTTGTCGTGGTTGCAGCCGGCTGACCTCTCTCGCCCGCACACAGCCTCTCGTACATCGTCGTCCGCCTCGTCTTTGGCACGTACAACTCGTTCAAGCTGTGGAACCTGCTCGTGCCGACTCCGACGAGCGCGCTCGCCGCCAAGGCGCTCGACGACGCCGGCCTCATCCGGTGGATGTACCTCGGGCTCAACATTGCCGCCAACGGGCTCAACTTTGTGCGTCGTCTTCTTCTCTCTCTCGTCTCTGCATCTGGATCGGCGTGATCCTGACACGCTCGTGTCCGCGTTGCAGTACTGGTTCCGCCTGATGATCCTCGCGCTGCGCAAGCGGTTCGTCCCCTCGCCCTCGTCCAAGTCGGCGTCCAAGGCGCAGCGCAAGCCCGTCCCGGTCGACGGCCGGCTCGGTGAGGGGCAGGAGAGGAGGGTCAAGGGCGAGTGAGAGGGACCGAGCGGGCGGGCGGGACGAGGGGCTGCGGAAAGTCCGCGGCGCGCTGGACGTCGTCGGCGAGGAGCAGGAGGAGCGACGGCGCGAGGGTGCGACCGGCATGACATCTTACATCCAACTCACGTCCTCTCGAGGTGCCCAGTCGCGCGAGAGAACGAGTGCTGCGCCGGCTTTCCGGGCTCGAGCGCGAGGCCAGCTTGGTGCGCGAGGAGCTCGTCGCTGACAACGGGTGCTCGCTCGCTTGTGGACGGTCGGCTGTGCGAACTGGACAGCGACAAAGCGGCACGAGAAGGCAGCTTAGCGCGAGGCTGCTGCGGAGGCAACAGCTCTTCTGGCGTTGTTCAACGTCTGCCGTTTGTTCGCAGCCCTCGCTCTCGCTCTCTCGCTCCACCACACTCGCTATCTCCGACTCGACCTCTCTGCGCGCCGGACGCTGCAGCCACACGTGTTCCCCCTTGCCCTTCCACCACCCAGCACCGCACCCTCGCACTCGAGCGATCGGCCTCCGCCCACCTCGGCCAACCCGCACCCTCGACACCCGCAACCCGCGCATGCGCGCCAGCGCACACTGGGCGTGGCTCACCGCCGTGCTCGTCGCCGCCCCAGCCGCGACGAGCGCCCGAGCAGGAGCAGGGGCGGGAGCAGGAGCGAGCGGAGGAAGCACGAGGTTGCGCGCGCCCAGTGTCGAGACGCACGCCGCGCGGTGGGCGGGCTCGGTGCTCGAGGCGGGCGCAGCAGCAGGGGCCCGATGGGACGCGTCGGCGTCGCTCGGCAAGGGCGTCGCGGCGCTGTGGATGCCGCCCTCGTCGCACGCCGTCGAGCCCGCACCCTTCGACGAGGCGCCGGCCGTCGACGACGGCGGCGACTGGTGGGACGAGGTGTCGGTGGACCCGCTGAGCCCAGAAGAGCGCGCGGCCGCAGCAGAGGAGGAGCGCGCCCTGTGGGTCGCCCTCCTGAGCGCCGTGAGCGAGTCGGGCGAGGTGGCGGTGCAGTTCCGCGACTTGGTCGGCGACGCCGACGACAACTACAACGAGGTGCGCCCGCTTCTCCCCCTCATCCTCTCGACGTGTGTCACTGACTCGTCGTGCCCCGCCATGCAGCTCGCCTGTGCGACCCTGACGGCGCCAACGTCCGAGGACGAAGCCGCTCGCGACCTCGAGGTGCGCCTCGTCCGCTCAAGCCTTCACTCTTCCACTCCGTCGTACTCACCCGTCTCTGCAGCAGGGAACATGCCGACTCTCGCCCTTCCTCCTTCGTGACCCGGCGGGAGCTTCCACAACACGGTACGTCCTCTCGACCTCGCATTTTCTCCTCCCAGTACTGACTATTTTCTCCTTCCCTAACGCAGAACTCAAACACTTGATCTTCCTCGTCATCGCGTCCTTCTCTCGGACCGGCTAGACGCGTTTCTCGGACGGTGCGTCCTCTTTTCCCCTCCTCGCCTCGTCAAGTCAGATCACTCACCCTTTCTGTCACTCTCCCACAGCCTGCCGTCTCTCCCCCTGTCGCGCCAACGCCCACCTCCACCCGCTCCCGTAGATCCACCGCCGTTCAGGCTCTTCTCATAGACACTTGCCCGTCCTCGTCTCGATCCCCTCGCGCTGCCGGTCAGCGCGCTCTCCCCATCTCGCCGTCCTCTAGAGACGCAGTAGACCCTTTCGCGACTATCTAGATGCCCCTGCAGTACACTCGTTACGTGCTCGTCGCTCGCGCTGCGTCGCTCCGTGCTGCGAACCCTGGACGAGCGGCACGCTCTTGCCGCGTGCGATGTCGACCGGACGAGCCATGGTGTCTTTCTCTCGGCTCGTCGGACTCGTCCTGAGAGCCTGTGAGAGCTGCTGGCGACGTGCTCGGGCCCCTTCATAGCCGAGGCGGCAGCGAAAAGCCGACTTTCCTTCGCTCGCGACGACCACGCCCGCTCGCTTTGCTTGTCAGACCGCCGAGCTTGCGCCGTCGAGCGCTCCCGCAGTAATGGCTCCGGTCTTCCAGGTCGCAGCTGTGTTGGCAGGGCGCTTGAGAGGCAGTCACGTCGCTCGCGAGGTCCGAGCGCCTGGTAGAGAACGTCTTTGTCACTTCGCCTGGTCGATCAAGCACAGGTACTGCGACTCTCGCTCAAGGCGAGCAGCGTGTTACAGCCAGCGAGAGACCAACAGGCCGTCGGCTGGGCCGTGGCGAGTACCGCAAAGTGAGAGACGCGCGCGCGAAAGAGGCTCGAGCGCCACCTTTCCGGCTACCTCCTCGAGCCAACGAGCCACGTCGCCCGTCCACGCGTACTTGTAGACTGGGGCACGATCGTCTTGTACTTCTCTGAGGGCGTCGGACGTCTGGGTCGAGCTGTCGAGACGACGAACGCACTTGAGAAGGTTGCGAAAAGGGCGAGACGAGCGCTGCTTCTGAGCCCTGCACAGCCGACTGAACATGCAAGGGCTCCTTCGTTAACAGGCTTCGATACCCAGCAGCGAACATGCACGAGAGAGCGAGCCACGCACGAGGAAAGGTCGAATGCGGACCGGCAGCAGTTCGACGCACGATCCTCGCTCACGCGTCCGCCGCATGCAGTCCTTTCCAGTCGCTTCGGTCGAGCTGCGTCGGTTAGGCACACGAGGGCTCGAGCGGAAGGTCACACTCTATGGTGGCCCGGCTGCGGGCGAGAGCAGATGGTTCGGTTTCTCGCCTCAGCGCAGTGTTGGCTTTTTATGAGTATGCTGTGTTCGTGGGCCTACATCAAAACAGGGGATGTAACTCAGTGGCAGAGTGCCTGCTTCGCATTCTCTATCATTGGTCGCGCTTGCATGAAGTCCAGGGTTCAACTCCCTGCTTCTCCACCTCTTTTGCCGGCTGCTCAGGCAGCCTCCTTTTGCTGCTGCGCCGTCAAAGCAGTGCGGCGGAAGCGAATAAACGCCAGTTCGAGCGAAAGAGAGGACGAGAGCAGCGCAGACAGACTTGGGAAGGTCCGCTCGGACCTCTTCGACGGTCAGGGCTCTCCTCGCTACCGCTGTCTTTCGCGGACTTGGACTACGAGATGCAGCTACAGCGACCTATCTGAGAGCTCTCGCTACTGCAACGCCGGCGCAGAGCCGCCAGCGCGGCCTTCCCACGCCGGCGAGACAGCTGTGGAGGCCAGGGCACTCGCGCCCGCTTTCCGCGGCTCGACTCGAGTTACCTTGACACGCTCAGAAGGACGAGGCGATGGCGCTGCGGCCACTACAGCCTCGTACGGCAAAAGGAGCGAGGAGTAAAAATGCATTGGCCGGGAATCGAACCCGGGGCTAGGCAATTCAGCAGAAGCTGGCAATGCCCAATTTTGCCACTAAACCACCAATGCTTGCGTTGAAAGCGGGATGCTGCTCAACATCTACATCGCCTTAATTTAATTTGGGACCGAGTTGCGCTCGAGCCTTTCTCTGGCTCTCGACAGGCCCGCAGCTTTCGGCTAGCGCGGCAGCCGCAGCAGATTCTTAACAACAACGTGCTCAGGCTGCGCGGAAAGGGAGAGCGACGCGCAAGAAAGCTCGAGCCTCGCAGAGAAGCTGAACCTCGCGACGGACGGCGACGACGGGTGCTACAAGCGGCTTTAGGTACGATTGCAGGTAACGGCAACGCAGGGGGTATCGATTAGCCGGACGTGAGAGAGGGGACGCTCCAGTATGGACAAGGGAAAACGCAATCCTCCGACTCGACTCGACCCACCTCGACTCGCTCCTCCAGCTCCGCCTCGCTCGAGTTCCTCCTCCCTCTCTCCCACCTCAGTTCCACCACGACCTCCTGAGGAACGTGAGGAGCTCGCGCAGGCCCTTGCCGACGCTGCCGACGGCGCCGTCGACGACCGAGAGCGGGCCGGGCCGCAGGATGGGCTGCCCGAGGACGTCGACGTGCCACGCCTCGGCGCCGTCGATCCACACGCGGACGCGCACGACGGGCTTGTTGAGCACGCGCGTGTCGACCTCGAACGTCGTCACCTTGGTGTTGCCGTCGGGAAGGTCTGCGGGCGCGCGAAAGGCGAGGAGACAAGCTCGTCAGGGCTGACCAGAGACGGGCACACGAAAGAGAAAGAGAGAAAGAGGGCAGGGACGCACACTGCAGGAGCGTGTCCTCGCCCGTCGCACCTCGCGAGTGCTTCTGGCTGAGGGTGCGCACGGGCAGGTAGAACATGTTGAACGGGCTCGTTGAGAACTCGGTCACGGTCGTCCTGAGGCTCGCGGCCGCAAACTCGTGGCGGTCGCCCGACAGGACGATGACGTTGGGCACGTGCTCGAGGAGGTCGAGGATAGCGTCGCGCTCGGTAAGGAACGAGGCCCACGTGTCCTCGCCGTGCGACCAGAGCGACATGACGGGCACGCTCGAGACGACAAACTTCCACGTGACCGTCTGGTTGACCTGCGGGTGCGAGAGAGAGTTAGTCGGGCCGAGCTCGAGAGAGGGAAAGAGAGAGGGGAAAGGCGAGCGCACCTTTGCGGCCCAGTCGAAGAACGCCTCGCGTTGACGGTCGCCGAGCATCGTCTTGACGTCGTCGTCGTCGTTGGCGTTGTCCGAGCGGTAGCTGCGCGTGTCCCACACGAAGAAGGCCGAGTCGCCGACACTGCGCCGAGTCGTACGAGGGGTCAGTTTCTCGGCGACGGGGCGACGAGAGAGAGAGAGAGAGAGGAAGGGGCGGGCGCACCGGAAGTCGTAGTAGTGGACGCCGGGCTCGACCGGGTCGTAGTTGGCGGCGCCGACGTACTCCTGGTAGGCCTGCATGGCGGGCGCGTACGACGGCGACGACGCGTTGGCCGAGTAGTCGTTGTAGATCTCGTGGTCGTCAAAGATGCCGACCATGGGCACCTTCTCGACGAGCGCCTTGACCTCGGGGCTCGCGAACGTCTGCCGGTACCGCTTCTGGAACTGGTCGACGCCGTTCCCGGCAAAGTAGGGCACGTCGGCGTAGATAAAGTCTGCGGACGACGGCAACGACGACGTCAGGTCGCGCTCTCGTGCCTCCTCCAGAGAACGAGAGAGAGAGGGAGACGCACCGCCGAGGAAGACCATGAACTTGACGCCGAGGCGCTCGGCAATCTTGAGGAACTGCTTGGCGCCGACCGTCTCGCTCTTCTTGTGCGGGCCGGCGTACGGGAAGCCCGGCTTGAGGCACGAAGACGACGCGAACGTGTAGTGGGTGCCCTCGCTCGCGGGGCCGGCGGCCGACAGGGACGGGTCCGAGAAGGTCGTGAAGAACTGCGACCGCGGGAAGGCCGGGTGCGTCGCCGTCTCGATCGAGGGGCGCATGAGGCGGTCTGTGTGTACGAACATCGAGTCAGTCAGGCGCTCGCTGAGCTCAGACCGATGCGCCGAGGGAAAGAGAGGAAGAGCTGGACGCACACTCGTACTCGGTGGCGGCCCACAGGCCGTCAAGCTTGACGGTGGCGACCCAGTCGTGGTCCTCGCGCGTGTGGATCTCGGGGCCGTACATCCACTTGCCGAGGGGCTTGGTCGGGCGGTAGACGACCTTTGCGCCGACAAACTCGTCCTCGGGGAGGAAGGCGTCGGTGGCCGGGTCCGAGTTGTTGGCGGGCACGACGCCGGCAAAGATGGGCGTCACGGCCGCGTCGGCGGCGGGCACGAGGGACGAGGTCGACGGGATGCGGGCGACGAGCTTGACGCTGTCGTGCGTGATGGCGCCGACGCGGGCGAACGCGAGCGACTGCTCGTCCATGCCGTAGATGGGGCTGAAGATGGCGTCCATCATGAGGGCGAACACGACGCCGTTGATGGCGAAGCTGGACCAGTTGAGGAAGCGCGAGGTCGGGGTCGGCGTGCCAAACACGAGGTTGTTGACGAGCTGCGACAGGGTGACCTTGGGGAGGGGCCGGTTGCGGGGCAGCTTCTGCCTGCGGGTGAGGGCGGGGCTGCCCGGGTCCGAGTCCGAGGGGGACGTGAGGGCGAGCGGGTCGTTGGCGAGGCGCTTGCGGGCCTTCTTCTGGCGCTTGGAGAGCGAGCCGGCCGGGGACGAGGGCGAGGACGAGGGGGCGACGGCGGCGGCGGCATCGGGATCGGGCTTGACGTGCGGGTGCTGCTCGAAGACGGCGCTGTCGGAGGTCGGCGGGCCCTCCTTGAGGACGTCGGCGAACGAGGGCGCGTCGTCGGCGGGGACGAGGGCGGCGTCTTGAGGGGTCGACGGTCGGCGAGGGACTGCGGCCGTGACGAAGTAGGTCGCGTAGGCGTTGAGGGCGAAGAACAAGGGCAAGGCGTAGGGCCTGGCAGCGCAGGGTGTCAGTCAGTCGCGAGCGAGGGAGGGAGGTAGGGAGGAGGACGGGAGCTCACCCGAAGCGGCCGGGGATCCAGCGGGCAAAGAGGTAGGCCGTGATGCGCAAGAGAGCACTCGAGGTGCCTCCCAAGATGCGCAGGACTCCCATCGTGGGCGAGAGCGGCGAGTGTTTGCGGGTGAGAGGAGGGGAGAAGGACGAGACCGATGACGGCCATGAACTGCTCGCACTGTGACCCTCCTGCTGCTACAGACGAGCCACTGCTCGGTCCAGCCTGATCCACGTCCCCGACTCGACCCACCGCGCACCCACTCGCCGCCGTCGCTCCCTCCTCTCCCTGCTCGTCCTCCCCTCGACCCTCCCTCGCTCCCGCTCGACAACGGCATCACCGGGCAGGACGAGCACTTCGTCTGTGCCTCACGAGTTCCCGGCCAAGCACCGCCAGCCGGCAGCGTCTGTCGCTCGAGCGTCGTCGTCGCCGTCGGTCCCGACTCGAGGTGAGCACCCTCTCTTTGAAGCCCTCACGATCGCTCGCGCCTTGTCAGAGCGGCTCTCTGATCCTCGTCTGTCCTCCACAGAGCGGCGTCCCTCGATTGCCAGCACAAGCGGGCTCTGCCGGCGGACATGTACGGCTGCGCCTCGCTTGCTGCGCCACGACCGGCGCCGTGTACCGCCTACAGCGGCATACTCTGCTCGCGTACAGTTCTTCGCGTCATGCTCGAGCCCACGCCGCAGTCGAGGAGGCCTCGACGGCCGCTCCTGCCGTACCCGCCGCTGTGAGAGCCGCTCGCGCCGTCGCTCTTGTCGTCGCGAGCCTCTCGCTCTGGTCGCGCTAGGCTCGTTCTCGTCGAGCGAGCTCCGCAGCACGCGCTCGCGAGAACCGCCGTACCGCCAGCCTCTATCGTCATGGCCGTCCTCGCTCTCTCGCGCTGCGCTTGCTCTGCTCGTGTTCCCTTCGAGCCGGCGCGTTCACTCCCGCAGCCTCGCTCACGGGCTCTCCTCTCGCTCAAGAGCTCGAGTTCCGCTCGACGCATCGCTTCGGCTGTACGTCGAGCACGACGCAAGCGCGGCCGTGCGAGCAGGACCGCAGCTCGAATGCGCGCACGGACCGTCGCCGCGAAGGCGTTCTCGCGCGCCTGCGTCCGGCTCGACTGGCGTGCTGTCGATGCTCGGCGAGCTTCTGAGACACTCTCGTCGCGTCTGTCACGCGCGGACCGGCTTGTCCGCGGTGAGCGTGCGTCCCGACTTGGCGCTTCTTTCGCCTCTCTTCGTCGTCGTTCGGCTCTCGTCCCCCTCGCCTCCTTCTCTCGCTCGACCTCGACTGGCTTGATGTCTGAGCCCCGGCCCCTCACGCACGAGCAGGTGAGCCGTCCGTTCCTCTCCTTCGCCGCTCTCGACGCAGGTCTGACTCGGGTGTCCGTGCACGCAGTACGCCAAGCGGCTCCACGAAATCGTCTACCCGCGCTTGCCGGACGACATTGACCAGCGGGCGATTGTCGTGGCCTGGCTCTCGTGGCTGCAGCAGCGCGAGCCCTACGACACGTTCTTGCAACTCGGTAGTCAGCGCCAACAGCACTTCTTTGCCGTCGTCGGCGGGGTGTCGTTCGACAATGTCCCGCTCATCCTCGTGCGGCCTCTCTCTCTCTCTCTCCCTCGGAACAGGACATGGCGAGCTCACAGACTGGTCCGTCTGCAGCCGACGGCCGACCAGCTGTTTCACCATGCCGCTCAAACCTTCACTCGCCAGCAGGAGGCGCTGCGACACGTGCAAGTGCGCTCTCTTTCCTCCCTGTCCTCTCTCGAGTGACTCGGCCCGTTGAAGCTGACGACGTCGCACGCACCCTCCAGGTTCACGCCGTCGAGCGGTCGAGGGCGGCACACGAGCCGGCTGCGAGGAGCACTTCCTCGCCTAGCGCCGTGAGCTCTCTTCCCCTGCTCCATTGCGCGTGAACGAGGTATTGCCCGTCGCGAAAAGACGTGGCACTGACGGTCTTCGCCCTGCCCCAGCCCGCCTCTCCACCGTCCGTCTTCCAGGAAGGCCAGCCTTTTGCCGCCCCTCCCCGCCCGCAGCTGCCGCCTGGACCCATCGACACGATCACGAACAACGCCCTGTACGACATCAATCCTCTCGCGCGCCGTCCGACCAACCGCCCGCCGCGGCACAACCCGATCCCGCCGCCACCGAACGAGCCCTGAAACCACCACGCCGCGTGGCCCGAACATTCGCCGCCCGTCGATGGACGGCATGTCGACGACGAGGTGGGCTCGTACTTTCGGGACGCGTGGCACGACGACCTCGAGCCGCGCAGGTAGCAGTCGCACGAGGCGCGAGCGGGGAGTTGTCGAGGAGCGATGGGCCGCTCGAGCGGGAACGGCATAGCTCGACCTGTGTAGCAGTCCATTCTCGTGCCACTCGAGACCGTACAGCCCCTTCTGCGCTCGAGAGTCCTGCCCGAAAGAAGAAGCGCTCGGACCCATCGAGCCAGTCGACCTTCGCAAGTCGAGCTCGAACGAGCGAGGCTCTCATCTCTCGAGGGTTCGGCGCACGAGCGAGAGTATGTACAGTCGATGACATTAGACGACGGCGAACAAGCGAGATACGACGACGAAAGAGAGAGAGAAAGAGAGAGGGAGGCACAGAATGAGAGGGAGAGGGAAGGAGGAGAGGAAAGGGGGGGTGGGGAAGGGGGCGTCGCTCAGTCGAGCGCGAGCAGGTCCCGGACGGCCTGGCGGCACGTCTCCTCCTCGTCGCCCTCGCACGTGCCCCGCTTGCCCTTCCACTCGCGGCGCCACTTGATGAGGCCCTCGCCGACGACCTCGTCGACAAACTTGCGCCCGCCGTCGCCCTCGCGGCTCTCGCCGAGCACGAACGTCGGGCGCACCGGGTACCGGCCCTTGCGGCGGTCCCACGCCTTGGCGCCGTCGCCCTCGCGGCCGCGCTCGCGCTCGTACGTCTCCTCGACGTAGGCGCGCTCGATGAGGCCGTTGACGCGCTCGCCGGCGCGCGCCATGACGCGGCGCTTGCGCGACACGCCGCGCAGGGCCCACCAGATGCGCTGCACGCTCAGGTCGGTGTACAGGGCGGGCACGATCTGGGTGAAGAAGCGCGGGACGGCGCGCAGGCGAGAGCGCGCCGCCGCGTTCCAGTGCGTCGAGGGCGAGATCGGCGCGAGGTACAGGGCCGAGTGGATGAGGCGAGGGTGGAGCGTCGCAAAGAGGGCCGTGATCGACGTGCCGTGACCGCGCGAGACGAGGACGAAACCGCTGCGGGCGAGCGGCGACGGGACCATCGAGTCGGCGTCCTCGTTGTCGACGAGCGACGGCGGCGGCTGCAGGCGCGCCATCTCGCCCGAGACCGACAGGGCCTGGCTGAGGGCCGAGACGATGTGCGGCGCCGACGAGGAAGGCGAGGCGTCCGACCAGCCGTATCTGCGAGGAGAGGGCGAGTGAGCTTCGATCGCTCGGTACAGGCGAAAGGAGAGAAACAGGGACGCACCCAGGACGGTCAAAGTAGCAGACGCGCGTCTCGATGTCGCCCGAGTTGAGCTCGCCGTCCTTCATCATGCGCAAGAGCCACTCGGCGTCGAGCGCGGCGGGCACGCCCTGCTCGCTCTCGACGAGGAGCGTGCGGCGGACCGTCGGGCGGCCGGTCGTCGAGACGAACGAGGACGAGTTGACGGGGGCCGAGGTGCCGTCGGCGGCGACCGCGAAAGGCGGGTCGTCGAGGCCGAGACCGCGGCACGCGAGGTGGACGCGGTACTCGCGGCCGCGAGGCTGGAAGAGGCCGTGGGCGAGCTCACTGCGGGCACATCGACAAGAGAGAGAATGAGGGTCGTGCTCGAGAGCTGCCGCAGGGGGAAGAGACGAGGAGGAGGTGGGACGTACGGGAAGTACTTGCGCTGCCAGAGCCAGCTGTCGACCTTCCAGCGCTGACCGGGTTGCTCGACGCTCGCGTCGACGGACCGGATGACGAGGCCGATGGCGATCATGATGAAGGCGCACAGGACGGCGACGTGCGCGGCCGCGAGCGGGAGCGAGATGCCGAGGAAGCCGACCGTGGCCCTCGTGACGCGCTTGAGCGAGGCCCAGAAGCCGGTGTCGGGCGAGTAGTCCGGGTCGAGCTCCTCGGGCGGGTCGAGGAGCGGCGCGTAGCGGTCCGTGAGGCTCGCCGTGAAGGCCGACTGGAGGGCCGTGACGATGGCGAGGGCGAGGACGACGAACGTGAGCGGGCCCTCGACGACGCGCAGCTGCGTGACCGCGACCGAGATGATGAGGGCGGCGAGGGCAAAGATGGCGGTCGTGATGGCCGTGTAGAACGACAGCATGGGCGACTCGTGCGGGTAGACGAAGCTGAGGAGGGTTGCGCTGCGAGACGGGAGAGGGGCGCATGGGCGCAAAGGTCAGTTCGCTGGCCTCAAGAGATGCACCAAGGAGAGAAAGAGGGATGCGAGGACGCACGTGTTCATGGTGCACGAGAGGAAGCTGACCCAGACGGGGATGCCGACGCTGCCGCGGTGAACGGGCAGGGCCGTGTTGCTGATGAAGGTGCCGTCGACGCTCGCGAGGCTCATGGTGAAGAAGTAGCCGTTGGCGAGCAGGAGCGCGCCCGTGAGGGCCGCGTCGATGCGGAGCGACCACGGGCGAGGCTGGCGCTCTGGGTGGCCCGACTCGGCGAGCAGGGCCCGGTCGCGCGCCGCCTCGGTGCGGTAGTCGCGCGACGTGGTCGACCCGAGCAGGGCCGTGCGCTCGCCTGCGCCGTCGGCCTCGCGGTCGTTGACGAGCGCACGCTGCTCAGGGGTCGGCTCGGTCCTCGAGCCCTGGGGCGACTCGATCTCGTCGTCGAAGCCGCGGTTGGCCGTCGTGCTGCCGTTGGTGCCCAGCGCACGCTTGGGCTGTGCAGGCATGGCGGATCGGCGGTGCTGCTGGTGGTGGTGTGTGTAGAGAGGGGGGGAGAGAGAGGGAGGGAGGGAGGAGGAGAGTGATGACGCTCGGCGAGATCAAAGGCCTCGACCAAAGGGGCGGTGCTCCACCTTTCGGGCGATCCTTCTGCAGATCCGCACGCCTCGCTCGACAGCTTCTGACCGTGACGAACGAGTGCGGCTGTGCGATTGCAGGCGATGCAGAGAGAGAGAGAGAACGAGGGACGAAAGGGGGAATAACACTGCTGCTGGTGCGAGAACGAGAAAGGGCGGGGGTATCGTGCGAGTGCAAGTGCGAGTGCGAGACGAGGGACGACGATGACAGCGCTCTGGCGCTCACTTCTTCTTGCCCCTGCGTACGCGCACGGCGACTCGTCAAGGACCGAGACGACGCAGACAGGGAGAGAGAGAGCGGGGCGCACCTCGGCTTGGCGTTTGGCCAGTGCCCCTCCTTGCGGAAGCCCTCGACCGTCTCCTTGACGCCCTCGGCGTCGAGCCGCCGTTCGGGCTTCCACCCGGTCAGGCGCTTGAGCGCGCCGTTGTCGAACGCGATCGGGTTCGGGCCGAGGAGGTCGACGGGGACGGACGGCGAGATGGGCACGGTCGACGCGAGGGGAGGGTCCGACGCCTGCAGGAGCGCCGACCAGCCTTCGAGGTGCTGCGGGCGCGCTCGAGGAGGTGTCAGTATCTGTGCTTTACCGAGGTCGACCCAGCAGTCGACGCCGGCAGCTGAATTGCCGCCGACGTCGTCCGCTCGCCGACAGACCGAGAGAGCGACAGAGAAACGGGGAGGCGCACCTTGTCGTTGACGTCCTCGGCGACCTCGTGCATGTTCATCTTGGCGAACGTCGAGATGATGCTGCCGTGGAACCCGCTCTTGACGCCGCCGACGCCCTGCTCGATGACGCGCGCAATGTCGCGCTGCGTCGTCTCGCCGTCGTCGCACGCCGACAGGACGACGGCGCGCACCTTGGCGTCCTTGGCGGCGGGCGCGGGCGACAGGGACGCGAGCGACGAGAGCTGGGCGTCGGACGCGAGCGTCGACGGGAGCGGCTCCGAGTACGCCTCGAGCGCCGCCGAGCGGCCGACCTTTGAGGCCCATGCGGCGACGTGCGCGAGGGCGGCGGCAAAGTCGCGAGCGTGGACCGTGTGCTGAGCGAGGTGCTCGGACCACAGGAAGTCGAGTTTTTCGCCCTCGAACTTGTACACCTCGGCGATGAGGCAACGAGGCGTGATGCCCGTCAACGTGTACGGGCCGTAAAAGAGCGCCGGCCGCATGAGGACGAGGTTGAGCCTGTGCGGGAAGGCGTTCGCGACCCAGTCAGTTCCGGGCTCGGCTGGGCGCGAACGGCCGACAGAGAGGAGGAGGACGCTCGGGACGCACCGGTCGATCGAGGCCAAGCCCCTCGCCGCCTCGTGGTGCCAGCTCGCCATCGTGCCCCACGGTACCGCGCCGACCTCGCTCGCGCCTGGGCCGCCGACACGAGCGTGCTTGTCGCCGCCGTCGACGCGGTAAAAGGGCGTGAGGGTGCGGACGTAGACGCCGGCATGGTGGTCGACGGCGCTCTGGCCGAGGAGGAGGGCGAGGCGGAGCGTGCGCTCGATGTGGACCTGTCAGAGGTCACAGGTGGGTGAGCTCGCGAACGGGCTCGAGGAGGACAGGGCGAGAGTGGGACGCACGATGTCGGGTGCGGCAAAGTCGGTCTCGCCAGAGAAGTCAAACACCCAGTCGAAGCCGTGCGTGGCCTTGGCCGAGTCGGAGTCGGAAGGGCGGTGCTGGTCGGGGAGGGCAAAGGCCTTGTCGCGTGTGGGCTGGGCGAGGAGGTTGCCCTGGACGAGCTCGACGGTGCCGAGGTCGACGGCGGTGCGGAGGGCCGTGCGACAGTCGGTGTCGACGTAGGTGGTGTAGGCGTCTGCTTGCGGGATGGCGAGGGCCTTGTCGACGAGGCGGAGGAAGGTTGGGCGGTGGGGCGACGACGAGGGGAGCGAGAGGAGGTGCGAGATGAGGTGGCGGGTCGGGTCGAGTCCGAGGCCGCCGAGGACGAGGACTGTGACCATGCTGGGCGAGGTGGCGGTCGCCGGGAGGGAGGGACGAGGAAGGGAGAGGTGCGAGACCTCGGACGAGCTGATGACCAGGCGAGGCAGGAGAGGGCGTCGACGCGGGGCTGCGGGACCAGGACGCAGGGGTTGGACGAGGTGTTGAGAGTGCTGGTCGGTGCACTGGTGCCCAGCTCGAGCGAGTGCGGGCGAGGGTGCGAGACCAGAGGGCTGCCCCCACCTCGTCGTTGCTCCGTCCCTTTGTGTCGCGCTCTGGGTCGCACAGGCCTGGGTCGAGCAGCTGCACACGCCCACAGCCATGCCTGCACCAGCACCCGCCATCTTCTCCCACCTGACGGCCTTCCTCTCGCCCCTCGTCCCGCTCGACACTCGACTCGCGTGGATCTCGCACGGCGGCAAGCTCGCAACCCACTCCCAGGTCGACAAGGACCACTGCAGCATCGACCTCTACTTGGCCAACTACCTCGCCCGCACCCTCGATACGCTCGTGCCCCGGTCCGTCCCCCACCTCCTCTCCTCGTCCTCCCCCTCCCACCTCACTTGCCCCCTTCTGCCCGACCCGCAACAGCCTCGAAGCACTCGGCATACAGCTCCACGACTCGGCCTGGATCACCGCCTGTCTCGCCAGCCACCACCTCGTCGACCGCCGCCCCTTCAGCTTCCCCGCCCTCGACCTCGACTCGAGCCCGCTCGCCCAGCCCGACCCGGCCCTTCTGGCCCCAGACCACTCGCCCGCTCTCTCGCACGACACCCCTCACTCGGTCTCGCCTAGCTCCACCCGCCGCAGCACGTCGACGCACGCAGTACCGCGCTCGAGGACGACGACCACGACCACGACGCACGACCTCGCCACGCCCCTGACGACCGCAGCACACAGCACCAACTTCCGCCAGCCGTCACCAGCGTCTCCCGAGTCGAGCCCCGCCATGGGCGCCCAAGCCCTGTCCATGTCGGACGCCGAGGTCGAGCGCCTCCTCCTCGAGCGCGCCGGCCCCACCAGCTTCCTCGGCAAGTTGCAGGCCGCTCGAGCCGGCCAGTCGACCGACGACGACAACGACGACGTCACGATGTACCCGTCGCCTGTCCGGAGCGTGCAGCACCGCCTGTCGAGCTCCGAGTCGCAGTTTGCCGACCTCGAGGACCTCGAGGACGGCCACCTCACGCCCTCGTCCGGCACGCTCTCGCGCCACTCGCGCTCCGCCTCGCCTACCGCCAAGAACGACCACGGCCCCGCTCGCGCCGAGAACGACGACGCGCCGACCTCGGTCGCCGCCTTTTTCACCCAGCCGCTCGTCGAGCAGGGAGGAGGTCCGCCCGTCTACGACGCCGACGCGCTCGTTGCGCTCTTGCGGCGGCAGGGTTCGGCGCCGAAGGAGCAGGCTGAACGGGTCGTGCACGGCGAGGGCGGGTGGACAGTGCGGCGTCGGGCTCGAGGAGGGACGAGGGACGAAGGGTAGCTCGAGGCGCAGAGGTCGACCTGCATTGCTTTGACTGGTTCCTCTCGATCTCTCCTTTGCGCTCTCGAGAGACTGAGAGAGAGAGGCACAACAGCTCGTGGCAGTACAACCTTGAGAGCGACAGCAAGCACGCCCGAGCCCTCCTTCAGCTCATCATCGACCTCCCCTCCCGCCGCGACCTCGCCAGCCCCATCCTCCTCCGCCACGTCCCCTGCCCGCACCAACCCCTCCTCCCAGTCCACCGCCGCTCGGCGGACCGTGCGCCGCACCACCCGGCGGAAGCGGCCTTCCCAAACCCATTCCTCCTGCGCCTCCTCCTCGACCCGGCGCGCCCCTCAGCGCCGCCCATCCTCCTCGACCCGGGCTCCCGGCTGCACCGCCTGCGCCGACCCCACCAGGAGCGCCCGCCGCACCCGCTGCCGCAGCGACAGCCGGCTGACCCGCCGCCGGGCCCGCGCCCGCGTTCGCCGGCGGCACGAGCCCGCTCTGCATCGCCTTTGGGCCCGTCGGCACGCTCGGGTCAAGCTCGACGGGCCGCACGGGCGGGCTCGGCCTCGCGTGCGCATGATGCGCAAACGGCGACGAGCCGAACCCGAACCCGTGCCCGCCGCCGCCGCGACCGTAGCCACCGTGCGGCGCGTGGCCGTGGCCGTGGCCGTGCCCGTGTGCGAGGTTGTGCGCGAACAAGGTCGGCGAGCGCGAGTGGGCCTGGCGGCCCGAGGCCGGGCCCGACGCGACGCCGGAGGACGGGAAAGGCGAGGTCGCCGCCGTCGGCGACGGTGAGGGTGCGACCGAGCCGGGCGCAGAGGGCACCTGGGCGGCGTGCGACGTGCGCGCGGCGGGGAGCGCGACGTGCGTCGGCTGCGGGCGCACGACGGCGGGCCCGGGACCTGGGAACGGGAGGGCGGCGGGTCCTTGCGGCGGCGAGTGCGCGCTCGCGCTGCTCGGGCGGCGATGCGGCGGCTGCTGCTGCTGCTGCGACGGGCCGCCGCTGATGGGCCGGAAGCCCGGGAGCGCGCTCGCGCCCGTCGACGGCGACGCAGAGCCGGCGTCGAGCCCGAGCGCCGAGCCCGAGAGCGAGATCGACAGCTGGCGGGGCTGCGTCGGCGGATGCTGGGGCGTCGATGTCAAGGACGAGGGCGAGGCGGCGCCGAGTGCAGGACCCGCCGGGGCCGAGACCGACGGCGAGGCGGTCGGTGCGCGCAGGGCGGCGGGCGCGGTAGGCGCCGGCGTCCTCGAAGCTGCGCCTGCTGCTGCCGACGAAGTGGAGGTAGGCGGTGCCGTTGCCGACGAGGGCGGGAGAGGAGGTGGAGGAGGACCCGGCCTGCCGCCCGTCTTGGCCTTGGTCGTCGACGACGACGAGGACGAGCTGCCAAAGTAGTCGCCGATGCTCTTGAGGATGTCGGCCGCGCTCATCTTGGGCGTCTGAGCCGCTTGAGGCGCCGGGGCGACGGGCGGAGGAGCGGCGGCGAGCTGGAGCGAGGGAGGGAGCGGCGGCGTGCCCGCCTCGGACTCGTCGTCGTCGCCCTCGTTGGCGGGCGCGAGACCTTGACTGGCGGGCATGGCCGGCGGAGCCGACGGCGCAGGCGCAGGAGCTGGCGCAGGAGCTGGCGGCGGTGGTGGAGGAGGAGGCGGGGCTCGCAGGGCCGCTCGAGGAGGGAGCGGCGGCGTCTCGGACGGCAAAGAGGGCGCCGCCGCGAGCGGTGACGGCGCGAGCGCCATGTGCGGCGTGCCCGGCGTCAACGAGGGCGGCGACGACGATGCGGCGAGGACGCCCGCGAGCGCCTCGAGCTGTGCGGGCGTGACGCCGAGCGCAGGAAGGGACGCGGCCGAGGTCGGGACGGGCGACGACGAGTACGGCACGAGCGGCGGGGCCGGCGCGACCGACGCCGACTGGGAAGCCGAGGCCGGCGGAGGAGGTGGTGGAGGTGGCGGCGGTGGCGGCGGAGCGCGTGACGGCGACGAGCCGGCTCCGAGGCCCTGCATCTGCCGCTGCCGGTACGCCGCGAACGACAGGCGCGCAGGCGGCTTCGGCGGCTCGGGCGGTGGCGGCGTCGGCTCCTTGATGACGGGCGTAGGAGGTGCTGCATCTGTTCGACGCAAGCTCGTCAGGGGCAAGGCGAGAGAGAGGAGGAAAAGGAGAGCGGGACGCACCAGGCAGAGCATCGACCATCGACACGTCCTCGGTCGCCGAGTTTGGCTGCACGCTCGCGTGCCTCGACGCACCCGCACTCGACGGCGGCGTCGGCTCTGCGCTGCCCTGCGGCGCCGGCGACGGCTTGTCGGCCCGAGTGGCGGGACTGAGCGGCGCGCCGCCGTCGTCCGAGTCGGACTGGTCGCGGATACGAGGCGCCTTCTTGTCCTTGAGCTTGCGGATCTTGAGCTGCGACAGGGACGACGGCGTGCCCGAGGCCGGCCGCTTCTTGGACGACTTGGACGACGTCGATGCCGACGGCGTCGCCGGACCGACCTTGTCCTCGCGAGACGTCGTCGACGGCTTGTGCGCGTTGAGCGTCTTCTTGCGCTCCGGGTCCTTGGGCGACGGCTCGACGGGCTTGGCGACCGTCTTGGTGACGATCTTGACGCCGAT
The DNA here is from genome assembly GCF_001329695.1 of Rhodotorula graminis WP1. NCBI lineage: Eukaryota > Fungi > Basidiomycota > Microbotryomycetes > Sporidiobolales > Sporidiobolaceae > Rhodotorula > Rhodotorula graminis. The sequence goes on along the minus strand of NW_017264931.1, from coordinate 1,521,192 downwards.
TTTGAGGCGAGGTCGGTCGGGCGCCGCCGGTGTGGCCGGCGCCGACGTCGTCGGGGGCTCGGGTACGGGAGCAGGTGCAGGTGGGCCGGCGAGAGCGGCGACGGGCGACTCCTCCTTGGCCTTGCTCGCCGCTGTGGACGAGGCGGGCGTCGGCTCCTTGCCCTTGACCGGCACGCGCTCGCGCTCGCGCTCACCCTCGGACGACGACGACGAGTACACGCGAGCCGTCTTGCGCTTCTTGAGCGCATTGTCGCGGCTCGACGGCTTGTCCTTGGCCGGCGCCCTCTTCTTCTTCTTCTTGGGCGCGCGCGCCCGCTCGGCGACCTCGTCGTCGGCGTCGCTGAGCGAGCTGTCCGACTGGGCGACGACGCGCTTCTTGACCTCGGCGACGGTCGACATGGTCGGGCCGGGAGCGGGCGGCGACGAGGTCGCGCGAGGTGGCGAGGAGGGCTCGACGGCAGCCGCGAACGCCTGCAGGGGCTGGCGCATCGACGGCGGGCTCAGGACCGACTCGTCGACCTCGGACAGGTCGTCGTCGTCGTCATCATCGTCCTCGACGGCCGACAGGTTCGACAGCGGCTCGGTGAGGTCCGAGTCGGACGGATCCGGCGCGAGCTCAGCCGCGAGGGTCGAGCGGGCCGAGAGGAGCAGGTCGTCGGAAGGAAGGGACGTGAGGGCGGATGCGGGCGAGAGATCGGCGAGCGCGTCGTCTACTGTGAGGAGAGGCAGAGTCAGTCTCTGCAAGAAGGAAAGGGAGAGGGAGGGGGAGTGGACGCACCCTTGTCCTCGGCCTCGTTCACGTCAACGTCCATGCGGGCGCCCTCGTCGCCGATGTGGTCCTCGCTCGGGCCAGGCGTGGGCGTGCGGGACGTCTGCTCGACACGAGCGGCGCTCATCTCGTCGTCCTCGACCGGCTCGACCGGCGTCGACTCGTCGCCGGCACGCTCGTCGACAAGGTCCTGCTCGTCGACCGCCTGCGCCCGCTCGACGGGAAGCCAGCGCCGCTTGAGCCCGATGAGAGGCCCGAGGTCGACGGCCCTCGCCGCTGCGACCGCGCCGTTCTGCTTCCTCGCGCGCGCATCCTCGCCCGCCGCCGCCGCACTCGCTCCGACCGCCGCCGCGAGCGAGTTCATCATGACCTGCCCGAGCGGCTCGCGCTCGCGGTCGGACGGGCGCTTGGCCGTCAGGCTCGCGCACGACGCGGTGCCGGCTCGCGCGAGCCACCACAGGGCGCAGTCCTTGCGGCGGTCGCACGCGCACCCGCCCGGGCTCGTCGCGCCGCCGAGGAGGGCGTCGGCGACATGCGCGAGCGACTTGCTGAGCTGGGCGAGCGCCGGCTCGTTGTGGTCGAGAGACGGGGCGAGAGGCGGCGCCGAGGGGAGCGCGAGGAGCGAGGGAAGGAGGTGGGCGAGGTGGGCGTCGTCCCAGGACCAGGGGAGGATGATCTCGGCGCGCTTGGCGATGTCGGTCAGGGCGTACAGGGCGAGGGCGAAGCGCGGCGCGACCGGGTCGTCGGGCAGCTGAGCGGCCCACTGCGGGACGGCCTGCGCGCTCGAGCCGGCTGCGCCGCCTGCGGACGAGACGAGGGGCGTCGCGCTGCGCGAGCGACCGCCGCCTGCTCGTTTGCCGGGCGGCGGCGCGGGCGCGGCGGCCGACGGGTCGAGGCGCACGACGCGCACGACCGCGTTCGGGTGGCAGCCGCTCCTCGCGAAGCGCACCTCGTCGCCGTACCGACGCTGGTCGAGGACGAGGCTCCAGGGCTTGGGCAGGCCGCGGACGCCGCCCTTGAGCGCGCCGAGCAGGGCGTACTGCTCGATCGGGTCGGCGACGTGCGCCTCGAGGTCGCGCACCTCGCCCTTGAGCGGCGAGATGAAGGCGCCCGACGGGATGTGCGCGCCAGCGAACAGGGCGTGGGCGGTCGCGCGAGGGTAGGGGCACAGTGCGACCGACGAGGCCTGCGACGACGACGAGCCGTGCGCGCCGGGGCCCGAGGACGACGAGGTGGACGCGAGGGACGAGGGGAGGTAGGCGCTCTGGATGGGCGGGAGGGAGAGGGACGTAGCCGAGAGGGGGAGCGGCTTGACGATGAGCGGCGCTGAGGGAGGAAGGGCGGGGAGCGAGATCAAGTCGCGCTGCTCGCGCAGGCCGTCGAGGACCTGGACCGCGCGCTTGGTCAACGGCACGGCGCGTGGCGGCTTGTCGTGCTCGTCGTCGTCCGTGTCGTCGAGGTCCTCGTCGTCGCCCTCGTCGTCGTCGAGGACCCGCCCGAGCCTCCTCCTGACCCTGCCGTCCTCGTCCCGCCACAGGAGCGTCCCGACGCCCTCGATCTCGGTGTACTCGAACCGCCAGTCCTCGTACCGGTCGCCGCCCGCACCCGCAGCGAGGTACCCTGCGCCGACTGCTGCGCTGCCCCCTGCCGCGCCGAGCACGTCGTGCCCGCCCTCGTCGCGTTCCCTCTCGCGCGCCAGCTCCCGCTCCCGCTCCCTCTCCCTCCTTGTCGGCCGCCTCGCGCGCCGCTCGCGCTCGCGGTCCCGTTCCCGCGCCAGCTCGCGCTCGCGCTCCTCCTCGGACGGGCTCGCGTCGTCGCGCTCGCGGTCCCGCTCACGCTCGCGGTCCCGACGCTCGCGGCGCGCGAGCGACAGGCGGCCCGAGCCCGCCATGGGCGTGTGCTGCGCCGACGACGACGCGTGCCCGTGCTCGTGCTCGTGGTCCCGCGCCGCCGGCCGCAGCGGGAGCTGCGCGGGCAGGTCGTCCTCGTCCTTCTCGCGGTAGTCGACGGCGCCGACGTCGCCGCCGGCCGAGGCGGCGAGCGACGCACGGCGCTTGGCGGGAGGTGCGGGTTCCTCGCCCGCCGAGGGGTCGGCCGACGCCGACGCCGACGCCGAGGCGCGCTTGGGCTGCTTGGCGACGCGACGCTTGCGGCCGACGACGGGCGCAGACGAGGTCGTCGAGGCCGTAGCTGGCGGCGGACGAGGTGCGGAGGAGGATGCAGGTGCGGGAGCTGGGGCAGGTGCGGTCGAGGTCGAGGCGACGGGAGGAGCAGGCGAGGGTCCGAGCGTCGCCGTCGAGGTCGAGGCGGCCGACGGCGGCGGGCCGGACGAGCTCGGCGCGTCGACCTGCATGGGCACGGCCGTGGTCGTGCTTGGTCGTGCGGGAGGAGCAGGGGAGGGCGTCGTGGCGGTGGGCGGTGCGGCAGCCGGGATGGCCGGAAGGGGAGGGAGGGCGCTCGTCGAGGCGGCGGGGAGCGCCCCGACGCCGAGAGGCTGAGATGTCGGCGCGACGAGGTGAGGGACAGGAGGGAGGGAGGTCGGGAGCGCAGGGAGGACGAGCGCGGCTGGGGCGGGTGGAGCGCTCTGGCCGGCCGGCGACGGCGGGACGGGCGGCGGCTGCATGACGGCGTCCTCGCCGTACGTGAGCGCCGCCGCCGGTCCTCCACCGCCGCTCCTCCTCGGCTGCGCCGCCTTGGCCCTCGCGGCGCGCTGCCTCGGCGTCGAACCCGCGCTCGCGCCGCCCTGCCCGAGCTGGTGCTCGGCCGCAGCGGCGGCGACGATGCGCGCGCGCTCGGCGGCCATGGCCTGCTGCCCGGCCTCGTGGGCCTGCGCCTGCGCCTGCGCCGTCGCGTGCGCGTGCTCGTCGGCCCTTGCGCGCGCGGCGACGAGCTGCTTCTGCTGCTCCTCGTACATGGCCTCGGCGCGCGCGACCTGGCCCTTGATGCGCTCCATCTCGCGCATGCGGACGCGCATGCCGACCTCGGCGAGGCGGCCGTCGACGCCGCGGCGGCGGGCCTCGGCCGGGTCGCACTTTTCGCAGCGGTACTCGTCGGGGACGTCGGCGGGCGAGGGGATGCCGACGCACGCCGCGTGCTGCCACACGTTGCACAGGTCGCACTGGATCGTGAAGCCGTCGTCGATCGTGTAGGGGCACACGCAGCGGATCAGGCCCGACTCGGCGGGGACGGCCCATGCGGGCGCCTGCTGCGGTGCTTGTCGAGGCAGCGGCGGCGGCGGCGAGGGTGCGGCGTGCGTCGGCTGGGGCGAGACGATGGACGAGGGAAGAGGAGGGAGCGAAGGGAGCGAGGGAAGGGCGGCGAGGGAAGGGGCGGCGGCAGTCGACGAGGTGGTCGCGGCGGCGGGCGTGAGGGGCGGCGGGCCGAACGCGGCCGAGCCGGACGACGTGGTGAAGAAGTGGAGGCTCGGGTCGGTGAGCGGGTGCGGCTGACGCTGACGAGCGCCCCTCGAGCGCGTGCCGTGACCGTGCGAGGGGGTTGCCGCCGACGAGGACGAGGTTGGCGAGGGGGCGGTGGTGGGCGACCCGCCAGGTGGTGGGAGCGGCGGGAGGAGGACGGCATGGTCTCGCGGCGGTTGTACGGCTGGCGAGAAGAGGCCGCGGCCGAGGGACGAGCTGCTCGGGACGCGCTGTCGACCCCGGGTCGCCTGCTGAGCGACCGGCTGCGGCGGCTGAGCGGGGAGGCTCAGGGCGACGCGCGCAATGTCGCTGAGCCCGCCTCGCTCGATGTACGGGTGGACGAGCTGGTGCTGCTGCTGCTGCTGCTGCTGCTGCGGTGGCGCGGGTGCTGGCGCCGGCGCAGCAGGAGGAGGAGGCGGGGCCGAGTCGGGGGCGACCGTCTCGAGCAGGGCCGCGGCCGAGAGCAGGTCGAGGGCACTGGCCATGAGTCGGTGGTGCGACTGGCTGTAGGCCTGCTTTGCGCGCCTGCAGAGAGAGGGCGGGCGAGTCAGTCGGGGCGAGACGGACGCGAGGAGGGCGCGAGGGGCACACCTCTGAGGGCGGCGCTGGTGGGACGGGGCAGCCCTGCGCTGAGCGTGCTCGAGGTTGAGGCTAGCAGGCGAGTCGGCCCTGGGCGTGTTGGTGCTCGGGGGTGAGGTTGTTGGTTTGGCCCTCGCTCGCGCTCGCCTGCTCCTCGCCTCCTCCCCTCTTCCTCACCCACGCCACTCCCCGACCTCTGGGGCAGTCCAGTGCACAGCTAGCTCTACTCAGGGCACCGCACTCGACTCGACCACCGCCCTCGCGAACTGCCCCGTGCGGTACATCGCCCCGCCCGTCGCCCTCATCTCTGTCGACCCTCGCCATCGACCTGGGCCACCCCGCTCGCCTCTAGTGCGCCGTTAGACCCCACCAACAGCACCGCATACCGACGACACCGACACCCACCGCGTCGTCCTCGTCAAACCTCTCAACCACCCTCTTCCCCTCTCTCCCTCTCCCTCCCCTCGCACGCCCAACTCGCCCACCATGGCGTCCGAGGAGCAAAAATCCCGCCTCAGCGGGTACCAGTACAAGAACATGAGCACCCTCGTCACCACCGCCGAGCGCTCCCGGTACCGCGAGCACGAGCCCACCGGCGAGGCAGAGTCGCTCGCCGGCCGCATCGGCACCAAGGACATGGGCACCCGCGCCTTCCGCGAGGACGTCGACGTCGCCGACAAGCGCAAGCGCGCAGACGAGAAGCGCGAGCGCCGCGACAAGCGCGACGACGCCGCCAACCCGGACAAGAAGAAGCGCGGCACCATGCCCGGCGGCATGCGCTACGGCGACGTCCTCGAGGCCACTCAGGACCGTGCGTCTCACTCTCTCCCACCTTCTCCTTCTCTCGTCCCCTGCCGGACGTCGAAACTGACCCTCACCTCGCACCCGCAGTCGAAGGTCTCGACTACCGCCCTCGCACGGCCGAGACGCGCGCAGTGTACGAGCTCATCCGGTCGCAAGTGCACTCGCTCCTCGGCGACACGCCCCCGGCCATGGTGCGCTCGGCGGCCGACATGATCCTCGGCTACCTCAAGGACGACCAGCTGCGCGACCTCGACCGCAAGCGCGAGATCGAGGCCCTCCTCTCGGCGCCCGTCGCCAAGGACGCGTTCAACCAGCTCGTCACGCTTGGCAAGAAGATCACCGAATACGGCGACGACGACGACAACAAGCCCAAGTCGGGCGACAACGACGACGAGGGCGCGCTCGACGCGAGCAAAATCGACGACGACGTCGGCGTCGCCGTCGTCTTCGAGGAGGAGGAGGAGGACGACGACGACCAGGACGGCGAGGGCTTCGAGGTGCGCGACGACGACGACTCGGACGACGACGAGGACGAGCGCATCGAGGGCCCGACCGGCACCGGGCCCGACGGCCTCGACACGGCCGACCTCGAGGGCGACGAGACGGTCCTCGTCGGCTCGGGCTCGGGCTCGGGCTCGCGCTCGGCGGCAGCGTCGTCGTCCAAGAAGCGCGCCGACGGCGTCGTGCCCGCGCGCGAGATCGACGGCTTCTGGCTCCAGCGGCTGTTCGCGTCGCACTACGCCGACCCGGTCGCGGCGGCGCAAAAGACCGAGGCGGCCATGGCGCTCCTCTCGAGCGAGGGCTCGGCGCGCGACGTCGAGAACGCCCTTATGGACCTCACCGAGTACGACAAGTTCGAGCTCGTGAGCGCCCTCGTCACCAACCGCGACCGCGTCGTGTGGTGCACCAAGCTCGCGCGCTCGAGCGACGACGAGCGCATGGACGTCGAGGTCGCCATGCGCGAGAAGGGCGTCGGCTGGATCCTCAAGGAGCTCCGAGGCGACTCGGCGTCGTCGAAGCGCGCCGACGGCGACGCCATGGACGTCGACGCCAAGGTCGCCGCGTCGGGCCCGTCCAAGGGCACCCTCAAGCCGGGCGAGGCGGCGCCGCCGCCGCGCAAGACGGTCGACCTCGAGTCGATGGCGTTCGCCCAGGGCGGCCGCCTCATGTCGAACAAGAAGTGCAAGCTCCCCGAGGGCTCGTTCAAGCGCTCCAAGAAGGGCTACGAGGAGGTCCACGTCCCGGCGCCCAAGCCCGCACCGCTCAAGGACGGTGAGCTCGTGCCCGTGTCGAGCCTGCCCGAGTGGGCCCAGGCCGCGTTCAAGGGCAACCCGAACCTGAACCGCGTCCAGAGCCGCCTGTACCCTGTCGCGTTCGGCACCGACGAGCACATCCTCCTCTGTGCCCCGACCGGCGCCGGCAAGGTCCGTCCTCCTCTCTTCCCCTCGCCTCGTCACTTTTTCGAGAAGGCCGCGCACTGACCCTGCCTCCTTCTCGCAGACCAACGTCGCCATGCTCACGGTCCTCAACGAGCTCGCCAAGCACCGCGACGAGCGCACGGGCGAGTTCGACTTCTCGGCGTTCAAGATCGTCTACATCGCGCCCATGAAGGCGCTCGTCCAGGAGATGGTCGGCAACTTCCGGTCGCGCCTTGCGCCGTACGGCGTCACGGTCAACGAGCTCACGGGCGACCGTCAGCTCACCAAGGAGCAGATCTCGGAGACCCAGATCATCGTCACGACGCCCGAGAAGTGGGACGTCATCACGCGCAAGAGCACCGACACGAGCTACACCAACCTCGTCTCGCTCATCATTATCGACGAGATCCACCTCCTGCACGACGAGCGCGGCCCGGTCCTCGAGGCCATCGTCGCGCGCACGATCCGCCGCATGGAGCAGACGCACAACTACGTCCGCCTCGTCGGCCTGTCGGCGACGCTCCCCAACTTCAAGGACGTCGCGCGCTTCCTCCACGTCGACCCGGACCGCGGCCTGTTCTACTTCGACGCGTCGTACCGCCCGTGTCCGCTCAAGCAGGAGTTCATCGGCGTCACCGAGAAGAAGGCCATCAAGCGGTACCAGGTCACGAACGAGATCTGCTACGAGAAGGTCCTCGAGCACGCCGGCAAGGACCAGATCATCATCTTCGTCCACTCGCGCAAGGAGACGGCCAAGACGGCCAAGTTCCTCCGCGACGCCGCCGTCGACAACGAGACGATCACCCAGTTCCTGCGCGCCGACCCGGCGACGCGCGAGATCCTCACGTCCGAGGCCGAGTCGGTCCAGGACCCCAACCTCAAGGACCTCCTCCCGTTCGGCTTTGCGATCCACCACGCCGGCATGAACCGCGTCGACCGCACCCTCGTCGAGGACCTGTTCAACGACGGCCGGGTCCAGGTCCTCGTCTCGACCGCGACCCTCGCGTGGGGCGTCAACTTGCCGGCGCACGTCGTCATCATCAAGGGCACGCAGATCTACAACCCGGAAAAGGGCCGCTGGGTCGAGCTCTCGTCGCAGGACGTCCTACAGATGCTCGGTCGCGCCGGTCGCCCCCAGTACGACACGTTCGGCGAGGGCATCATCATCACCAACCACTCGGAGCTCCAGTACTACCTGTCGATGATGAACCAGCAGCTCCCGATCGAGTCGCAGTTCGTCGCCAAGCTCGCCGACAACCTCAATGCCGAGATCGTCCTCGGCACCGTCCGCAACCGTGACGAGGCCGTCCAGTGGTGCGTCCCCTCCTTTCTCCCTCTCCCTCTCTCCTCTCGTACGACCTCGACCTGACACCCTCGTCGCTTGCAGGCTCGGCTACACGTACCTGTACGTGCGCATGCTCGGCTCGCCGTCGCTCTACAGCGTCGACCCGAGCTACGGCGAGGACGACCCGCTCCTCGAGCAGAAGCGCGCCGACATCGTCCACACGGCCGCCGTAATGCTCGAGAAGTCGGGCCTCATCCGGTACGACCGCAAGTCGGGCGTCTTCCGTGCGTCCCCCTCTCTCTTCCTCTCTCGCATCCTTCCCTCTTCTCCCACCGTCGCCCTCTACCCTCCTCGCTCTCCCTTGCGTTCCCGTCGTCAGGAGCGTCACTGACGACCCTGTCGTTCGCTGCGCGCAGAGACCAACGAGCTCGGGCGCATCTCGAGCGGCTTCTACGTCACGCACACGAGCATGGGCGTGTACAACCAGCACCTCAAGGCGGCCGGCGGCTTTATCGAGCTCTTCCGCATCTTCTCGCTGTCCGAGGAGTTCAAGAACGTCCCAGTTCGCCCCGAGGAGAAGTGCGTCGCGCCGTTTCTCGCCCTCACCCTCCTCTGCGGACCTCTTCCTGACACACAGTCTCTCTCCTCTTGCAGGCTCGAGCTCGCCAAGCTCCTCGAGCGAGTGCCCATCCCCGTCAAGGAGTCGGTCGACGACCCGTCGGCCAAGATCAACGTCCTCCTCCAGGCCTACATCTCGCAGCTCAAGCTCGACGGGTTCGCCCTCGTCGCCGACATGGTCTACGTCACCCAGTCGGCCGGCCGTATCCTGCGCGCCATGTTCGAGATCTGCCTCAAGCGAGGCTGGGCCGCCCTGACGCACAAGGCGCTCGCCCTGTGCCAGATGGTCGAGAAGCGCATGTGGACGACCATGACGCCGCTGCGCCAGTTCAAGGGCGTGCCCCTCGACGTCGTCCGTCGTGCCGAGCGCAAGGAGTTCCCGTGGTTCCGGTACTTCGACCTCGAGCCGGCAGGTGCGTCCCCCTCTTTCCCTTCGCCCTCGTCCTCGTCGTCGCTCGCCTCGACCGAGCGCTCACTGACTCGGCCTCTTCCTGCAGAGCTCGGCGAGCTCATCGGCGAGCCCAAGGCCGGTCGCCTCGTTCACCGCCTCGTCCACCAGTTCCCCAAGCTCGAGCTGCAGGCGCACGTGCAGCCGATCACGCGGTCGCTCCTCCGCATCGAGCTCACGATCACGCCCGACTTCCAGTGGGACGACAAGGTGCACGGCGGCGCCGAGGCGTTCTGGATCCTCGTCGAGGACGTCGACGGCGAGATGATCCTGTTCCACGACCAGTTCATCCTCCGGCAGCGGTACGCCGAGCAGGACCACTACGTCACGTTCACGGTCCCGATGCTCGACCCGCTCCCGCCCAACTACTTCATCTCGGTCGTGTCGGACCGGTGGATGCACGCCGAGACGCGCCTCCCCCTGTCGTTCAAGCACCTCATCCTCCCGGACAAGTTCCCGCCGCCGACGACCCTCCTCGACCTCCAGCCCCTGCCCGTGTCGGCCCTGCACAACAAGGAGTTCGAGGCCATCTACGCCGACTCGATCGACGCCTTCAACAAGATCCAGACCCAGGTCTTCCAGGCGCTGTACACGACCGGCGACAACGTGTTCGTCGGCGCGCCGACGGGCTCGGGCAAGACGATCTGCGCCGAGTTTGCGCTCCTGCGCCTGTGGTCGCAGGCCGAGCCGCAGCGCGCCGTGTGCCTCGAGCCGTTCCAGGACGTCGTCGACGCGCGCGTCGCCGAGTGGCGCGCCAAGTTCGGCCGGGTCCAGGGCGGCAAGGAGATCCTCGCGCTCACGGGCGAGACGAGCCAGGACCTGCGCCTCCTCGAGAAGGCCGACGTCGTCGTGTGCACGCCGCAGCAGTGGGACCTCCTGTCGCGCCGGTGGAAGCAGCGCAAGAACGTCCAGTCGATCGGCCTCGTCATCGCCGACGAGCTGCAGCTCATCGGCGGCGAGCTCGGTCCGACGTACGAGGTCGTCCTGTCGCGCACGCGGTACGTCGCGGCGCAGACCGAGAACCCGACCCGCATCGTCGCGTTCGGCGTCTCGCTCGCCAACGCGCGCGACCTCGGCGAGTGGATGGGCTGCACGGCGCAGACCATCTTCAACTTTGGGCCGGGCGCCCGTCCGCTCCCGATGGAGGTCCACCTGCAGTCGTTCAGCACGCCGCACTTTGCGTCGCTCATGATCCAGATGGCCAAGCCGGCGTACCTCGCCATCGCCGACTACGCCGACGAGCGCCCGGTCCTGTGCTTCGTCCCCTCGCGCAAGCAGTGTCGCGCGACGGCCGACGACATCCTCACGTACTGCCTCGCCGACCAGGACGAGTCGAGGTTCCTCAACATCGAGGCGAGCGAGCTCGCGCCGCACCTCGAGCACGTCCAGGACGCCGGCCTGCGCGCGACGCTCGAGCACGGCGTCGGCTTCTACCACGAGGCGCTGTCGAAGCAGGACCGCCGCATCGTCGAGACGCTGTACTCGTCGGGCGCGATCCAGGTCGTCGTCGCGAGCAAGGACACGGCGTGGAGCATGCCCCTGACGGCCTACATGGTCATCATCATGGGCGTCCAGTCGTTCGAGGGCAAGGAGCACCGCTACGTCGACTACCCGTTCACCGACGTCCTGCAAATGATGGGCCGGGCATGCCGACCGACCCACGACACGTCGTCGCGCTGCGTCCTCATGTGCCAGCAGGTGCGCCCAGAGCCTCTCTCCCTGTCTCTCGCCCTCTTCTCTTGGTGCCCGAGCGACTCGTACTGACACTCGTGGCCATGCCCCTCGCAGGTGCGCAAGGAGTTCTTCAAGAAGTTCCTCAACGAGGGCCTCCCGATCGAGTCGCACCTGCACCTGTCGCTCCACGACCACTTCAACGCCGAGATCGTCACCAAGACGATCGAGAACAAGCAGTGCGTCCCCCGGAATGGGTTTTCCCTCGAGAGCGTCGTCGACCGAGAGGACCGTGCACTGACCCTCCTCCTCGTTCTCGCAGGGACGCCGTCGACTGGCTCACGTGGACGTGGATGTACCGCCGCCTCGTCGCCAACCCCAACTTTTACAACATGCAGGGCACGACGCACCGGCACCTGAGCGACCACCTGTCGGAGCTGGTCGAGACGACGCTCGCCGACCTGCAAAACTCGAAGGCGATCACGGTCGAGGACGAGATGGACGTGTCGGCGCTCAACCTGGGCATGATCGCCGCCTACTACAACATCAACTACGTCACGGTCGACATCTTCAGCATGTCGCTCACCGAGAAGACCAAGCTCAAGGGCCTCCTCGAGATCGTGTCGTCGGCGCAAGAGTTTGAGAACATCCCGATCCGCCACCACGAGGACCAGCTGTTGCGCAAGGTGTACGACCGCGTCCCGGTCAAGCTCGCCAACGTCGACTACGAGTCGCCCCACTTCAAGACGAACGTCCTCCTCCAGGCCCACTTCTCGCGCCTCAACCTCCCCGCCGACCTTGCCGCCGATCAGGCCGTCATCCTGTCGCGTGTGCTCAACCTCCTGTCGGCCGCCGTCGACGTCCTGTCGAGCAACGCCTACCTCAACGCCGTGGGCGCCATGGAGTTGTCCCAGATGGTCGTCCAGGCCGTAACGTACTAAGCTCTCATGGCTAACGTACTAAGCTCTCATGTTTCACGTACTAAGCTCTCATGTTTGAACAATAAAATTAATATAATACGACCTCCTCGAGCTCGAGGACACGGACCGCGACAAGCTCCTCCAGCTCGACGCGCGCGCCATGCGCCGCGTCGCCGCGTTCGCCAACGCCTACCCTGCGTGCGTCCCCCTCTCTCTTTCTCTCTCTCTCTCTCGTCTCCTCTCCCTGTTGCGCCCTCATTTGCTGACCCTCTCGCACTCACGCAGGCTCGAGATCACGCACGAGGTCGAGGACGCCGAGGACGCGACGGCCGACTCGCCCATCACGATCAAGGTCCAGCTCGAGCGCGACGTCGAAGAGGACGAGGAGGTCGACACGACCGTCGTGGCACCGTTCTTCCCCAAGGGCACGCAAGAGCAATGGTCCGTCTCTCTCTCTCGCTCTTCCACTCTTCTCGCCCGAGGACTCAATCTCTCGCGGTACTTGATATTGACCCTCTTTGCGGCCTGCAGGTGGATCGTCGTGAGCGACCCAACCAAGAAGGCGCTCTACTCGGTCAAGCGCATCACGTGCGCAAGGAGGCTCGCCGTCAAGCTCGAGGTTTCCCTCCCGGCTGGCCGCCACGACAACCTCAAGCTCCTCGCCATCTGCTCGTCGTACGTCGGCGCCGACCAGGAGCTCGACATCGCGCCCATCACGGTCGCCGAGGCGGCAGACTCGGACGAGGACGACTCGGACGACGCCATGAGCGAGTGAGCGTCGAGGAGAGAGGGGACGCAGGAGCGGACCATGTAGAATCTCTTTTTTATCGAGCTCCTCTGTAACAGCAGTGACTACAAGCATCCTTCTCGTGCACGGCGCCTCGAGCTGCGTGCGTCGTCGCTACGAGAGCGACTTGGAGCGGGACCTTCTCAAGCTGCTTCTCTTTCAGCTCGTCTAGTCCGAGAGCTCCCTTGCTTCTGCTCACAGGCCTCGGCAGCTCGAAAAGATCGAGGGAGAAAGCGTATGCATGACAACGACAGAACGAGAAGCCACAGATGTACGACCGAGTCAAAGCGCGCTCAGGCCCTCCCCTTCTCCCTCGCTCGACGACCTCCCTTGACGACCGCCTCGCCGTTCTCGCCGCGCTCGTCACGACCGTGCGACGCGTCTCGAGCCCTCGCTCAGACGCTGCGCTCCTCTGGCGGGCGGTAGCGCACCTGCAGGATGCGGAAGATGTCCCGCTCGCTCTTGACGCCCTTGACGAGAACGCCCTCGGTGAGCTTGACGCCCTGGCGGTCGCGCATGACGTCCTTGTACAGGCCGCGCTGATTGAGGCGGTAGCCCATGCGGCGGGCCTTGAGGCGCAGAGAGCGATTGAAGATGGAGCCCGACGAGAAGTAGATGAGGGCTGCCGGCATCTCCTCCCACGGTACGCCTGCGGGTCGAAGTAAAGAGGGACGAGTCAGGAAGACTCTGACGTGAAGTAGAGAGAGGCAGAGGGCGTGTGCGCACCGAGAACGTCGATGCGCCGCATCTTGGCGTCGTTCTTGCCCGGCAGCTTGCAGAGCCCGTTGATCCTGCGAGGGCCATGTTCCAAGTCAGGCGACGCTCACGAGAGAAGGTAGAGAAAGCGCCACGCACTTGGCGTCGAGCGACGTGTCGTCCTTGGGCAGCGACAGCTCGTACTGGGCGATGCCGGCCTCCTTCATCTTCTTCCAGAGCTTCTTGACGAGGCCTGCGACGGGAGGCAGAGTCGGCGATCGGGTACGGTGCGGAAAGAGAGAGAGAAGTGGACGTACCCTCGTGCGTCTTGCCGTCCCTGCTCGGGTCGCGCGTGACGAGCAGGTCGATGTCGCCCGAGGACTCGGCGCCGCGGCGCCACGAGCCCATGCAGTCGACCTTGAGCTCGGGATCGATCTTGCGCGCTGCAGGTATTCGAGCAAAAGGTGAGCTCGTCTGGACGGCCTGTGAAAAGGACGAGGAAGGGGCCGAGAGGAAGGAGGGGAAGGCGAGGACGCACCGATCTTCTTGACCCTCTCGACGATCTCGGTGACCTCGTCCCTCGGGATGCGCTCGAGCAGGTCCTCGTAGTACTCGAGCCCGATCAGGACCGCCGGTCTCGTGATGCCGTACTTCTGCGGGTCGTTGCGGAGGTCGTCGATCGAGCGCGCGCCCTTGGCCCACAGGTTCTGCGCCGCCTTCTTGACGCCGTACACCTCGCCGAACAGCTTCTCGGCCTTGTCGGCCTCGGTCTCGAACGTGGACAGGCGACGGTGGGTGCCTGCGAGACGCAGCGTCGTCAGGAAGAGGACCTCGAGGACGGCGAGGGGGGAAAAAGAGGGCCCGAGCGCACCGGTGCGAGCGATCTCGACAATCTTTTGCGCGAGCTTGGCGCCGATACCGGGGATCTGGACGAGCTCCTCGTAGCTGTCGATCTTGTCCTCGTAGCTGCGGAGCAGGTTGGCGGCCTTCTGGTGCGAGCGGACCCGGAACTCGTCCTTGTCGACGATCCTCGGGATCACCTCGGCGAGGAGCTCGAGCTGCGACGACGACGAGATGTCAGGTCCCCTCGAGAGGGAAGAGAATGGCAGAGTAAAGAGGAAGTGCGAGACGCACAGTCTTGGCGACGACCTCGTTCGGCCCGTCTCGTCGGTCGCGGTTGGCCGCCGGGTTGTCGCACGTCCAGCCCTGTAGATGTCAAGAGTCGGTACGCTGTGTCGAGAGGACACCCGGCACGGCGAGACGAGGGGACGCACCTTTGCCGGCCGCTTCTTCTTCGGCTCGCGCTTGTTCCTCACCTCGCCCTGGCTGTCCTCGTCCTCGGTCGCGTTGTCGTCCGGCGCGCGCATCGACAGGACGGTGTTCGGGTCGAGGTCGAACAGGTCGGACGCCGACATCTCGTTGAAGCGGTCGACGGCCTCGGCGCCGAGCGTCTGGATGATGGCGTGCTCCTCCTCGAGGCCCTCGTACATGAACGCGCCCGAGTCGGCGCGCGAGAGCGGGCGCTTGGGCGAGGCGACGTCGACATCGATGTCGGTGCTCGTAGTCGGGGCGGTGGCGAGCGTGCGGGTGCGGTCCGGGTCGTCGATCGGGTCGCTCGAGTCCTCGAACCCGTGGCGGTCGTGGGCGTCGACGACCTCGCGCGACGCCTTGCCCTTGCCCTTGTCGCGCTTCGGGATCGACGAGGCAGCCGTCGACTGCGACCGGGGCTGGTCGAAGTAGCCGGGTGCGGGCGCCTCGGGCAGAGGCCAGTCGTCGGGACCGAGAGGTCTGCGGGGCAGGCTCGAGTTGGTCAGTACGGCTCGAGAGGCAGAGAAAGAAAGAGCAGGACGCACGATACAGCGTCCATGTTCTCGTCGTCGTCGTCGTCGCTCTCCCGCTGCGTGTCCTCGCCCGCATCTGCCGCTCGCTCCCTCGCACCGGGCCTCCTCCCCTTGGACGGGTCCTCCTTCTCGAGCCGGCTCTTCTCGCACTCGCGCGCCTTGCGCTTGCGCTTCAACTCGTCGGCGAGCGCCGCCTTGTCGCGCCGCTCGCGCCGGGCGCCCTCGCGGAAGTCGCCGCCGAGCAGGAACTCGGCCTCGTCGACCTTGTGGCTCGCGTCGACGCACTTGCTGACCCACTCGAACCGGACGACCTTGACGTACGGGCCGAGCTCGTCCTGCTCGATGCCGTCATCGTCGGGCCCGAGGCAGCCGAGGACCTGCTCGTACGTCGCCGGACGGTGCTTGTGCGCCGGCTCGAGCGGGACGATGTAGGTCGTCCAGCCCTCGGCCTCGGCGCGTGCGGCGAGCTCGTCGGCCGACGTCGACAGGTCTGCGTCGTCGACGTCGAACGGTGCCGGCGTAAAGTCGGCGGGCTTGACGAGAGTGGCGCCGTGCCGCGCGGCGATGGTCATGTTGAGCCGGAGCGCGTCGTCGAACCGGTTCTTGCGCGGCGCCGAGTTGCTCCAGTGGTCCGTGTTGATGAACACGACGCGGAAGCCGTCGAAGAGGCGCGGGCGGGCGCTCGGCGCGCGCTCGAACTGGGCGAGGTGCTCGACGAAGGACGGGATGGTCGGGAACTGGCCGACGAGCTTGGTGCGGTTGAGGCCGGCGAGCTGGTTCAGCGCCTGGTCGAGGTTGAGCGACACGCGCGGCTTCTTGGCGGGACGACCGCGCCCGGCGGCCGCCGCCGTCACTGCGGGAGCGGCCTGTGCGGCGCGACGCTGGCGACGACGGAGCTCGGCGCCGGTCGCGGCGCGCACGAGCGTCCCGGCGCGAACAGGTGGCGGGCTGCTCGACTCGTCCTCGACCTGCTCGTCGACGTCGTCGCCGCCCTCGTCTAACCGCGACAGCTCGACGACGTCCTCGCGCGCGCGCTTGACGGGTCGCGCTGACGGCGCGATCGGGGCGGGCTCGCCGTCGTCCTCGCCGTCCTGGTCGGGCGTGTCCTTGAGCACAATGACGTCGCTCTCGCTCGACAGGGGAGGACGGGCGGCGAGACGAGGAGGAGGCGGTGCGGGCGCGGGGAGCGGAGGACGAGGGGGCGAGGGAGGGCGAGCTCGGCGTGTGGGTGCTCGGGAGGACAGGGCGGGCTGGTGCGGTCCTTTGCGAGCTCGCGAGGGGGCTCTGCCCCAGGCGGCGTCCTGCTTGGCGAGGAGGTCGCGCTCGTCGTCGGTGTCGAACGGGCCGCCGTCGACGGGGAGAAAGAGCGGGTGGAGCGAGTAGAGCTCGGCGAGGCGGTTCAACTGGTCCTCGAACGGCGGTTCTGGCTCGAACAGGTGGGCGACAGAGGCGTGGCCGGCCATCTCGGGTTGTTCGGCGACGACGACGAGGGGTGAGCAGACGCCAGCGCGTCGGGGCGAGGTGGGACTTGCGCCAGGCCGACAGTCGGATGTCGAGCAGCTCGGGCAGCTGGCAGGCAGAGCTCAAGAGGGCGCGAGAGGGACGCAGAGCGAAGCACAGCCTCGTCGCCATCTGTCTTTCCCCCCACTTAGTCCTCTCGCTCCTCCTACACCGCTCAGAGCAGCCAGGCGACCATGTCGGCAGATCGCAGCACCTTGCAAAGCTCGGCCGCCCGCACCCGCATCAAGCGCCGAACCACGCCCCTCTCGCCCACCCGCTCACCGTCGCGCCCGAATGACGCCCCCTCGGCTCGACGGTCTCGCAGCTGGGAGACGGACGACGACTCGCAAGACGACCAACAGCTTCTCGACGACCGCCGCCGCTACTCGCAGCGCAAGGTCGAGCAGGTCAAGGCGGCAAAGCGCCCACCTCGACCACCGGCAACCTCTCGTGCGTCTCTCTCCTCCTCTCCTTTGCACTCTTCAAGCCAAGCTGACCCGAGCGAACCCCCACAGATGTCCTCGCGGCTCTCGGCCCGATTCGCTGGGCCGCTCGCCTGTCGCGCAAGGCCGCCTGGACCCTCCTCCCTTGCCTCCTTCCCCTCGTCCCGTACCTCATCCTCGCCCTCAGCGTCTACCTGGGCATCGCCGTCGCCCGCTCCTACCTCGCCTACTACCTCTCGTACTTTCCGGCTCTCCTCCAGGGCCCGCTCTCCCGACTCGCCGACCTGTCCCTCCCCCTCCCTCACCTCCCGACCAACCTCTCGCCCTGCCTCACTCTCGGCATCTTCTGCGGCAGCTCCTCGTCGCCGTCGTTCGAGCTCTTGAGTGCAGGCGCCGCCCGCACGGCGGCGACTCGCGCACACGCCGCGCTCGACGTGTTCGAGCACCTCCTCGACCTCGGCGCCGGCGAGTCGGCCGGCATGTCGCTCGAGCCCGTCGCCGTGTGGGAGCTCGCGACCGCCGTGCGGTACACGTCGAGCCTTGACGACCGCGTCTTCCTGTCGGAGCGCCTGAGCGACCTGGGCGACAAGAGTCGCGAGGTCAAGGACCACGTCATCGCCCTCAACGCGCAGGGCTACAGCAGCTTCCACTGGGTAGTGTACGCCCTCTCTCACTCTCTCATTCTCCGCGTGCTCCTCTGGTCCCTTTTCTGACGTCGAAGCGCCCGCAGCCACGAGTTCACCCGCCTCGAGGAGCTCATCACGGCCGCCTCGTCCCCCTCGGCGCCGCGCATGAGCGACCGCCAGCGCGCCGAGTTTGAGCAGCTCCTGTCGTCCCTGTTCGACAAGATTTCGTCGTCGCTCGGCGACCTCGTCACGTCGCTCGACCGCGCCATCCCGTCGGCGACGCTCGCGTCCGACTCGGCCAAGCTCATCTTTGCCGCCTTGCGCAGCGAGGAGTCGCAGCGCGCCGACGAGCTCGACTCGATCGACTGGTTCCGGCGCATGACGGCGGCCGTGGCGGCGAGCCCGCAGGGCGGCAAGAAGGTCAAGGCGCTCAAGCGCGACCTCGAGATCACGAGGGCGAGCGCCGGGGCCGTCATCGGCGTGTGGCAGGCGCTCGAGGAGACGCGCGAGTCGCTCGTCTCGTACCAACGTCACGTCGAGCACTACAAGGTGCGCCCTCGAGCCCCTCTCTTTCGCCCTCCCTCTCTCGCAACCTTTCCTGACTCGCGAGAGCGTTTGCCCGCAGGCCGGCGTCGTCGGCTTCCACCTCTCCGGACACGGACTTAGTGTCGAGCAGGAGGTGGACAGCCTCAAGACGGTCATGGGCGAGATGCGCGCGTCGCTCGACCAGGCGAAGCGGCGGTCGTCGTCGGGAGGGAGGCGCGGCGCCAAGTCGGTGCCGCACGAGCTGCCCGAGGCGTAGTCTGCCGAGCACCTGATCTGTGACGTCTAGCTGTTGTTGCAGTGCTGTTGCTCCTTGCGCTTGCCCTCGAGAGCTCGAGAGAAGAGCACATTCGGTTCCGAACTGGCCCGCTCGACCCGCTCCTCCTCGCGCGTCGTCTTCCCGCCCTCGTCTGTCCTCGCGTCGTATTCCACCAGTTACGGTCCTCGCCGAGCTGCTGCAGTCGACAGCGAGACGAAAGAGAGCGTGAGCGAGCGACGGGGAGACGGACGCTTTTGCGCGCACGAGCCTCTTTGAACGCTCACCCTCGCTCGCGAGACTTTGAACCTTCGCTGGGGCTCGCGTGCATGCTCGGGCGGTGCAGCAGAAAATCGGAGAGCGCCCAAGCGGTGCGTCATTGTGACCACATTGGCAAGCGGGGAAGGATCGCTCGCGTCGTCGCCTTTCCTCCCGCGGCTCTCTCGACCGCTCCTCCTCCCTCGCTCCACACACTCTCGCACCTGTCGAGAGCTCGCACGCACTACCACACTCGACCCATACCATGTCCGCCCCTGCCCGCACCGCGTTCTTCAACGCCTCGCGCCCGGCCGCTCGCCGCGCCCTCCCGAGGCCGCAGGCTTACCGCCGCGCCGGCTACAACACCGCTGCCCAGGTGCGCCCCGTCCCACTCCTGTCTGCGTCTAGAGCCCGAGCTCATCCTTGCACACGCACAGCCCGGTGCCGCCGCCGCCGCGCCCAACTCGTCGCACCTCGTCTCGGGTCTCCTCGGCGGTGGTGTCGTTCTCGGTGGCCTGTGAGCCCCACCTTTTGCCCGGCATCTCGCTCAGCGAGTGACATGGAGCTGACATCGGTCCTCGCCTGCGCAGCTACGCCTACTACTCGTACTCGGGCGCCAAGGACGTCGTCGACACGGCCCGCTCCGTCTCTGGCTCGGCCAAGGCGGCAAAGGACAAGGTCGCCGACCTGTCGCCCTCGTCGGCAAAGGAGGCCCTCGGCCTCGCCAAGTCGGTCGCCAAGTCGTACGCGGCCGCCATCCCGGGCGGCGCCGTCGTCATCGACCAGGGCTTTGACCGCCTCGAGTCGTTCCTCGACGAGCACGGCGAGAAGGCGGCCCAGCTCGTCAAGGAGACGTACGCCGACATCTCGGAGGCGGCCAAGGGCGGCAAGGACGCGCAGGACAAGATCCTCAAGGCGCTCACGTCGGCGGCCGACAAGGTCCAGAAGCTCGTCGGCGAGGAGGCGGAGCAGGGCTGGGCCAAGCTCGGAGAGAAGTACCCCGAGCTCCAGAAGACGCTCGGCGACCAGGGCGTCGAGTTCAAGAAGCTCGCCGACAAGCAGTGCGTCCCACTTTCGCCGTTCCCCCTCCTCCTTGCCCGTCAACTGACCTTCTCAAACTCGCCTTGCAGCGGTCCCGAGGCGCAGCGCCTCACGTCCGACTTCTACCAGCAGTCGGTCGCCATCGTGTCGAAGGGCGGCCTCAACGCCGAGACGTACGAGGCGGTCAAGAAGCTTCTCGCCGAGAAGAAGAACGAGCTGTCCAAGTTCTCGGTCAAGGCCGGCCAGGACGCGTGGAACGCGTCGGCGAACGCGGCCGCACCCGTTCTCGACAAAATGCCGGACGTCAAGGAGGCGCTCGACAAGAACCTGTCCAAGATCGAGGGCTACGTCGGCGAGGACCGCGTCAAGGTGCGCCCCCCCTCTCTCTCTCCTTTCCTCCTTCCTTCCTTCATGGGCTCTCGAGCTGATGCCTGTCTCTCCCACCCAGATCGTCAAGGAGCTGTACGCCGAGCTCGAGAAGATTGGCAAGTCGGACAAGTCGGTCGAGGACAAGACCAAGGCGGCCAAGGCCCTCGTCCAGGACAAGCTCGGCGACTCGTCGCAGTTCAAGGCGCTCGGCCTCGACAAGGTGACCGACCTCGCCGGCGAGGGCCGCAAGTGGCTCGACAGCGTCGTCCCGGGCATGAGCGGCCTCACCAAGGTGCGTCCCTTTTCCATGTCGGCTTCACCCGAGTGCGCGAGCCTGACTTTTCGCTTCTCTCGCCGCAGGTCTTCGAGGACGCCGACCTCAAGGCGCTTCGTGACCTTGCGTCCAAGCGCGGCGACGACGCCCAGAAGATCCTCGAGGAGACCTACGACGGTGCGTCCCTTCCCCTTCCTCGCCTTCGATCGTCGCCCTCGCCCGGTCACTGACTCGTCCCATGCCTCCTCGTCACAGAGATCAAGGAGATCCTCAAGAAGCAGTCGGAGAAGGCCGCCAAGGTCGCCGGCGAGACCAAGGAGGAGGCGAAGTCGGCGGCGAAGAAGTAAAGCGTTCTCGTCGTTCCCGCGTCTTGCTCGGCGGCTGTCGTTCGAGTCTGTAGCAGTGCCTTATGCATAGTGTGTACCCTCGTCGCTGAATACCAAAATGAGTGCCCTTCCCTCTCTGCCTTGCGCGTTTCGAGAGAGAGGCTCGAGCAAGTTTCGACGACAAGGAAGCACCGGTCTCTCGACGCTCTGAGTACGGCGCGACGGTCAGCCTGCACTGGAAAGACAGTAAGGCAGCCCGCAGCCAAAGAGAGAACGCCCGGTCGTCGTCGCTGTCGGCGTCGCAAGTCGAGGCGGAGCCGACGTCGACGCGGCCTCGCTCTTCTCCCACCATCTCCCAGCTCGAGCTGCTCGACCCGTTCGACCCCGCGCCATCCACCACCAGCTCAGCCGAGCCAGCCGACCGCCTTTCGCCAGCGCCCGCTCTCGATCATCACCTCGCGTCTCATCGGCCAGGCGCACGAGTCGAGGCGTGCAGACAGCGCAGAGACGCAGCTGCGATGACCCAGGTGCGTCCACAAGCTCTCTTGCATACCGCCTCAGCCCCCAAGCCCCCTCGTCAGAGCCCCTGTCGCTGTCGGCTGGCCTGAATGGTTCTCGACGAGGAGACGACCTCATCGCTCGCGCCCTGGTCCCGGCTTCAGGGGTCGTGGCGAGGAGCAGCACAGCCATCAGGGCTACCCACTGATCAACCTGAACCCTGTCGCAGCCTCGCACAGCGTTGCCGGCGTCGCACGACCACCCCCTCTCCCCACCTCTCGACGCGCCGACGACCGTCTTCTTCCCCGACCCGCGCGACGACCTACTCAACTCGCGCACCGACAATACGCCACCCCTGTTCCCCGCCTCGCCACCCGACAACTCGCCGACGGCCGAGTTCTCGCGTCGGACATCGGTCGCGACCCTCCTCGCCCGCTCGAGCAGCTCGCAAGGCGTCGAGGGCGGCATCGGGCTCGGCCTGCCCGCCTCGACGACCTCCAGGCGAGAGAGCCGCGATCGACCACCCACCATCACCTCGGGCGGGACGCGCTCTCGAGCCGCCTCCTCGCCGTCCCCGTCCCCTTCCACCCCTCTTCCCCGACACCTGTCCTTCCCGGCGCCGCCGCATGCCCTTCAACCCGTCGCCCTCACCTCCATTCCGCTCGGGCACCTCGTCGCCCTTGCGCAGGCGCTCTCGGCGCAGCTCGAGCAAGCGCAGGCGTCCCTGCGAGAAGGGCGCGCCGAGCTGCGAGCGCTCGAGACGCTCGCGGCCGAGAAGACGGCGAGCGAGGGTGAGATCGAGCGCGCAAAGGTGCGCGCGAGGACCGAGCTGCGGGAACAGGAGGGCAGGGGAGGGAGCCTGAGCAAGGCGAGGCGACGGGCCAAGGGCGAGGGCGAGGGCAAGAGCCAGGACGAGTGGCGGATCGAGCTCCCGGCGCGCGAGGGGGAGGCGGCTCCTGAAGGACCTGCCCAAGTCGAGGTGCGCCCTGTCTCTCCTCGTCAAACTCTGTCGCGGGCCCAGCACTGACCCGGACCCTGCACAGGTCGACCTCGACATCGAGGACCTCACCGAGGCCATCTCGTCCAACGCGTTCGACTTGGGCCTGTCGAGCCCTAAGCCGACAGAGCTTAGCGACACCGCCTCGATCCGCTCGCACGCCGTCTCGCTGCCCGTCCCGTCGACCTCGACCCTCGACGACCCGTCCGACGCCGCGTCCGTGTCGTCCTTGCCCCTGGCGACCGGTACCGTCGCACCGTCCACCTCGGCGCCCGACCCTCCCGTCATCCCCTCGACGTCCAAGCCTGTCCGGCCGCGGCACGCGTCGCTGTCGGCGCGCTTCGTCGGCTACATCGCCGGGGCGCCCACGTCCTCGACGTCCGCCTCGGCGCCTCCCCTGCCGACCGCGACGAGCTCGGCGCCCGTGCCACCTACGGCGGTCGACTCGCCGTCGCCCAAGAAGCGCTCGGGCCGCTCGGGCAGCATCCGGAGCGTGAGCAGCACGGCGTCCGGGCGAGCGGGCTACGGCGAGTGGCTCGGGTGGAAGAGCTGGGGGCGCAGTGGGACGGGGAGTATCAAGGAGGGACGGGCGAGCGAGGGAGAGGCAGAAGATCCAGGAGGCGTGGACGAGGAAGGCGATGGCGGCGACGACGTGGAGGAGCGGGCGAGCAGCGGTCGCCCTCGCGGCTCGTCGACCGCGTCGAGTACGGGGCCGTCGACGCAGGACGTCCCTGTATCGCCGTCGTCGAGCCGGCACTCGTGCCGCACCCGCTCGACCCTCGCCACGACCTTGCCGACCTCGGCGCCTTCGTCCCCTCCCTCGACAAGCCGCGCGCTCGACCCAATCACCCCGACCGCCTCGTCCGCCGTCAGCCCAGATCGTCGTCGTTCGAGCGCCTCGTCGCCCTCGCTCCACCCGCCCGACTCGCCCACCCTGACTCGGGCTCGCAGTCCCGGGCCGCCGCCCTCCATGGTTTCCGCCGCGGCGCAGGGCACGGCCTCGACCATCCTCTCGACGCCTCTTACGACGTCGACCATCTCGGCGCCGTCGATGGCGTCGCCGAACCGGCTCGGCGGCAAGTCGCACCCGGCGTCGCCCGCTCGCTCGCCGTCGTCGAAGAGCCTTTCTCTGCCCGACGAGCCGAGAGAGGCCGCCAAGCGCACTCGAGCGCTCGGCGACGACGAGGGCGAGGCGACCATCAAGGCGCGATCGTCGGCTCGCGGCGGCGAGGCGCACCCGTCGTTCGTCCCCGGCGTTCCGCTCTACTCGGCGCCGCCTGACGGCCCGAGTCGCGCCGCGCCATCGACAGACTCGAGCTACGTTGCGGCGGCGCGCGGGACGCTCAGTCGAGCGCTCGGCCTCGGCGCCGGCGGGACCGCGAGCACCTCGAGCGCGAGCAGCTCGACCTCGTCGCCGGCGGCAGGATCGCCCGCGCCCGAGCCCAACCTCACCGTCTTCCCTCGCCTACCTTCCCTGTCCCTCTCGCGCTACTCGCCCTTCGCGCAACCCGCCTTGTCGACCCCGGCGACGCACGTGTCCATCTCGGCGTCCTCGGCGTCCCTGCCCGCCATGACCGCCTCGCACCAGCCGTCGCCGCTCGTCCCGCATACTGCGACCCTCACGTCGACGGCCGGCGGCGGCGGCGTGCAGACGATGGAGCTCGACACGATCTCGGGCGAGGCGGCGCCGCCGTCGCTCGCGCTAGTCAAGCCGTCGTACCAGTCGGCGTCGGCGGCTCGCGACGGCGCGCCGGCGACCGACGACGAGGACGGCGACGGGCCCATGATCGACCGATACGGCTTCATCTACGACGTCCGGGCGGGCATGGAGCTGCTCAAGGAGAGCCGGCGGCGCAAGGACGGCCAGTCGACCAAGGCCGGCTCGAGGTCGGTCAAGAAGCCGTCGATCAAGGACCTGCCCGCCGCCACCGCCCTGCAGCAGCCCAACCGCGTCGACACGCTCCTCACGCCGCCGACCGAGCTCGAGGTGCAGCCGCAGCTCGACGCGCTGCGCGAGGCGATCGGCCTCACGCCCACGACCGAGGCCAACAAGACGCTCTCGACGCCCGCCACGCCTGATCAGCGCTCGCCGTCGCCGCGCGACCCGGCCCCGACCTCGTCCGCGACTGGCCCGGCTACGGCCTCGACCTCGAGCGGCCCGAGCGCACGTCCCGCCAAACTCGTCCGCGCGCCTTCATCCTCGACGACGGCCTCGACCGAGTCGAGAGCGCTCAGCGGCACGAGCAGCACGGCGGCGGCGGGGCCGCAGAGCATGCGCGCGCTCCTCGCCCAGCTCCGCAGCATGACGGACGCGGTCGACAAGGTGCAGCAGGACGCGTGGGACGCCTTCATCCGCCGCCGGCAGGCCAAGCTCGCCAAGATCAAGGCGCAGCACCTGTCGGACATGTCGAACGACGAGGTGTCGACCGGCGGCGGCCCCGGCGTCGCGCGCGACCGGCCCAAGTCGGTTTGGCTCGCGGCGGTCGCAGGGGACGAGGCGGCGAGCGCGAGCGGCTCAGGCGGCGGCGAGGAAGGGTGGGCGAGCGAGAACCTCGTCGGCGTCGCGCAGATGGGGACCGAGAAGAAGGGCAAGAAGGAGGACTGGAGCGAGTTCAAGGACCTCGTGCGCAAGGGCATCCCGATCGCGTACCGGCCCAAGTGCGTCCTCTTCTCTCTCTCTCCCCCCTCCTCTCCCGATCCTGGTTGCAACAGTGACCGGCACTGACGTGCTCGACGGCCTGCAGGATCTGGGGCGAGTGCTCGAGCGCCAACGAGGCTCGAGAGCCGGGCGTGTACCAGGAGCGGCTCGCTCAGCCTTCAACGCCCGCCGAGGCGCAGTGCCTCAAGCAGATCGACATGGACTGTACGTCTCCTCGTCCCGTCTTTGTCGCCGTGCGCTCTTTGACAAACTCGTCCTGCAGGCCACCGGACCTTCCCGACCAACGTCTTCTTCGCCGGCAACGGGCCGGGCGTCGCCAAGCTGCGCAACGTCCTCGTCGCCTACTCGAGGCGCAACCCCAAGATTGGCTGTGCGTCGTGCCTGTTCTCCTTTTCCAGCTCTCCTTCTCGACGAGGAGAAAGTCGGACGTCGAGCTCACTCTCTTCCAACCTGCAGACTGCCAGGGCATGAATAACCTCGTCGCGACTCTCCTGTTGACGCACCCTGCCGAGGAGGACGCCTTTTGGGTGCTCGTGTGCATCATCGAGGTGCGCCCGCTCGGACCTTCACCTCGTCCTCGTTCCGGACGAACACTCACCTGTCTCGTCGTCCCGCAGAACATCCTCCCGTCCGACTACTACACCTCGCATCTACTCGTCTCTCGCGCCGACCAGCAAGTCCTGCAGGACCTCGTCGCACGCACGCTGCCCAAGCTCGCCGGACACCTCGAGGAGCAGTGCGTCGAGTTGACGGCGATCTCGTTCGGGTGGTTCTTGAGCCTTTTTACAGACAGTCTGCCCATTCAGGTGCGCCCTCTCTCTCTCCTCTCATCTCTATGTGCGCCGAAACTGACGACCTGTCCGTCCTGCAGACTCTCCTGTGCGTCCCCTTCCGGTTCTCTTCTCTTTCCCTCCTCCTCGACTGACAGCCCCTCGTTGCCGTCACACAGCCGCGTCTGGGACCTCTTCTTCATCCACGGCACCATCTTCCTGTTCCGCATCGCGCTCGCCATCCTCAAGCTGCACGAAGCCGACCTCCTCGAGTGCGACTCGGCCGCGAGCCTGTACGCTCTCCTCGGGCAGCTCCCGGCGGGCCTGTGGAACGCCGACCGGCTCCTCAAGGTGCGTCCTCCTCCCTCGTCTCTCGTCCCTCGTCCCGCCGACTCGACTCGCTCGAGGGCCTCGCCGCACGGACCCTGACTCTTGCACCTCGTCTTTGCCGCTGCAGGTCGCGTGCGAGGACCTCGCGTCGGTCGTCAAGGACCGCGAGGTGTCGAGCCTGCGCAGCAAGCACGTTGCGGCGCTGCAGGAGGAGATGGGCATCGGTGAGGGGCAGCTGTAGAAGACGACTTATCCTCTTGGGCCAGGCGCTCTAGCTTGCTCTCCCTTTCTTGCTGCGCTCTCGAGAGCCGCGAGAGTCTTGTCTAGCTCTCGGTATCTCTCGAGGTCGTCGATGCACTCAGGAGAGGAGCGAGACGAGCGATTGCAGACCGAGAAGGCGAACGAGAGGGAAGAAGCGCAGGGAAGGGGAGCTCAACAAAGACAAAGGCAGGGGCGAGAGAGCAGACTCTAGATGAAAGGGGAGGATCCGTCGAGAGTGTAGTGGCCATGGACGGCGAGTCGAGGAAAGTGTGGCGGATTAAGCGAGGGGAGGAGGGAGGAGAAAACTACGGGTACGCTTGTCGACGTGGGCTTGCTCTGGTGGGCGCTCAGGCGAGGCGGACGACGGCAAGGGCGGCAACGACGGCGAGGGCGCTGCACGAAGTACCGCAAAGGGCCAGTCAGTGCGACGGTCGCGGGCGAGAAAGAGAGGCTCGAGAGCCGCACGCACCCGTTGAACGCGAGCGAGGCGGCGCCCGAGTCCGGGGCGGCCGACTGGGAGGGACTGCAGGACGAGCTCGCGTCAGTACGGTCACGTTGGAGGGGAGAGAGAAAAACTCAGGACGCACGTGGTACCGGTCGCGCTGGCGGTCATGCTGCTGATGGCCGACGACGCCCTGGACGCGACCGACGAGACGGCGTTGCTCGCCGACGACGCGCTCGACGCCGCCGACGACGCAGCCGACTCGGAGGACGACGCCGCAGAGCTCGACTCGGCCGACGCCGACGACGAGGCCTGGGAAGCCGACGACGAAGCGGCCTCGGACGCCGACGACGAGGCGCTCGACGAGTCGGCCGCCGCCGACGAGCTCGCGCCACCGCCGCTCAGGCTGCAGGGTAGGAGCGTGGGTGAGTGATTGTGCAGATCGGGAGCGGCAAAGGGAGCGAGACGCACCACGAGGAAGAGCCGCCCGAGACGGTGGTCGGCGCGCCGTTGCCGACCGCGCCGTTCGTGTCCTGTCGACCGACGTGGGGCGAGGTCAGGCATACTGTGACGCTCTGTGGAAGGAGAGAGAGCCACGCACAGTGATGTAGACGGTGACGCGGGTTCCCTCTGCGACCGAGACGGTCCACGACAGCGCGCCGGACGGCGAGGTGGCCTGACCCAGGTCGGCGATCTGCGCGGTCGGGTCGTCGGAGGGGCGAGCGACGACCGAGCAGGGCGCGGCGCTGTGATGGCGGGCGATGCGGTTCGACAAGAGGAGGAGCGAGAGTGCGGGGAGGGGAGGGGGCTCGAGAGTCAGTCCACCTCGCCCTCGCTCGTACACCGCTCCAGACAGGGTGACAGAGAGTGGGACGCACGCGCAGGTGTACTCAAACGACGCCGGCGTGCACTGGTATAGCGCCGGCGACTGGATCGTCGTCTGCGCAAACGCGGCGCGAGCACCGAACAGGGCGGCGCCGGCGAACAGGGCGGTGGCGGTGCGGACCATGGCGAGGGGGCGAGAGCTGAACGAGAGAGAGTCGAGGTGGAAGGACGAGGTCGCAGGCGGCGAGCGGAGCGAAGGAGAGGAGGGAGAGAAAGGAAGAGAAAGAGTGAGCGAGCTGCCCGAGTCGATGCGACGACCGACCGAGAGGAGGTTCTCGCCCTCGCCGACGAGCGGATCGAGCCCTGCCGAGCTCCGCATTGACGACTGCGAGAGCCCGGGGTAAAGCGGCTCGAGCACCGCTTGATGCGGGCTTCCGACGTCGAGAGGCGCAAGCGAGCTGGTGTCGAGCCTCTCGCTCTGCGAGCGACGTCGAGGTTCCGCAGAGCTTCCTGAGCAGCAGCTGGATCGAATCTGAGCCGTGCGCGCGAGGAAGCGGCAGCAGACGAGGCCCCGGCTGAAACGGACGGGGTGCGAGCGCGCGACGGCAAGCCGCAGCGGTCCAACTACGTTGACCGCGCCTTCGCTCCTCTCGCCTGCTGGCGACGCGCCTCTCTATCGCGGGCGTGACCTGGGAAGAGAGTATGTGCAACCGACGCAACAGGGAGGCTCACACGGCCGCGCTGTTCGCCCGCTCAGAGAACGAGAGGAGCGCGGGAAGCGCGAGCTCGCTATCGACAGCTTGCCTCGCTCTCTCTCGCTCGGTCGCTCACAGACACAAAGGTGCACGAAGGATAAGGAGCGACGCATGCAGTACGGAAGGGAAGAGGAAGGAAAGGGGGCACTACGGGTGATTGAGAGGATGGGCGAGGAACGCGAGGCGAGGATTTCCGTCGAGATGGGGGAGGGGGGCACTAGGCAGAGCGAGAGGCAATGTCCTGGGGATTACGAGGGGCGAGGCTATAAGGGTGACGGTGGGTGAGGAGGCGAGGAGGGAGGGAGGACGCGATTAGGCGGCGAGGGCGAGGGCGCCGGCGACGAACGCGAGCGCCGAGCCAGCCGCGGTGCGGACCGCACCCGAGTTGCCCGAGGCACTCTGCGACGGGGCAGTGCCGGTGGCGGTGGGCGAGGTCGACGACGGCTGCGAGGCAGACGAAGCCGACGAAGCGCTCGACGACGACTGCGACGAGACCGACGACGAGATGGACGAAGCCGACGACGAGGCGGCCGACGAGACGGACGAGGCGACGCTCGAGACCGAGCTCGAGGCGGCCGAGCCAGTCCTGCACGCGAGAGAGCGAGTCAGTGTCTGAGTCCAGGACTCTCACGAGGTCGGGCGAGAGTGGACGCACGACGACTGGATGAGCGACGTAGCCGACGGCGTCGACTGCGAGTTGGTGGCCGCGCCCGACGAGGCGAGACCCGACGACGAGCTGACGCCGAGGCACGAGTTGTCGCCCTGCTGGATCGTGACAGGGGCGGTCGCGGCGGTCGCACCGGTCGAGTCCGACAGGGTGAGAGTGATCTCGGTGCCGGCGGGGATGTTGACGGTCCACGTGAACGACGTGTCGGTCGTCGGCTGCGAGTCGAGGGTGGCGAGGACGCTGAACGGGGAGAAGGATGTCAGAGAGGTCGTCGTCGACGACGAGAGGAGCGGCGGGTAGCACTCACGGGCCCGCGAGCGAGCCACCGGGCACGACGCGCACTGCAGAGACGACGGCGCGTCAGTGAGAGAAGAGGGAGAGGTAATGCAGGCTCAGGACGCACCGTAGTAGGGCGCCGAGCCGCCGGACCAAGTGACGAGGTACGGCTGCGCGAGGACGAGGACGAGGGTCAGGGCTCGTTCGGTTCGAGTTGCTCGCCGATGAGGAACAACGGTGGACGAACCTGGCACTGGAAGAGGGGCTGCGGCGTGTTGATGAGGAGCGCTGCGGACGGAAGGGCGAAGAAAGAGGTCAGTCTCGAGTGCCCGCTCGCGCCCGGCCCAGTCCTGCTCGTCCATTCTGCCCTCCGAGCCCTCGCCGACCGAGTCCAAGGACAGGTGCGCAGGCGCAGGCGCCAATCGCCGAGCGATCCAGCAAGATGCCGAGGCCGCCCTCGCACGGGTTGAGCGATTTGCTCGCAGCGTGCGGCCGCGCAGCTGCCCGCGAGCACCTTGAGTGCATCGCTGGGCCTTATCGTGCGGGTTGGCGAGGCCGACGACGACCGGTGGCGGGCGAGAGACGGCTGCGAGGGCGGGCGAGGTGGGGCTTGGGGAGGAGGGGAAGGGGAAGAGGAAGGGCGAGCGGGGACGCACACGACTGGGCGAGGGCGGTGCCGGCAGCGGCGAGGAAGGCAGCGACGGAGAAGGAGCGCATCTTGCAGGAGGCGGAACTCGAACGACGAGGAGTGGGTGGAGGGAGCGAGAGGGAGGGGAAGGGAGGGGAGAGTGGCGGCAACGCCGCGGCCGCTCGCTCGAGTTTCGACCGAGGCCTTGCCAAGTCGAGCCAGCCTGTCTCATCTCCGTGCGTCGTACACAGCTCCACTTCGCACCGCAGCAGCTCCAAGGACCAAGCCCTCCCTCCTCGCTCAAGCTCCTCCTCTCTCTCGCGCTCGCTCGCTCGTGCAAGGCTCTCGGCAAGCTCTCACGAGGTCGCCCTGTCCGCTTGCTCGTCCTGTCAGTCGTCGGTCCACGTGCCCGAGCCCTCACGCTTCACGGAGGAGGTTGCGGGCCTCCTCGCGACCGTCGACCGGATCGAGGAAGGTCGGCGCAACTCGCCTGCGCATCTTGCAGCTGCACGTCGTCGCTCTCCTTCTGGACGACTCGTCACTGCTACCGCCCGCCTCAGCTCGAGGCTGAACGGCGGACGAGTGACTTGAGAAGGTCGACTCTCGGACCCTCTCAAGTTGCTCGCCCAGCTTTCCTCGCGATGAAGACGACGCCCAGATCGAGAGAGAGAGAGAGAGAGAGAGCGTGCGAGTTGCAGGACTGGCCGCGCCGGGGGAGGGGTACTGATGAAGGAGAATAGAGAGACGCAAAGAGAACAAGGGCGCGAGCGGCTCGAGCACGCTCACATGATAAAGTCCTGCGAGATGGGGAGCAAGGCGTGAGCGAGTGCGTCTGAAAGAAGTGGACGACGAGCAGACGTACCCAGATCTTGCCGTACCAGGTCGTCGCAGGGACGAAGCGCGCCGCCTCCTCGTCGGCGACGGCGTCCTGCACGGGAACGAGAGGGTCAGTGCGACGTTGGGCGCCCGAGAGAGGGGAGGCAGACGCACGAGCTCGCGCTTGCCGGTCGTGTAGTCGATCTCCTCGAGGCGAACGAACTTGGTGCGCTTGAAGAGCTGCGGCACGAGAAAGCGAGGTCAACGTCGGCGTCGAAAGGCGAGCGGGAGGACCGAGGCGCACCTTCCAGAACACGAAGAGGACAGCAAAGATGACGAGCGTGATGTAAGCGACGATAAAGTCGCCCGTGTTCCAGTTGCCGTCGAGGAAGACTGTGCGCGAGAGCGGGCGGGACAGGTGAGTGACGGCTCTGACGCAAGGTGGTCCGGACGAGAGAGAAGGGACGCACCGGTGTAGCCGTTGAAGATGATGACGAGGATGATGGCGACGAGGCCAAAGTACGAGGCGTAGGGCTGAAGCGGCGCCTTGAACGGGAAGTCGTCGCGCGAGATGCCCTGGAACTTGAGGCCGTGGTAGAACCGGATGTAGCTGTAGTTGATGCAGGCCCAGGTGATCAAGCCCGTGATGGACGACAGGCTGAGTGAGAGAGAGAGAGAGTCAGTGCGAGGCAAGGGAAGGAGAGGGCGACCAGGGGAAGGGGCCAGGCAACGGAAGAGAGGGCGAGAGCGGGACGCACTTGGACAGGTAGTTGAACGCCGTCGTCGAGCCCGTCGACACGTTCATGTAGGCGAGGAGGCCGATGGCGGCCGTGATGATTACGCAGTAGATCGGGAGACCGCCCTTGGTGCAGCGGCGGAAGATGGCGGGCGCCTTGCCGTCGCACGCGAGGCCATACAGCGTACGCGAGCTGGCGTAAAGGTCCGAGTTGCCCGCCGAGAAGGCCGAGAGGAGCACCGCAGCGTTGACGACCGACGGCAAGCCCTGGATGCCGGCGTTCTTGATGGCCTGCGGGGAGACGACGAAGGGGCCGCAACGGCAACGACGGTCAGGGTTTGCCTCCTCGGCCCGAACGACAGCGAGACGAGACGCACAATGACCCAGGGCGAAGCGTTGACGCCGTCACCGTTGGTCAGGTTGGGGTCGTCGGGCGAGACGATGAGGCCGATGACGAAGGTGCCGATGATGTAGCTGCGAGTTGGCCGACGACGAGGTCGAGGACGCACGAGAGGAGGCGAGGACGAGTGCGGAGAGAGGGCGCGAGAAAGGCGAGGAGGAGAGAGAGAGCGAAGAAGGAGGGAGTGAGGGGAAGGAAGAGGCGCGAGCGGGGGAGAGATGGTCAGTCCCTGTCTCGCCCTCAAACACCTCGAACGCCCAGGCGACAGACGACCAGAAGGTGGACGCTGTCTCGCCCTCAAACACCTCGAACGCCCAGGCGATAGACAAGAAGAAGGTGGACGCACAAGAAGATGATGCGGAAGAAGACGCGGCGAATGGCTTTGGGGACGTTGCGACGAGGATTCTCGGCCTCCCCCGCAGTGAGAGCCACAATCTCGGTACCGAGGTACGAGAAGGCGGCCTGCACGAGCGTCGTCCAGAACGCGAGGAAGCGGCCCTTGGACCCAGGGATGCCGGACTGCTGCTGAAAGGGGCCCGGTTGGTGCCAGAAGCGGAAGCCGATGGGGTCCGTGCCCGGGACACCGCCGGCCGTGATGATGATGCCAAGCAGGATGAGTCCAATGATCGTGATGATCTTCAGGATAGAGAACCTGGGAGGGAGAGAGTCAGTAACGATGACGGCGACGACCTGGACGGCAAGGACGCACCAGAACTCGGCCTCGCCATAAGCGCGGACGCCGAAGAAGTTGAAGCTACAGATGACGACGTAGAAGACTGTAGACGAGGGCGAGACGAGTCAGTCGTGCCGCGCGAGGGACGACAACGACGACGCACCCGAGATCCAAACGGCGACGTTGATGTCGTCGCGCCAGAACTGAATGACGAGTGCGGCGGCCGTGATCTCGGTCGGCAGGGTGATGGCGTACGAGTACCAGCTGCGGGAGGGAGACAAAAGAGGGGTCAGTGCGCCGTCCGAGAACCGCCTCCTCGTTTCCTGCACACCGAGGGAGCACAACGCACTAGTTCCAGCCGAGGGCGAAGCTGTGTGCGCACGTAGAGCGAGTCAGTCACGTGCGGGACGGTGAGGGAGAAAAGAGCTCGACGCACCCGAGAGCCGGGTCGACGAAGCGCGCCGAGTAGTGCGTGAACGCTCCAGACACAGGGTAGAGCGTCGTCATCTCGCCGAGGGCGACCATCATCGTGCCGACGATGCTGCAGGACAGGAGGAGCGAGGTCAGGCGGCGGCTCGACGAGGAGGAGGGAGGGGTCCGGTGCGCACCAGCCCATGATCGAGTAGCCGAGCCAGAGGCCGAGCGGTCCACCGTTGGCGAGCGCACCTCCAGCGCCGACGAAGAGACCGGTGCCGATGCAGCCACCTGCGCGCGAGGAGGACGAGGTCAGTCCGGCTCGACGACGGCTCCCAAGTTGCAGCGAGTCCGGGACGCACCGATGGCAATCATCTGCGAGACGAGGGATGTGCAGGCAAGGCGGTGTCAGTCGAGGTGCGCCGAGGTTGAGCCCCGGGAAGAGCACGCCGAGATAGCGACGAGGCGCACCTGGAGATGCCTCGACTTGAGGTTGCCTGCGCGGTGAGAGGACACGTCAGGGACGCTCGGCGCATGTGACAGAGTACAAGGAGCGGCGACGCACGGTGCACAGCGCCCTCGGGCGCGTCCTGGTCGAGCCCGCGAAGAACGACCTGCCCATTGGCGGCGACGCCCTTCTCGCCCGTCGCGAACGTCGTCTGGTGGCCCTTCTCCGGGTCGGCGGCGTAGTCGGCCATGTGTGCTCGAGTGCCGCGAGTGGTGTGCGAGGTGAGGGTACGGCGTTCGAAGCGAGATAGCGAGTGGAGGACAGAGAGGGGAAGAGAGGGGGGAGAGGGACCGAACCACGCTTTGCGCCGCCGCGAGCGCGCGAGATACGGACCTATTTTTGGTCGCGGACCGTACGAACGCCGATCGGTTCGAGGGGAGGAGGCGTTTGAGCAAGCCGACCTTCTCAAATCGTCGGCTCTCTGCGTTCCACGGCAGCTCCTCGTTCCTCAGCAGCTCGCGCGGTGCTTGCAAGTATGCCAATCGATGCCCTCAAGCCCTTGAGAGTTGCGCCCGCAAGCCACGCGCTCGAGCACCGCAGACGGTGTCGGCCGCAGACCCGCCCGGCGCACCCGGGTCGATGCCCCGCACACCATGTGACGACGGACGCAATCAGCCTCGCCGCAAGCAAGCGCTAGACTGGCCGTCGCGTCGAGCGTCGAGCGGAAGATGAGGACAAGCGGAAAGCCTCGCACGGACCTCGCGCCCGCGGAACCGCCGAGTCTGCAGCGAGCCAGTCGCCGCAACCGCTCTCCTCGTCGAGCACACACACGGACGCACAGCTCTGATTGCAAGCCGGTCCCCGCACAGCGCTCGCCTCTCGGGAACCCGCACTTTGCGGAGGGAACGTCTGGGAAAAGATTGTGCGCGGTCGGCTTGAAATTGACAGGGGAACTCGCGCGAGCCGGGCTAACTACAGAGAGGAGAGCGCGCCGAGAGGGTCGAGGGATGCGGCTGCTGGAGGGCGAGTTGAGGAGGACGACGAGGGGAGGGTCGAGGCTGGTGCTGGAGGTGCGGGAGGGGGAGGCGCGACGACTGGCGAACGAGGCGGAGCCGGCATGGGCGAGGGAGGGTACGACGCTGCCGACGAGGCGGGCACAGGAGGATAGGCGGCCGAGCCCTGCGAGGAGGAGGTCGCGGGAGGAGGAGGAGGAGAGAGCGCCGGCGAGGGCGCCGGCGGCGTGCGGCTGAGCGACGGGAGCGGCTTGTCGGTGCGCGCGCCGAGGTACCTCGAAGGCAGCGCTGCATCGACACGAGGCGAGGTCGACGTCGACGTCGGCGCCGTGGCGAGATTGGGAGGTCGCTCGACGCTCGACCCGCCGTTCGGGGCTCGTGCGCCACTCGGCGTGGTCGCCGCCGTCGACGCGCTCGCCTGCGAGCCCTGCGACGCCGCACCGCCGACGCCGAGGAAGCCGTCGGCCCTGCCGCCGAGCACGTCGCCGACATGCCGCAACGCATCGAGCGCCGCTTGGACCTCGTCCTCCTGCGCCTTGTCCGGCCCGACCGCCCGCTCGAGCACGCCGACGGCCCTCGCGATGGCCGCACTCATGCCTGCGCTCGCGCGGCGCATCGCCTCGAGGTCGGCAAGGGCGTCTTTGGCGGCGACTGGTGGCGGAGGAGGGGAGCGGTGCGGGTCGGCGGGAGCGGCGAGTGGCGAGGTCGGCGAGGAGGAGGAGGACGAGGGCACGCCCCATGGTGCGCGTTGCGGGATCTGGGAGAAGCCCGAGGCTGAGGGAGAGAGGCGAGCGGCGCGACGGCGCTCCTCGGCGAGCGACTGCGCCTCGGCGACTCCTCGCTGCGGGGAGGCGGGCCCTGGGTCAGGCGCCGAGCTCGAGAGGAGAGAAGGTGACTGAGGGACGCACCTTGATCTCGTCGTACGTGCCCCGCAAGGCCTTGTTGATCCCGAGCGCCTCGGACTTGGCGAGCACGCCCTTGGCCAAGTCGCCGAACACGAGCCCGCCCTCGCCGCCGAAGAAGCCGAGCCCGTTGACGGGCGCGACCGTCTGCGCCCGCCGATGCGCCGGTGCGCCGGCCGCTCGACCGCCATACGGCGCCGCCGCCTCGAGCACCTCGCCGACGAGCTCGTCGTCCGAGAGCGGCTCGCCGATCGCCGTCCCGAGCGCCGCGTTCTCGCGCCGTACGTGTCGTGCGCCCTCGGGCGAGCAGTTGTCGCGCAGGTGCAGGCCCTGGCGGACGAGGAGCGCCGTCGCGTACCCGCCGTCGGCGCAGGCCGGGTACCGCAGGAGGAGCTGGACGAACGCGCCGTAGTCGCCGTCGGTCGCGGCGCGCACGAGCGCGTCGCGGGCGCGGAGGAGGAGCGCGAGCGCGATGTGCGTCACGAGGCGGAGCGAGGTGCCGTCGGTCGCGAGGAGGGCGTCCCACAGGGTGAGGGTGGCCGGGAGGGGGAACTCGCGCGAGAACAGAAGGCGGAACCACCGGATCGCGTACAGCTGCGGCTCGACCTGGAGGACGGTAAAGGCGCGGGCGAGAGGCGGGTCGACGGTCGACAGGAGCGAGTGGAGGTGCGACGAGAGGGCGACGATGGGCTGGACGAGGGCCGACGAGCTCGACGACGGGCCTTGAGCAGGCGCGTGGAACGCGCTCGACGACCTCGGCGTGAGGGCGACGGACGGCGTGTGGTCGTAGAAGATCTTGGCCGACTGCATGACGGCGGCGAAGAGCGCCCACGTGTCGTGCTCGACCCACTCGCGCGCGAGGACGAGGTGCGCGAGCTCGTCGTTGCCGCCGTCGCCGTCTTGTTGCCCTCGATCGTCGGGCGTCGGGAGCGAGTCGTAGTCGACGAACCACAGGAGCGGCGCGAGGAGCTCGTGCATGCCCTGGCGGTAGCCAACCTCGGGCGCGAGCTTGCACCAGATGAACAGGAGGTCGGTCATGCGGTCCTGCGTCTCGGCGCTGCGGAAGTAGTCGACCTCGGGGAACCTGTGAGGGGCGGGAGGACAAGAGAGTGAGCACGCGGTCCGAGAAAAGGAAGAGGCGACGACGCTCGAGGATGGAAAGGGTCGCGACGCACGTCCTCAACACGTCCTTGCGGATCTCGCTGCGCGTCTCGAGGTCGGAGAACCACTCTTGCCACGGGTTGCCGTCGTCGAGGCCGAGCGGGTTGTTGACCTTGAGGTCCTCGACCCTGGCCTGCCCCTTGCCGGCCGTCGCCGGGGCATCTCCCGGCCCGTCTGCGACCCAGCGGCCGTCGGGCGAGCGCAGGTAGCGCTCTCGAAGGGCGGTGTAGGCGGTGCGCGACTGGGCGAGGGTGAGCTCGTACGGCTCGCGCGAGGATGGCGTGGTCGGGGAGGGAGTCGGGGCGGGGAGGAGGCCGAGGAAGTACTGCGCGCGAGGTCGCGGTCAGGTGGCTCGGCAGGAGGGTACACTCGAGGAGGAGGAGGAAGGGGACGCACCCGCCACGACAGGCTCCTGAGCCCGCGCTTGTCGTGCAGGACGCCTTGTTCGGCGTCGGCCCTGAGGGCGACGAGCGACAGGAGCGGGTCGGCAAAGTAGCGCTGCCACTCGTCGACGAGCTGGGCTGGACGAGGGCGAGGTCGCTGCAGGGCTCGAACGGCGAGCTCGTCGGGCGAGGCCGACATGGCGAGCAGGGCGAGGAGGACCAAGTGGGGGAGCGGCCAACGGTCGAGGCGACGACGGCGACGGGCAGGCCAGCTGCTGAGACGGCTCGATGTGCAGGCGGTCGTGCGACAGCTCTTGTGCGGCTGGTGATGAGCCGGTGAGCGAGCGAAGCAGCGACTCGTCGCTCGTCTGCTCGCTCTCGGATCTTTGACCAAGTCGCTCTCGAGGCCGCACGAAAGGACAGCACAAAACCCAGGCCCGAGTTTCCGATGCTCCTCCAGTGACCGCACGACTACAAGCAAAAGAGTACACGTCCCACGCGCTCGCTCGCCCGCCCGTTCCGCCCCGCTCAGGCGCTGCCCTCGGCCGCCGCCGCACCGGCCGCCGGCTGCGTCGCGCTCACCTGCGCCTGCCAGTCGCTCATCTCGGCGTCGAGGCTCTCGAGCGTCGCCTTGGGCCGCTCGGGCGCGCGCTCGCGCGGCTTGCCGGCGCCGCGACGGCCACCGCGGCCGCCGGCACCGGCACCTGCGCCCGGCGCCGCGTTGGCGGCCGCCTTGCGGTTGCCGCGCTGCGACTGGCCACCGGCGGCGGCGACGGTCCTGCACGTGCGAGGGGGCGAGTCAGTGAGCGGGCCGAGGAGGAGGGACGAGAGGGCGAGGGACGCACGACGACTGGGCGGCGCGCGAGTTGACGGGGGGAGCCGGCGCGAGGCGAGCAGTCAGGGGCTTGGCGGCGGCGGCACGCGAGGGGTCGACGATGACTGTGAAGGGGGGAGGGGCGTCAGGACGAGCTCGGGAAGAATGCGAGGAGGACACGAGCGAGACGAGAACGGACCCTCGACACGGATGGCCTTGACTGTGGCGGGTTCGAGGGCGACGTTGGCGGGCGTGGGCGCAGGCGGATGGCGAGGAGAGAGGAGGAAGAAGAACGTGGGGCAGTCGTCAGGACGCTGATCGGGGTTGGGCGGGGCTTTTGTGCGCGCGAGTTGGCGGGTCCACGTTCTCTCGACGGCGGGTCGAACGGCTGAGCGACGACGTCGCTCAGGGCTGCTCCTGCGGCGAGTCGAGCTCTGCCGAGTCCTGGTCCTCGACCACGGCGGCCGACGGCGCTGTCGAAGGGCGCCGAGCAGCTGCAGGTCGACGGCGAGTCCTCGAGCACGGGGTGACCAAGCCCGGCTCGGCTCGATGGTCGTCTCGACGTCCTGCTCGGGCACAATTGACGTCGATCGCTCTCCAGAAACGACGCGCCGTGCGACGCTGGGTCGTACAGGTTATCGCTCGAGCTGCTCGACCCGACAGGCTGCGCCGCCCGGAGCGGGCACGCCGTCGACGCCGACGCTGGCTGACGACGTCGGCTGATGCGGCCGCTACACCGCGGCGTGGCGCACGTGCGGGAGCGCGATGCCCTCGACCTGGTGCGGCGGTACAGGCGGCGGTCGACTGGAACGGGCTCGAGCGGCACCTGCGCTCGGGGGGAAGAGAAAGGAGGGGGGAGGGGGCAGGCTAGAGGAACAGCAGCGACCCACCACCATCGATGAGCCTCTTGTTGTACTGGGCGTAGGCGCTCGTCGCGTGCTCGTACTTGTTGAACTGGACGGTCGCGACGCCCTTGGACTGGCCCTGGGCGTTGTACGACAGCGAGACGGTGCGGACGGGACCGACAGTGGTGGCAAACAGCTCCTGTGGGCGGTGCGAGGGGGCTTGGTCAGCATCGCGAAAGAGGAGAGGGGGAGGCGCAGGGAGAGGGGGGCGCACCTTGATCTGGCGCTCGTCGACGTCGGTCGGGAGGTTCGAGACGATGATCTTGTCGCCGACGTGAGGCGACGACGTGGCGGCGGCGGCGGCGGCGGTGCCGTTGTTGTCGTTGCGCGAGGCGTTGCGCGGGCCACGACCGCCGGCGGCAGGAGCCGGGGCAGCGGCCTGGGCGTGGGTGGTGGCGGGCGCGCCGTTGCGCGAGCCGCCACGGCGAGGGCGCGGGCCGCGGTTCTTGCGCTTCTCGGCGATGACGTCGTCGAGGGGCTTGTCGATGTTCATGGACTGTGCGAGGGCGACGTGTGGGTCAGGAGGGAAGGCCGGGAGGGGGGGAGGGACGGAGACGGCGGCGCACCATGATGAAGAGGCGGCGGGGTGGGGATGTAGTAGACGACGGGGCTGCAGGACAGTGATCGAGGGTCAGTGGACTGCTTGCCGGTGCGCTCTGTTGCGTGGCCGCCGTGTTAAACGGGCGCGGATGGCCGCCTCGTGGGAGGTGCAACAAGGCGGGCCGTTCCGAGGCCAGGGACGCGCAGCGGTGCGGCGGGGTGATCAGAGAGGTTGGGGTGACTCACAAAGGTGGGCTCTGGGTGCTCTAGAGGCGCTGGAGGGCGAGTGCGCGGAGCGGAGTGAGGAGGGAGGAGGGAGGAGGAGGTCCACCAGAGACACGCCTCGTCGCTCACCTCTGCCGGTGTGAGAGGCCACCGTGTGAGGCGATGTAGAGTCTTGCAAGTACAGCAGGCTCAAACAGAAGCGCTCCTGCGATGTGCGGGCCGTCGTCGTCCTCGAGCGAGCCGATGTCAACTCATCTTCGTCCTGCGCACCTCCAGCCCTCAGCGAGACCAGCTCTGCCGCACTCGAGGCGCACGCGTCGAGCTCCAGTGCCTCAGGGCACCGCCCACCCGGTCCTCCTGCAGTCGCTCGCCTCGTCTCCCTCCCCGCCGTCCAACCCCCACCTCGACTCGCCTTGAGCACCGTCGCACCGCCTCGAGCGAGCTCGCCTACAGCACCCCCAGCTACCCAACAGCCCGTCAGTCGCCATGCCTGTCGGCCACGAGCGCATCAACGCCCGCGAGGCTCACCCTGTGCGTGCTCAGTCCTCTCGCCTCGATCGTCTTCGCCTCGGGCCCAGCTCTGCCCCGTACAAGCAGCGCGCGAGGCTTTCGCGATATCGCAGCGGACACTGACTCGCTCGCGCACCCTGCAGAACGACAACATCGTCTTCATCAGCGTCCTCGAGGACCTTCCCGACGCCGACCAGGTGCGCCAGCCTTGCTCTCCTCCTCCCCTACTCGCTTCGAGCGCAAGTCCTGCGTAGCCTGATCCGGAATGAAGAAGCTGACTCTCCTCCCGCCCCGCCCGCAGGCCAAGAAGATCCTCGATGCGCTCGCGGCCCAATTCAAGCCGATCATGACTCGTCCGTCCTCTCCTCTGCACGCTCTCCCACCCACTTGCCGACGCGAGCCTGACGCACACTCGCAATGATCGACGCAGAGTGGGGCTTTGGCGTCAACTCGCTCCGCGAGCACGAGTGGAACCCGACTTTCGCGGGCCGCAACTGGAACGCTGGTGCGTCCTCCCTCTCTCGCTCGCTGTCGAACTGCCCCCTGACTATCGTCCTTCCGCCTCACAGGCGAGGTCATCGAGATCGTGCTCAGGCGTCGCGACGGCAGCTTGTGCGTCTTTGCCTCTTCCCGCCTCGCCGTGCTCGTCGCGCAGCATCTCCTGACAGACCTCGCACGTCGACGCAGCGCCCCGTACCAGTTCCTCCTCTACGTCATGTGCCACGAGCTCGCCCACGTCCGCGAGATGAATCACTCGCACGCGTTCCAGAGCGTCAACAAGCAGCTGCGCGAGGCCCTGTCGGCGCTCCGGGCCAAGGGCTACTACGGCGACGGCTTCTGGTCCTCGGGCCGTTCGCTCAAGTACACCAACGCCACCGTGCCGCTCACGGGCGCCGACGAGCCCGCCTTCACGTGCGGCGGCGCCAACAAGAAGCGTCGCCGCCGCGGCCAGCCTCGCGCGCCGACGGCCGGGCCGAGCAAGCCGCGCGGCGCGCCCGTGCAGCAGGGCGCGACGGGCCGCCAGACGCAGGCGACGTCGATCGCGGCCAAGCCGGGAGCGAGGGTCAGCAGGAAGGGCGCGTTCCCCGAGGGAGGAGGGCAGACGCTCAGCGCCGACCCGGCGCAGAGCAGCTTCAAGTGCGTCCCAGTCCTTTCCCATCTCGCCCATTCCTCCTCATGTGACTCGAAACTGACTCGCTCGACGACTTGCAGGCGCAGGTCGCAGGCCAAGGGCGCCGTCAACGCGCGCGCCGAGGCGGCCCAAGCGCGCCTTGACGCCGAGAAGCGCGCGCAGGCCGCCGCCGCTCGCGCCAGCGCCGTCGGGTCCACCTCGAAGGTCAAGCAGGAGGACAACAAGCCGCGCATCAAGGCCGAGGCGCCGGGCGTCATCGTCCTCGGTGACAGCGACGACGACGACGGGCAGCACTCGCGCTCGGGCTCGGGCGGCGAGGCCGAGTGGGAGTGGGAGAGCGACGCCGAGGGCGACGAGGTCAAGTTCGAGAACGACGACGAGCGCCACTTCCTCGAGGACGACATGCGCGACTGGGCGACGATCGTCAAGCAGGAGGACGACGTGGCCAAGCGCGCCGAGCAGGCTCGCGCCGCCGAGCCGCAACGTTCGTCTTCGTCCTCGTCCGCCGTCCAGGGCAAGGGCAAGGG
This sequence comes from Rhodotorula graminis WP1, assembly GCF_001329695.1. Lineage (NCBI taxonomy): Eukaryota > Fungi > Basidiomycota > Microbotryomycetes > Sporidiobolales > Sporidiobolaceae > Rhodotorula > Rhodotorula graminis. The sequence continues at coordinate 1,479,597 of NW_017264931.1, read as the reverse complement.
CAAGGCGTCGAGCTCGCCGTCGTCGTCGCGCAAGCGTCGCGCGTCGCCCTCGCCGCCGGCGCAGGACGACTCGCTCGACGCGCTCGACCTGACGCCGCACGAGCGCGCCATGATCGAGGCCGACGAGCGCGGGTACGACAACGAGGCCGACGGCGTCGAGCGCGTCGGCAAGAAGGGCAGGGTCGCGTACATGGCGGTGCCCGGTGCGGCGGTCGCCGGCGGAAAGGGCGGCGGAAAGGGCGTCAAGGGCAAGGGAAAGGGAAAGGGCAACGGTGCGTCTCCTCGATTCTCCTCCTTCATCTCGTCAGCCTCGACGACTGACTCGTACCGGCATCCACGCAGCGCCGACCGTCAAGCGCCGCTTCCAGACCCGCCTCGACTCGGACGACGACGACGAGTCGAGCGACGACGCTGCGACGGCCAAGGGCTCGGCGACGACGTCAAGCTCCGTCAAGTTGAAGACGCACAAGCGCAAGCACGAGTCGAGCTCGGCCGAGGAGGTGAGCTGACTCGCTCCAACTTCCTCCATCCTCGCGCTCCCTACCTTTCCCCTAGTTGCCGTTCCTCCTATTCTGCGTCCCTCTCCCTGTTAGTCCCCTTCCTCGCGGCGGTCGTCCCTCCTGTACACCCTTTCAGTGTCGCCCTGTAACGTGTCCTGCGCTTTCTCGCCCCCTCGCCAATCCCTCTCTTCGTCGTCTGGCTCCTCCTTCTAGCTCTTTCTCAGCAATTTGCCGCGCCTCGTGTCTCCTCGTACCTTCTACGGCTTCTCACTGACTCGAATCTCTACAGCTGGACCGCTCGTCGCCCTCAAATGCCGCCACCGCAACCCTCGGCTCGTCCTTGTCGACCGCCCGCACGACCGCCAAGGCGCCCTCCTCGAGCAAGAAGAAGCCGCACGCGCTCGACCTCACCTCGTCGTCCCCTGTCGTCCCCAAGGCGCCCGTCAAGGCGCCCGTCGGCGGCGGCAAGGACATGCGCTCGAGCAAGAACAAGGGCAAGGGCAAGGCGGTCCGAGCGCCGGCGCCATCCTCGTCCTCCTCGGACGACGACACGCCTCCCGTCGTCTCGAAGCCCAAGCCCAAGCCCAAGGTCGAGTCGAAGCCGTCGTCCAAGCCGGTCAAGAAGCCTCGCAAGACGCGCTCGGACAAGGGCAAGAAGCGCGGCCCGCAAAAGCCCAAGTCGCCCGCCGCCGGTGTCGTCGCTCGCCGCCACAGCTCGAGCGAGAGCGACGTCAAGCCTGTCGACCCGTTCGAGCGCATGAAGAGGGAGCGCGAGACCGAGGACGTTGAGCTCGACTGGACGGACGAGGAGCCGGCCGAAACGAGGCGCCGTCTCGCCGAGGCGCAGGCTCGTCGTCGCAGCAGCGGCGCCGTCGACTCGGTCAAGAAGCCCAAGCCCAAGGGCAAAGGGCGCGCGCTCCAGCCCCGCGGCTCGCTCAACCTCGACCTCGCGCTCGTCCCGGACCTCAACCTCGACCCGCACGTCGCGCTCGACTCGGACGCCTCGTTCCTCTGCGACCTTCCCTCGCCTCTCTTCCCGTCTTTCACCGCCGCCGGCGGCACCGAGGCCGACGTTGGCGGCTTCATCGGCCTCTCGACGCCCAAGCGCGCACGCGGCATCGCCCTCGTCGAGGCCCAGGTCGCCTACAACGAGCGTGTCGAGGCGCAGCGCGCCGAGCGCAAGAGGCGCGAGGAGCAGACGGCCCCCGAGGACGCGGCGCAGCGCAAGGCGCAGGAGGTCCGAGCGCGCTTGGCGGCGATGGTCGAGGATGAGGAGAAGCGCAACGCGGCCGCTCGCGCTTCGGCGACGGCTGGCGACGGTGCAGCGCCCTCGACTCGCGGTGGAGCAACGGCGGCGGCCGGCGGCGCCGAGGGAGGAGGGCAGAGTGCCGAGGTCGAGGCGGCGTACGCGAGGACGTTGCCCTGCGGCGAGTGAGGGCTTGAGGTGCGTCCTCTTCCTCCTCCTCCTGCCCCTCTCCTTCCCGGTCCCTGACCTAAAGACCATTGTGCGCAGGTGTTGGCGGCCCTGTTAGCGTGCGCGGCTCGCAAGGTCGGCGACGTCGGCGCGAAGCGCGACTGAGTCGGCAGGACCGAGGCTTTCCTTTCCCATTCGCTTTTCCCTCCTTGTCACCCTTCTCTCGCCCTCCTGTAGTCACGCCGTAGCCGCTTATCGTCGTTGTCTTCCTTTCGCAGTAGCAGCCGCTTGTCATTTCTCTGGGTCCGTGCGCTTCCCGGTGCGCGAGAGCAAGTCAGTCCGCCACCTCAACTTGCTCAGAGAACGCTCTCATGACCTGCTCGTTGTGCTCAGGCGGTCGAGAGCAAGCGCGAGAGTGTCCAATCGACCTGATCCTGCTGCCCATCGAGCCCGCTGTCGCCGCTTTCGAAACCAGCAGAGCCAGCGACTTGAGAAGGTCGACATGGAGTCGAAGCTTGTCCTGGCGACGGCGATAATATCGCTGTCGAGCGCTCTCCTCGACACTCGTTGCTGCCTCGAAGCCATCATGGGAGAGAGCGGCCGTGATCCGGCATCGAAAGGTGCCCAAAGTCGGCCTTCTCAAGTCGCAGGCCCGCTTTCGATTTCTCAGTCGCTCCCTCTCGCTCTCACAAAGCCAGACGCGGTGAAGGCACTGCAGTGAGTTTCAGGCTCGCGAGCCTCGATGTCGAGAAGGAGGAGATGAGGGGGTACTGCGCGAAGGGCGAGAGAAAAAAGGGACAACACGGAAAAGCGGCGAGGGGACGACGACAACGACGGCGACGTCGCCCGAGGGAGAGGGCATAACGAGGGGATGGGGGGAATACGAGTAGGGGAGGGGAGGACGAATTAGGCCGAGGGAGAGGGAGAGGAGCACGCCCCGCTCAGAGGACGGCCTTGGGCATCTTGCGGCTCGCCTGGCGGACGCCGAGGTCGGCGAGCACCTCCTCTGCGCCGCCGAGGATGGCGTCAAACTTCTGCGTGCGCTGGAACATCTCGATGATGCCACCCATGCCGTTCTGCGTGATGCCGCGGCCGCCAAAGATCTGGACGGCGTCGTCGGCAATCTCGCCCGCCGCGCGCGTGCACGCCGTCTTGAGGAGGCCGATCGGGCCGGCGAGGAGGTCGGCCTGCTGCGCGTACGTCATGTGGCACATCTGGAACGCTGCCGAGGGAAGGAGGGAGGTCAGGACGAGGGGACGAAAAGGTGGACGAGGAGCGAAAGGGTGCGACGCACTGACGTTCTCGAGGTACGCCTGGAGGCCCTCGATCTTGTAGATCATGGCGGCGAGCTTGGCGCGGATGACGGGCTGGTTGATGAGCGCCTTGCCGAACACCTTGCGCTGGTGGGCCCACCGCATGCACTCCTCGACGATGAGGCGCGAGCCGGCGACCGAGCCGCAGCACATGGCCCAGCGCTCGTGGCTGCGAGGTAGTAGAGTGTCAGTACGTCGACGAGGAGGAGGTAGGTCGAGAGAGGGAGCGGCGGGACGCACTTGAAGTTGGACAGGACGACGAAGAGACCCTTGCCCTCCTTGCCGAGCAGGTTCTCGACGGGGACCTTGACGTTGTCGAACGTGATGTAGGCCGTGCCGGCCGTCGTCGAGTACGACGTCTTGATGAGCTTGGTCTCGACGCCCTCGCCGCGCGGGATGAGGAGCATCGACAGGCCGTTGCCCGTGTTGACCGCCGCCGAGAAGTAGTCCGAGAAGTTGCCGCTGCGCACCGGGCTCGAGGGTCAGGACAAGGACGCTCAGGGGTGCACTGAGAGAGAGGGACGCACTTGGTGATCCACTTCTTGGTGCCGTTGACGATGTAGTGCTTGCCGTCGGGCGTCTTCTTGGCCGTCGTGCGCAGGCCGGCGACGTCCGAGCCCGCGAACGCCTCGGTGATGGCGAGCGAGATGAACTTCTTGCCGGCGAGGACGTCGGGGATGACCTTCTGCTTGAGCTCGTCCGAGCCAAAGTTCATGACGGGTGGCAGGCCGATGCACATTCCGCCCTGGAGGCCGTCGGCGTAGCCTGCGTGGGACGTCGACGAGCATCGTCAGTCTCTCGTGCTGGACGAGGAGAGAGAGACAGAGGGAGCGAGGGACGCACCACGAGCGCCGGCGCGCACGAGCTCCTGCGAGATGATCATCTCGTGGAAGTAGTCGAACTCCTCGGGCTTGACACCGCCGAACAGCTTCTTGCCGTGGAGCAGCTTGCTCGGGCCGAGACGCTGTATGACAGGGACGAGAAGTGAGCTCGATACTCGAAGCCCAACGAGAGAGAGGGGGAGCGAGGGGACGGACCATGGCGTTGAGGTTCATGTCGGGCGAGCCCATCTTCTGGACGAGCTCGACCGTCGGGCGCTTGCCGTCCTTCTCGTGCATCTGGGCGTCCTCGCGCACCTCGGCGTCGACAAACTCGCGCATGGCCTTCTGGAGCGAGCGGTGCGAGTCACGGTAGTAGGGCGACTTGAAGCCCTCGCTGAGCCAGGTCGGCTCGGCGTACGGGACGGGCGACAGGGTGCCGTTGGTCGGGAGGACGATCTGGGGCTTGTCGCCGGCGATGGTGCCGATCAGGTAGCGCGAGTACTTGGTGAGGACCTCGGAGCGGTGCATGCCGAAGAAGGCCTCGGTGGCGTCTGCGCGCGCGCACGAGGACGGGGGTCAGCGACATGCGCCTGAGCGATACCTCGAGCATGCTCGTGAGGGAGGGAGAGAGGGCGGGACGAGAGACTGACCCTTGCCGGCGACCTGGAGGAGGACGTGCGAGCCGCCCGGGTGCATGTCGGCAAACTTGGACACATCGTAGACGGCCGTGTCGACGATGATCCACAGGTCACCCTCCTTGTTGTGCTGCAGGCCGAGGAGAGACAGGGGTGAGCGCTCGATGTCCGGTTAAGCGGCTCGGCGAAGTGTCCGGGTCGAAGGCCAGAGGACGGCGTCGTCGAGGATGGGGGGGTTGGCGAGGGGAGAGCATCTGCCATGCTCGTGCTGTAGCTCGCCGTCGCGCTCCGACCGCTCGTCGCGAGCTGCGCCACTGGACCGTCCCACTCGCGCACCCCGCACTCGTCGAACTCGGCGCGCCCGCCCTCGCCACGAGCCCCTCGAGATCCCTTGCGCCCTCGCCCGTGCACCGCTGCCGCCCTGTACTGCCCCGTCGAGCGCGCACGCCCTGCAACCATGCCCTGCGCGAGCCCAGAGAGAGGCGGCGCGTGAAAGTGACCGGGAGGGAGAGGGGGGGGCGCACCTTGGCCACCTCTGCCTTGTCGAACGACTTGAGCGACGCCTTGTCCTTTGCCGTCTCGGGCACGGTGAGGTACTGGGTCTTGCTGGGGGGGAGAATGGCGGCCGACATGGTGCTGGGGGGGTGTGGTGAAAGGGGAGAGCGCTGAAAGGCTCGCCGCCGCGCGCTCACCGCCAAGTTGGACCGGCTCTCGCTCGACCCGGTCGCCGATCGAGAAGGCCAATCCGCTCGCCGCTCACTCGCTCCGCTCTCGACGCCTCGCCATCGCCTGACTAAAGCAAAACCGGGGTCAACTTGGCCGACCAAAGCGCGCTCAGAGAGAATGCAGGTTCACGAGAGCCGCTACAGCGCCGCGTCGTCGTCCTCCTCCTCGTCGGCGACCTTCTTCCCACTCGCTCCTCGTCCTCCCACCGCTCCCTGCGCCTCGTACAGCCTCGCGAGCTGCTCGGCCGTCGTCGCGTTCTCGATCCCCTTGTCGTCGCGCACCTTGATGAAGCGCGGGAACCGCACAGAGACGCCCCGCTCGCCGCCGAGGGCCGAGCGCGCCGCCGGGTACACGGGCGAAAGCGTAAAGCTGCGGGCGCAGGGAGCAGGGTCAGGGTCCCGCTTCTTCTCGCCTGAGTAGCGGGTCGCTCGTGCCCAACGGGCACGGAGCGCTCGCTGCGGGAAGGCTGAGAGAAAGAGGGACGTACTCGGCACCGCGAATCTCCCACACCTCGCTCGGCTTGAACCACACGTCGGGTCGAAGCGCTGCACATGATCATCGAGTCAGTCGCCGTCGTCGTCGTCGACGCGAGAGGAAAGAGGTGAGGACGCACAGCCTGCTTCGACGTCGGCAAAAGCGGTCGTGTCCGAGAGCAGGTTGTCCTCGTCCGGGCGGTACTTCTCGCGCATCGCCTTGTAGAACGCGCTGTAGAAGACGACGGTCGTCAGTCCGACGTTCGACTAGGACAGCAAGGAAAGAGAGAGAGAGAGAGAGCCGGGACGCACTCGTTGAAGCCCGAAAGGCACTTGGTGACCGCCGTGTACGCGCCCGTCTCCTCGTCGTAGCACGCTGCGGGTTCGTCGGTCGTCGTCAGGCCACTCACTCATCGAGGGGCAAAGGACGAGAGAGGACGGACCGAGGAGGAACGGCGAGAACCACCCGGCCTTGCGACCCTGGCCCCACCAGCCGGCGATGGGCACGAGGTCGAGCGAGTCGCCGATGGCGTCGTCGCCCTCTAAGTAGTCGCGCTTGACCTTGCACCAGCTGTCGGCGCGCTTGTCGGGCTCGTAAGTGGCGGGCAGGGCGCGTCGACGCGACTTGAGGGCGGCGACGGCGGTCGACGAGGAGGTCGGTGCGGCGCCGAGCTTGGGGCTCCGAGTACGAGACGAGCCCGAGTCACTGGCGGTGCCGAGGTCGTCGTCGTCGTCCGTGTGGGCGAGCACGAGGTCGTCGTCGGCGTGGTCGCCCTTGACGAGCTGCTCCTCGACCTCGTCGAGCAGCTTGACCATGATGCCCTCGGCGCGCATGCCGAGCGCCTCGTTGAAGAAGGCCTTGACGGCCGCCGGGTCGTTGTCCATGCACGACGGGATGAGCTCCCACTTGGCGAAGCGCGGGTCGGCGGGCGCGAGCGGCGGAAAGTTGGCGTGGAGCAGCGAGCGACGTTGGCGGAACGGGGCCGAGAGGAGCGACTGTAGACGTGCATGAACGAGGGAGAGTCAGTACCGAGGCAGAGTGAGCGCGCCGGGCGCGAGGAGGGGAAGAAAAGGAGGACGCACCTCGCCGTTGAGGTACATGAGGTCGAAGCAGTAGATGCCGACGCGAACCTTGATGTCGCCGAGCTCGACGTCCTTCCTCGACCGATCTGCAAAGCGCTCGAGCAGTGAGTGATCTGCTGCCGGGAGAAAAGGCCGGCGACGGCGAGACGAGGACGACGAGGACACACACGAGAGCTCCTGGAACGTCTTGAACGCGCCCGTTTGCGGGTCGATGGCGACGACCTCGCAGTCGATGATGAAGCTGTTGAGCTGGTCCTTCTTGAAGACGTCGCCCTCGGCCTCGCTCGCTCCTTCTGGCTCCTGCTTCTCGACGACGGCGTTGGCGCGCTGCACGAGGGCGAGCACGCTGTACCCAATGTCCGGGTACTTGTCGCTCATGTCCTCGAGGTGCCGGCTGAACGCGCGCATCCACACCCTTGCGCCCGTCTCGGCGTCGGTGAAGACGCGCCCGGCGTCGGCGGGCACGCCCGGCGGTCGAGCGGGTGCGGTCGGCGAGGCCGGGACGTAGACGTGGATCTGGCCGCGTTGGCCGTCGAGCTTGGCCTCGGACACGAACGGGCGAGAGCCGAGGCGCGTGTAGATGTCGGACAGGGAGCGCGTGATGGAGCCAAGCATGGGCTCGAGCGGGATGCCTGCGGACCTCGAGATCGTGCCCTTGTCAGGGTCGGGACATCGTGGACAGGATCCGAACGTAGAGAAGGCGAGAAAAGAGGTCGAGGCTGGGGAAGTCGAGGTGGAAAGGCGAGAGAGGGGGAGGAGGAAGAGGAAGAGGAGGAGGGTCGACGCACCGACACTCAGCCCGACTCGCTCCTCGAGCTCGCCGAGACCGCCTGTAAGGAGCGCACCGACGACGTCGCCAAAGTTGGGGTGGCGGGCCCACACGCGGCGGACGAGCGCCTCGGCGCGCTTGAGCTTGTCGTCGACGGCGAGCTCGAGAGCCGAGCGCTGCGCCCGAGGCTTGGTCTTGGGCTTGCCCTTGCCCTTGCCCTTAGCGCCGCCCTTGCCCTTGCCCTTACCCTTCTCGGCCGGCTTGACGTCCTCGTCCTCCTCGCCCATGGCCGCGCCTTCAGTCGCGCTCGCGCCCCCACCCGACTCGCCCTCGACCTCGCGCATGCCCGCCCGCTCCTCCTCGCTCACCTCGTACCGCTCGTCGCGCTCCCACGTTGCGCCCTCGGGCCGCGAGAGGCAGAAGGCGCGCGCGAGCGCCGTGAGGAGCGTGAGGCGGACGGCGCCGATGCGCAAGTTTGACGCGAGTATGCGCACGACAAAGCGCACTTGCTCGTGCTGCGCCGAGAGGAGGAGCTTCTTGACGAGCGACGTCTTCTGCGCGAGGACGCCCGTGCTGCAGAGCGAGGAGAGGGAACGAGGTCAGGCGGGCTCCTCGAGGGAGGGGGAAGTGGGGAAGCTGGGACGCACCCCTTGAGCTTGGCTATCTGGATCAACGTCTTGTACACGCCGTGACACTCGAGCGGCGCGGGCTGTACGAGCAGCCGCACCGACTTGCTCGCCTCGAACGCGATGTCGCCCGGATCGCCGCACGTGCTGGCGAGCTGCTTGAGGCGCTGCGGGCTGATGCCGGACGTCTCCTTGATGGCCTTCGACAGGACCTCTGCGCGAATGAGAGAGTCAGTGCGGGCGCACGAGGTGACGCCTGCTCGAGGCTCGAAAGAAAGCAGAGAGAGAGGGACGCACGCCAGCCGATGCCGAGCTCGGTGTCGCGCTCGTACGACGGGCCGATGCGGTTGCTGCACAGGTACATGACGGCGAGGAGGCTCTGGTCGTCCTTCTCGATGACGGTGCGCAACAGGTTGGTGACGACGAGCTGGATGGCGAGGCGCGACTTGGTCGCGCTGATGAGGACGAGGGCCTCGGTGAAGTAGCTGAAGGGTGTGCGCGAGTGCGGGTCGAACGAGACGTCGGTCGAGGGGTTGAACGAGAAGAGGGGCGTGTCGAGCGGCTTTGACGACTTGGCCTTGGTCGACGACGACGAGGCGTGGCTGCTCGACGTGGCGGCCGACGTGTCGAAGATCGAGATGTTCTTGGTCGGCGACGTCTTGACGACGGGTTTGCGGTCGCCATGGTCCTCGGTCTTGAGCGCGGGCGAGGGAGGAGCCGAGGTCGTCGAGGTCGAGCCAGCGGTCGGGGTGCGCTTGGCGAAGATGGAGGCGACCGGTCGCGGCGGCTTGTCGTCGACGGGCTCGGCCTTTGCGACGAGCTTGCCCTTGCCCTTGATGGACGCGGTCGGGAGGTCGGGCTCGACGATGAGGAGGTCGTCGTCGTCGCCGGACGACGAGTCGTCGAGCGTGACGGTCTCGACGCCCTTGCCCGCACCCTGGCCCGCCTGCTCCTGCGCCTTTGCGCCCGTGTGGCGGCCGTGGACGTCGCGCTTGTCGGTGCGAGCGATCTTGCGAGGTGGTGGAGGCGAGGGGGCTGTGCGCTTGGAGGGCGAGGCGGCCGAGGGGAAGAAGCTGTCGAGGTTGCGGGGTTTGGAGGGGCTCTTATGAGTCTTGGCCATGGCCTGCGTGGGCTCAGGCGAGCTGCACGAGGCGACCTCGGGTACGGAGGAGGAGAGAGAGGACGAGGCCGTCATCGCCGTCCATCTCGTTCCCCCTCAGAGCTGTTCTCCCACCGTCTCGATCAGCGATTCTGCAGCTTCTATCTACTCGTGTGAGCACTCTACACTCTCTCGCCCCCCCTTACCCTTGTCCAGTCGAGGCCCCGTCCCGGTGGCCGTCAGTCGACCCCCACCTTTGGGTCCACCTCTGCCGGCTCGGCCGCACTGGCGCAAGCCAAGGCCCTGCAGCTCATGCAGCGCGCGATTGCACCACTGGCGTACCTCCCATCGTTCTGCCGGATCCCGACCTGACCTCGCCCTTCCTCACACAGCCGCCCCATCTCGACCTCCCTTCCAGCTTGCCCAACCGCGACCATGACTGCCACCGTCACGCTCGAGAACCTGCCAGAGCTCCTCAGGGACGATGACCGTGTCCAGGTCGCAAGTGCGTCCTCCCGCTCTCTGTAACTCCCCCAACCCGGAGCCGTTTCGACCGCTCACTCGCGCTCTCTCCCTCTCTACAGTCGTCGACATTGACGGCGTCATGCGCGGCAAAATCATGGCCAAGAACAAGTTCCTGTCGGCGGCAAAAGATGGTCCGTCCCTCTCCCTCGCCCTCGTCCCCAGCGCGGCCGGTAGCTCACCTCGCACGCCTCTCCGGCCGCAGGCTTCGGCTTCTGCTCGGTCGTGCACGGCTGGGACCTCCACGACAAGCCGTACGAGCCCGAGCTGTCGGTCTCGAACCTCGCCAACGGGTACCGCGACCTCGTCGCGCGTGTCGACCTCGAGACGTACCGCCGCACCCACACGACGCCGTCGATCCCGCTCTTCCTGTGCACGCTCCTCGACCCCGAGACCAAGGAGGGCATGTACGCCGACCCGAGGGCCGTCCTGCAAAAAGTCGTCAAGGACCTCGCGACCGAGGGCTGGGAGGCCATGGCCGGCGCCGAGGTGCGTCTCGACTTCCTCTCTCTCTCCATCTTGAGCGGGAGACCTGACTCGACCCTCTCGACCCGCAGTTCGAGTACTTCCAGTTCAAGGAGACGCCGACGTCGCTGTACGAGAAGGACTTTCACAACTTGACGCCGCTCACCAAGGGCATGCACGGCTACTCGGTCCTGCGGCCCGAGGTCAACGGCGCCTACTTCCACGACCTGTTCGACAACTGCGCCACCATGGGCATCCCGATTGAAGGTGCGCCTTCCGCTCTCTCTTGTCGTCCCCGTCGAGCGTCAACCTTCCCAAACTGACCTCTCCTCGAGCAGGCCACCACACCGAGACGGGCCCGGGCGTGTTCGAGTCGGCGCTCGCCTACTGCCCGGCGTCGCGCATGGCCGACAATGCCGTCTTGTTCAAGCACGTCGCGCGCACGACCGGCCTCCAGCACGGCATCGTGCCCACCTTCATGGCCAAGCCGTACGGCGACCAGCCCGGGTGCAGCGGGCATGTGCACCTGAGCTTGCGCGACAAGGAGGGCAAGAACGTGTTTGCGGTCGGTGCCGACGAGGTCGAGAAGGGGAGGGAGGGCGCGCCTTACGAGGACGTCAAGCGCATCAGCCAAGTCGGCGAGTGGTTCCTCGCCGGCATCCTCGACGGTCTGCCCGACATTGTGCGTCCACCTCTCTCTCTTACTCTCACCTGTCTCGCCCTACTGAATTGTTCGTCGCGATGCAGATGCCCTGCCTCGTCCCGACCGTCAACGGGTCCGTCGCCTTCCTCCCTGTCTCCTCACAGACCGTCAGGCTCACTCTCGGTTGTCGCACACAGCTACAAGCGCCTCGTCGAGTCGTACTGGGCGCCGACGACCGTGTCGTACGCGTACGAGTCGCGCCTCGCCTCGGTGCGCGTCATCAGCCCGCCGCTCGGCGACGCAAAGGGGACGAGGCTCGAGGTTCGGGTCCCGGGAGCCGATGTGCGTCGACTCGTTTCCCCCCCCTCTGTCTCCTCGAGATGCCTCGTCCAGCTCGGGACAGCGTACTCACACTGTCTATCGTCCTCCTCCCCCTCTTCCCCCACTCGTGCCCGTCCACCTCGTCCTCCCGGCCCCGCCTCGCCCATCCCGACACTGCCTCGCACCCGCAGATGAACCCATACCTCACGTTCGCGTCGCTCCTCGCCCTCGGCCTGCGCGGCATCCGGCAGCAGCTCGCGCTCCCAGGTCCGCCCGTCGGCCCGCGCACGGACCGCGCGTCGCTTGAGCGCCTGCCCAAGAGCCTCGACCGCGCCGTCGAGCGCATGCTGCGCGAGGGGAGCGTCGCGAGGGAGGCGCTCGGCAGGGAGACGGTCGAGCATCTTGGAGCGACGAGGGTGAGTCGGGTTCTCTCTCTCTCTCCTCCTTCCTCTCGGTCTTTCCTTCCCTCCCGAGGGCCGCTCTCTGTATCTCGACCCCGACGTACTGACTGTCCTCCCTCATCCCTCCTTCTCCTCGCCGCCGCCTCTCGCCGTCCCCTCGCCCTCCCTTTCCCTCGCTCGCCCGCACGCAGCAAAACGAGTGGGAACTCTTCTCTCAGGCCGTGACGAATTGGGAACTCAAGCGCTACCTCGAGCTCGCGTGAGTGTGGAGCTGAGGAGCTGGACGGACGACGGCGGGGTCGTATAGCTGACGAGGTGCGAGCGGGAGGAGGTCCGAGTAGCTGAGCCTGTATCATCATTTTTCTCCGCCGACACGCTCTCTCTATCTCGTTACGCCTCGAGAGGATAGACAGGAGAGCAAGAATACCTCGCACGAGAGCGACTCTACAGCTCGCCCTCCTCGTCGACGATCCTTCTCCTCCTCTCGGCCCAGCGCGGCACCATCTCCTCAAGGCCCTCCCTCCCCGCAGCCCTCGCCCGCTCCACTTCGTCGCCCGTCATCCCAAACGCGTCGCACATGGCCTCGTACGAGCGCGCCTGGTTCATGCGCAGCTTGAGGTCGCGGTTGCGCTCGCGCGAGGGGGGCGTCGGCGAGGAGTGCAGGTTCATGGCGTTGAGGATGTACTTGGTGTTCGAGTAGTGGTTGTTGGTCGCGAGAGCCTGCGAGAGGGTGAGGCGGCCCGAGGTGAGGGGGAATGGCGGACGAGGATCGAGCGGGAGAGGGAGGGGAGGGCGACGAGAGCGAGAGGGGGACGGCAAGGGGATCGAAAGAGCTGTCAGTCCTCGCCCGTACCGTCGCAAACGAGAGGGAGAGAGAGAGCGGAGGACGCACGACGCGCAACAGCTTGGGGATGACGACCTTCTCCGGGTCCTCGAGGCCGCCCTCGCGCCGGAAGCAGCTCACGTTGGCCTCTGCCGACCTCGCGAGCATGACGGCGTCGACGAGGCGCGCCCGCACCGCCTCCTTGGTAGCGCCCTCGCCCTCGCTCTCTCCCTCGCCCTCGCCCTCGCCGTCGCGCTCGTCCACCCCGCCGCTCTCGCCGCACGTCGCGTCAAAGTTGGCCCAGCCGTCGCCGTCGCCGTTGCAGACGACGGGGACGCCGGCTTCGTGGCACAGGCGGGCGAGCGGGCGCATGCGACGCAGGAGGGCCGGCTCGCTCGAGCGCATCGTCTGGGTGCGGCAGTGGACCGTGAGGTTGGCGATGCCGGTCGCGAGGATGCGGCGCACGAGGGGCACGGTCGGCTCGGCGTCGAGGGCTGGGTCGGCGGCGGGAGGAGGGAGCGCCGAGGGTGCGTCGGGTGCGGCGGCGTCGGCGGCGGGAGTGGAGGAGGAGGGCTGAGGGAGGGGGAGGAGGCGGATCTTTGCGTCGATGGGGAGGTCGGTCGCCTGGACGAGGGCCTCGAGGATCTGCGCAAGGGGATAAGAGTCAGTGACCGGGGGTACGAGGAGAGAGAGAGAGAGTGGGAGCGCACCGAGCAGAGGCGGTCGGGCTCCTTGAGCAAGGCGGCGCCCATGCCGCCCTGGAGGCTGAACGACTTTGGGCAGCCGCAGTTGAGGCCGACGCCGGCGACGTCACGCTCGACGACCTTGAGGGCCTCGACGGCGAGCTTTGGGTCGGCCGACCCGAGCTGGAAGATGAGCCGGGGCTTCTCGAGCGGGTGGCACTCGAAGATGCTGCGGCCGTTCTTGACGAACGAGACGACGCCCGTGTTGTGGTCGACTTGGCGGGTTGCGCCGATGATGGCCTTGTCGACGATTTCGGGTCCCCAGACGAGCTGAGCGCCGTAGTCGAGGGCGACGAGGCGGACGGGGAGGGTGCCGATGCGGACCATGGGGGCGAGGTGGAGGCCGTGGGCGTAGGGGAGGGTGCGCTTGCGCTTGGTCGGGGTCAAGGTGTCGGTGTCGAGGGCATGGTCGAGCTTGATGCGCTTCGAGTCGCGGTGTTGCGAGTCGGGCGAGGTGGACGAGGGCGAGGCCGGGGTCGAGGGAGGCGAGTGGGAGCGGGTGACGGGGGCGGTGGCCATGGTGGCGAGTGGGCGCAAGGTGTGGTGGTTGAGCAAGAGCGTGGCTCGGCTGAGCATGCACACGAGCGTGGCGTCGACGAGGGAGAGAGCGACGGTCGAGGCAGAAGTTGGCGTCGGCCTTGCTCTCATCTGCTCACTGCCCCGACCTCGTGCAGACTCGTGCACCGACTCGTTCGACTCGGCACAACCTCTCAGCGACCCTCGACACCCGAGCACCTCGCCCCTCGTTGTCGCCGACCCGCCTCGCCGACCCCGTCCTCCTCATCTCTTGAACCCTCCCAGGCTCGCACAGCCACCCGCCTTCACCCACCCCCTCGTACACCCGCCATGCCGCCCAAGAAGCAGGACAACAAGCCCAAGAAGGCCGCCGTCGACAAGGTCCGTCCTCCCCTCTTCTCGCTCCTCCCCTCGCTCCTCCCAGTGACGCTCACCGACCTGCAACCCCCCCGCTCGCAGACGTTCGGCATGAAGAACAAGAACAAGTCGACAAAGGTCCAGCAGCAGGTCAAAATCATCCAGCAGCAAGAGGCCCAGAAGGGCGTCAACAAGGACGTCCTCGCAAAGAAGGCCGAACGCGAGCGCATCGACAACAAGAAGAAGCAGGAGCAGGCCAAACGCGAGCTCGAGGGCGACCTGTACGGCGGCCTCGACTTGATCGTCCAGCCCAAAGTCCCCTTTGGCGTCGGTCCGTCCCGCTCTCCCTCCCTCTGTCTCGCCCTCGCCCTTGCACCCGGCTCACCTCGCTTCGTCCCTTGCCCACAGACCCCAAGACGGTCCTCTGCGCGTTCCACAAGGTCGGCAAGTGCACCAAGGGGTGCGTGTCTTGTTCCGCTCTCCTCTCTCGCCGCCCCTTGACGCACGGCCCCCTCACGCGACCGCACCCTCGCCCGCAGCTCAAAGTGCAAGTTCTCGCACGACCTCAACGCCGACCGCAAGGGCGCAAAGGCGAGCGTCTACGCCGACCAACGTGACGAGAAGAAGCAGGGTCCCGCAGAGGGCAGCAGTGCGTCGCCGTCGTCCCCTTCCCCTCGTCGTCCGTCGTCGAGTCGAGGAGACCCTGCCCTGACGCTCTCGCACCCCTGCAGCGATGGAGAACTGGACCGAGGAGCAGCTGCGAGAGGCCGTCAGCAAGAAGGGCAACCTCAAGGCGACGACCGACATTGTGTGCAAGCACTTCCTCGAGGCCATCGAGGACCAGAAATACGGCTACTTCTGGTGCGCCCCCTCTCTCTCCCTCTCTCTCCTCGTCGAGGTCCGAAGAGACTGACCCGTCGCACCCTGACCCGCAGGCAATGCCCGAACGGCGAGAACTGCATCTACCGCCACGCCCTCCCGCCCGGATTCGTCCTCAAGAGCCAGCGCAAGAAGGAGGACGACGACGCCAAGACCCGCGAGATCTCGCTCGAGGAGTTCTTGGAAGTCGAGGTGCGCCCTCGTCTCTCTCTCTCTTTGTCGCCTTTGCGAAATCTCGAGGGGCTCGACCTGACTCTCTTGCCTCCCCCTCTCGATCCCGCCTCACCCTCTCGCTCTCCCCCCCCCCTCTCTCTCTCCCGTTCTCTCTCGCCGCCTTCCTCTCGTCGCCTTCCTCTCGCCGCCTTTCTCACCCTCTCTCGCGCCGCCTCGCACATCGTCATCTCGCTCCCCCTCGTCACCCGCGTCCCGCGAACCCGCCTTCCCGCACCCGCAGCGCCACAAGCTCGACCAGTCCAAGCTCACGCCGCTCACCAAGGAGTCGTTCGCCGAGTGGAAGAAGACGCGCGTGTCCAAGAAGGAGGCCGAGGAGCAGGCCGTCCAGTCGGCCAAGTCGGCGACGGCCGCCGCGGGCAAGCTGAGCGGCCTGAGCGGCCGAGACCTGTTCACGTTCAACCCGGAAATGCTCGGCGCCGACGACTACGACGACGACGACGCTGGCGACGACGACGACGAGTGGGACCTGGACGCGCTCCGGGCAAAGACGGAGCGTGCGCGCGAGGAGCGCGAGCTCGAGCGGTCCGTCCCTCTCCCTCTTCCTCTCGAGTCTCTTTGCGGGTTCTGAGACTGACTCTCCCTGTGCCCGTCCCTGCAGCATTCGCGTCCTCGAGGGCGGCGTCGGCAGCCTCAGCGTGTCCGAGCCTCCAGCCGCGTGAGCGGGCTCTCGTCGAGCGGCAACATCTCGAGGGGGACGAGAGAAGGGTGGGAGAGGAGGGTGTGCATACTCTGCAAGACTGCTTTCGTCGTTTCGTCGTCGGCGCGCGAGAGGGTCGAGCTGCGGCGACGAGAGGACGGCGCTCGGGCCTCGAGCTTGTCGGCTCATTCTCTCGCGCTCTCGGCATCGCTCAGCTTCAGCTTCAGCTTCAGCTTCTCTGCGGCTCTCGACTCAGCTCGAATCCTCTCGAGCACGCCCTTGCACCTCGCGCCCTCGCACCCGTCCCGCGCCGTCTACTCGCCGCCAGCCGGCCGCACCAGCACCTCCCGCCGCAGCCCCCCATCTCGCGCTTCAGGGCGGTACGGCGCCTGCGGGAGCGCGTCCGCGAGCGCGCCGAGGTGGTGCAGGCCCGCCTCGGGCGGCCCCTGGAGCCGCGCGTGCTCGGCGCTCACCAGGTCCGCGAAGCTCGTCGCGAAATGCGAGCCGGGCATGTGCGGCGCCGCGTGCGGGTAGAAGTGCGCTGGCGCAGGCGGCGGCGAGGGGGCGCGCGGCGCCTCGACGAGGCTCGACGGGTCGAGGACGTCGCCGTCGTAGTTGACAAAGGGCGAGCCGAGGAGAGAGCTGCGGCGCAACTTCGCACGTCGGTCGGCGCGCGAGGTGCGACGGGCATGCGGCGAGTGAGGGGTCCGCTGCGAGTCGAGACGAAGTGTCAGTGCTGCACCGGGCTCGTGCGAGGTTGCTCGTCTGGAGAGAAGAAGCTGCCGCTCACCTCGTCTCGGGAGTGACGCCCGTCTCTGTCGCTCGATGGCGGTCGGGGAAAGACGTCCTCGAGGGTCGGCTGCGAGGAGCGAGACTGAGCGATAGCGTCGAGTAAAGAGCACGAGAGAGTGAGAGAAGCCGGCGCACAAGTTTCCGCTCGGACCCCCCGAGACGCTGCAGCACCTCTCGACGGTCGGCGGCTTTCATGCCCTCAAACAGTGTCCTGAGGACCGGTGCTGTGAAGCTGCTGTCCCAGTTAGGCGGCGCGCGGCGCGTTTTGGCGACGTAGCGGAGCTCGTCGAGGTAGTTGGCCCAGCTCGGCTTGGCCGGGAGCTGCGTGGAAGAAAGCTGATCAGTACGCGAGCGACAAACCAAAGAGAGCAGACGACTTGCCTCGCCGTACTGATCACGAGGCGGCATGAGGCGGAAAGTTGCGAGAGGGGAAGCGAAAGAAGAGCGCGCGCCGCAACCGCCTACAGCTTCGGCTTGCTTGAGCCGATGCGGCGACGCCGAGCTTCCCTTGATGCGGACAGGAGAGCACCTCGGTCGTCGGCGCGGACGAACACTGCGGCGGCAACAAGCGAGCGGACAATCGAAGCCGCACGGACCCGTGGCAGCTGTGCCGCGACTCGGAGCGGTCGAGCCGAGCGAAACAGAGGCGCATGCTGCGCTTGCGTCGTCGAGCCTCTCGAGTGGTGCGCTCGGTCCGAGCTTGAGAGCGGGCAAGTCCGTACGAGCGAGCAGGGGTCGAAGGCAGCGCGAAGAGCAACTTGAGAAGGTCGCCAAGAACACGGTCTCGCTCTCTGACAGCTCGACTTGCCCAGCTGACTTGTTACGCAGGAAGACTCGCGAGCTATCGTCCACGCTCGCTCCGCCCACCGCCCTGACCCTCCTCGCGATCCCGAAACACGGACCTTTCCTCCGGCCCGTCGCGCTCGCGAGGGTTGTACTCGTCGCGCGTCCTCGGCGACCGCGACCGGCCGTCCCGTCGACGCTCAGAAGCTCGTTCGTGTGGCTCGCCGTCCTCGAGGGCGTCGAGGAGGCCGTCGGTGTCAAAGCGCGCGTCGCGCTTGTCGAACGAGAAGTTGCCGAACGGCGAGCTTGGCGGCGGCGCCTTGTACTGAGCAGGTGCCGGACCGAGCGCAGGGTGCCGTGAACGCCTCAGCGAGCTCCGGGAATGGAGCTCGTCGCCGTCCTGGGCAATCCGGTCGAGCTGTTCCGCGAGCTGACGGGGCTCGTTCGCGCCCGGGTCTGAAGCGTCTCGGCTCGAACGGCGCGGCCTGTCGGGGTGCGAGAACTGTATTACGACAGGTAGAGAACGTCAGGACCTGCATCGAGAGTGATCCAGAGGCGGGCTCACCTCGCGGTTCGGGTCCTCCTCGCGACGGCTGTGGCCGTCAGGCTCAGGCAGGTGGCGCCTCGTTGGGCTCGTCTGTGGGTAGATAAAGTCAGCTCCGAATCGTGCATGAGGTGAGCTGTGCGGACTCACAGAGTTGCGCTCTTGCTGCTCGTCGGCAACGTGGTCTGCTCGACCGTCGACTGCGCCGCGTCGGGGACGCTGAGGGTGTTGTCCCTGCGGATGCGGGCGTCAGGAATGCGTGCGCGAGGGTCGAAGATTGAGCGCACCTGCTGAGGACCGTAGCCGGACGGCATGACGAAGTCAAACCGCAAGATGGTCGAGGAGGTCGAAAGTCGCTGCGACCGAACGACCAAGGCGATCGCCTCCCGTTCCCGCTCTGCGGAAAGTCCGGTACGTACATATCGACGTGCGACGCCGCAGAGGAGAGCTCTGGAGCGACCGGCGATAGAGAAAGAGCCCGTGCACGGACCGGGGAGCAACAGCGGAACCTCCGCCGGCCCTCCCGTTCGCAGCGACAGCGGCGAGCGTTTCTCGTCTCCAGAGCGACGTCAGAGGGACACGGCGCTGTACGAGCGCGACGCTGAGGCGCAGCGCACTCGCCGCTGTCTGCGGTCGACGCAGACGAGCCGCCAGTCGAGATCAGAATCGGGCGGGCGGGCGCTGCGGCGAAAAGCCGAGGCAGCTCGAACCAGCTCGCTTCTGCTGCTGGCTGAGAGATGAGCTCGTCAGGCTCTCGCGCTGTATGCCACTGAAAGGCGAGAGCATCTGCAAGCCGACCTGCGGACGCGAGCGACAAGCCGGCGTCCGGCTACCTCGCTTCACCCACCCGCACTCTCTCACTCGCACAGCGCCAGCACTCACCAGCCCGCTTCACGACTAGCGAGGACTGCGTGCAACCCCGGCACCGCACCGACCGCCCAGAGCCGCCCTCGCCCTCGCCTCTCCCCTCCTCGTCTCGCCCTCCTCCTCGTCTCGCCCATGCTCGCCTCGATCCTTGCCCTGCCCTCAGCGGCCGTGTCCGGTACGGCCAGCTACCTCAACAACCGCCGTCGCGGCCTCGCCTACACCGCCGGCGCACTCGGCGGCGCGTACGTCCTCGGGCAGTGGGCGGTGCAGCGTGTTGTCGAGGGGGCGGAGAAGGGCCGCAAGGAGACCACCGAGCGCGACGAGTGCGTCCTACACAGCTTTCCCTCGGCCTCTGTCATGGCCTGCGACCGGCGCCGGACTCGCACACTGACCCTCTCCTCCCCACCTCGCCTTGCCGCACCTCTCAGCCTCTCTCGTCGCTTCTCGCTCAACCTCCAGGACAGCCAGTTCACCGTCCTCGCCCTCGTCCCGACTCTCGCCTCTCAGCTCCAGCAAGAGCTCGACGTCGAGGCGCGGTCCAAAGCGTTGAGCGACCTCGCGCGGCGGGACAAGGAGCGGCGAGCCGACGAGGCCCGGCGGGCGCAGGAGGCAGAAGCGGCAGAAGCGGCGGCGCGACAGGAGAAGCAGCGCAAGGAGGAGGATGAAGCGCGGGCGGTCGAGGTGGAGGAGCCGAACGGCGGCAAGGCGGCTGATGCTGCCGCCGCCGACCCCGAGGTGCCGTCGGTCAACGGCCACGACGGCGAGGGCGACTCGCCGGCACCTGTACCCGTCGAGCACGGTACCTCTGCGCCGAGCGGCGCCGACGACCCGCACAAGGCGCACCCTCCTGCGCAGGTGGACGCGTCCTCCTCCCCTTCGAGCCCACCTCCCTCCTCGACCTCCCTCAACCCGTCCGCCGCGCCTTTCCAGCCTCGCTCCGCCTCTCCACCCGCCAATGTTGCTCCACCCTCCGCCACGTTCGCCGAAATCGACCCGTCGTCGAGCGTGCTGGGCAAGAGCTGGGCCGAGATCGTCAAGACGACGCCGCCGGCGCCCGAGGCGCCCATCGTCGAGCCGGACGCGCCTGCGCCTGCATCGAGCGTCGAGGGCACCCGCGTCGAGGTCAACGGCGAGGCCGAGCCGGCTGCCGCTGCGCAGCCGAACAGCGCGCCCGATGGCGAGGCGGACGGCTCGAGCCCGTCGGCGCCGTCCGCCGGGTCGTCGGCACCAGCTCCTGAGCCGGCAAGTGCCCCGACAAAGAGCAAGGCCGAGCTGTGGAACGAGATCAAGCTTCACTGTGCGTCCTCGGTTCTCTTCGAAGCCCCTTCTCTCCTCGAGCGAGTCCTGACCCGTGACCCTACGCCAAACAGCCTTCACTCGCCTCGTCACCTCCCTCTACGCCCTCGTCCTCCTCTCCCTTCAGACCCACGTCCAGCTCGCGCTCCTCGGCCGTGCGAGCTACGTCGACTCGCTCGTGTCGTCCCTCCCTCCCCGCACGCCCTCGCCTCGATCCGCCGCTCCCCTCCCTCTCCCCGACTCGACTGCGCCCGAAAAGCCTGTCGGCCCCGACTCGGACGACCACGACCTCGAACGCGCGCTGTACGAGGCCAAGCGCCTTCCGCCGACGGTCGACGAGCGGCGCGAGGAGAAGGAGCGCGAGAGGAAGGACCTCGAGCGCAAGTACCTCACGTTCTCGTGGTGGCTCTTGCACGAGGGGTGGAAGGTGGTGCGCGAGCGGGTTGAGCAGGCCATCGAGGCTGTCGTCGGACCGTGCGTCGCTCGTCCTCTTTGTCACGGCGCGCGCGAGAGAGCAGAACTGACCAGCCTGGACCGTCCCGCAGGATGAGTCTCAAGGCGCCACTCGTGTACGGCGAGCTCGGAGCCATGTTTGGCGAGATCCGCAGGCGGATCGAGCTGGATGCCGCCACGGGCAAGCCCTTCGAGTCCGTCTCTTCCCCCGTCCTCCTCTTCTCGAGGTTCAGAGACTGACTCTCGTGCTCGCGCAGCTTTTCGTCCGCCAATCACCCTCCAACCTGGGCTCTCGAGATCCAGACGCTCGTCTCGGGCGGCTCCTACACCCCCTCGCCTCCCTCTACCTCGACCTCTTCCTCCTCCTCCTCCTCCTTCCCTCCCTCGGCACGCCGCAGCCGACCCGACCCGATCACGCCCTCGCTCCGATCGCTCCTCAACGAGACCAACGACGCCCTCGACTCGCCCGACGGCGCCCTCGTGCGCGCCCTCAGCCTCGACCGCCTCTTTGCTCTCGTCGTCGAGCGGCTCGAGCCCGCCTTCTCGGCGCCCGGTGCAGCAGGAGCGTCGGCCGACGAGCGTGGTGCGAGGTTTGAGGACGTGACGGAGAAGCAGGCGAGGCTCGCGACCCTGCTGCCGCTCGTCACGAGGTTGTCGTCGGCGGACGGCGGCGTTCTCTCGAGCGGCGTCAACTCGAACGAGTTTGTCGAGGCGCGTCCCTCCCTTTCTCTCTCTCTCTTCCCCTGCACCCGTTCTCGACGAGCATGCGCGACAACGTGGCCTGACACGCGTTCGTCGTCCCCTGCAGGCGCTCGAGGAGGTTCGCGAGCTGCGCGAGTTCAGCGCCGTGCTGTACGGCAGCTGGGACCGGGACAACATCGACGCGAGCTGTGTGCTGTAGCGAACGCTGTCGAGTCGTGCACTGTATCTGTCCTTGCCTCGGTTTTCTCGTCGTCGCCGTCGCCCGTTCTCGATCGAGACTCTCCTCTTCTCTCGTGCTCGTCGTCGAAAGCCAGACTGCCGAACCTTTCTGCTCTCGAGAGAAGACGACTCTGTGGATACTGCGCAAGGTTCCAGGCTCGAGGCCACGTGACAAAAGGCTCTACTCGACGTCGACCGGGTTCCACGAAACCGCAAAGCCCTCGTCGAGCTTGTCGAGGGCGCCAAGGTCGCTCGCGTCGAGCTCAAAGTTCTCAAGGTCGCAGTTCTCCTGGATGCGGCCGGGCGTGTCCGACTTGGGCAGAGGAACGAAGCCCTTTTGCAGGGACCATCGGATGAGGACCTGCGCGACCGAAGCGCCGTGCTGCAGAGGCGAGGACAGGGTCAGAGTCCTTGCTCAAGGTAAAGGCACGAGAGAGGTCGAAGAAAAAGAGAGGCGACGAGCGGGAAAGGGAGAGAAGAGAGAGGAAGGGAAAGGAGGAGGAGGAAGAGAGCGGGACGAGCGTCGACGTACCTTGTTAGCGAGCTTCTCGAGCGTCGGGTCGTCGAAGCGCTGTCCTCGGAGGATCGGGCAGTAGGCTGTGCGCGAGGGGGGAAGGACTCGGTCAGTGAGGCGCCGCCAAAGAGAGAGAGCGGGCAACCGTGCACGGACCTTCGACGACGATGCCCTCCTTTGCGCAGTATTCGACGATCGGCTTTTGCTGGAGGAACGGGTGCAGCTCGATCTGTGCGGCGCCGACTCGTCAGTCACGAGCAGGAGGGAGAGACGGCAAGGGCGAAGCGGGCGCACCTGGTTGACCTCGGGCAACTCGAGGCCGGCCTCCTTGATCTCCTCGAGGTGCCGAACGCCCTGCAGGTTGACGTCCGTCAGTTCACGAGCTCGGCAGAGGACAAGGCGTCAAAGGTGAGCCGTGGGCGCACAAAGTTAGACACGCCCGCCGACTTGAAGACGCCCTGGTCGCGCTTCTCGAGAAGGACCTTCCACGCTTCGAGCCGCTTCTGCTTGCCGGCCGTCGGGTCGTGGAGGAGGAAGAGATCCTGCGGGTCGGCGTGCGATCAGGCTCTGAGGCAGGCGATCCGAGAGCGAGAGG
Source organism: Rhodotorula graminis WP1 (assembly GCF_001329695.1). Classification (NCBI taxonomy): domain Eukaryota; kingdom Fungi; phylum Basidiomycota; class Microbotryomycetes; order Sporidiobolales; family Sporidiobolaceae; genus Rhodotorula; species Rhodotorula graminis. Next base: position 1,456,832 of record NW_017264931.1, on the reverse strand, counting down.
AAGGAGGACGGACCCAGGTCAAGCCGTACCGCTTCGCGATAGCGGCGCTCTCGTCGACCGCTTTCGCGGTCGCCGCCGTCCCATGCTCCTGGCCCTGGACCTTGGTCGTGAGCCACACGGCGCCGTTGCCCTCGTTGGGCATGCCGTCCTTGAACTTGTGGACGGCCGCGCACACCTCGTCCTCGTTCTGCACGAGGTACAGTGTCAGCGGGTCGCCGGCAAGAAGGACGAGCGAGAGAGTGGGGGCGCACCTTGTAGTAGCGCGCGCTGTCGACGTGGCGGTAGCCCATGGCGAGCGCGTGGATGGTCGACGCTTTGGCGTTGCTCGACTGGAAGACGCCGAAGCCGAGGCGGGGCAGCTGCGCGCCGCGGCGTAGCGGGATCTGGCTCGCGAGCGTGAACGGCTGGGCGACGGCGTGTTCGGCTGGAGGTGAGGACGGCGAGAGGTCGAGTGGAGGCGAGCCGGGAGGTGGGGGAGGAGAGGGACGAGGGAGACGGCGCAGGCGCGCAGATCAGCAACGGATTGATCCATCCAGTGAAGAAGAGTGTAGGCGTACCTCCCATAGCTGCTGCAGAGTCCTTGAGTGAGGAGACGACGAGAGCGAGGACGACGAAGCACCGCAGAGCGAAGTCGGGCGAGACGCGGCTCACGTCACTCTTTGGTCCGCCTTTTTGTCACCGTGCGCTTGAGCCTGTCGATCGGCTCCCCGCACGCCAACTTCGCAAAGGAGGGGACCGCTGGACGAAGAGAGAGAGGCTGTGAGCGGAGGAGGCCTGAGCGCGCAGAGGGCAACTTGAGAAGGTCCTCGTCGACCATGTTACGGGCCAGAGGGACGATACCCAGCGTTCTCGGCCTTGTGGACCTCACGGGATGGCTACCTGGGTGTGTCTGAAGGCGACTCAGGCCGTTCGCGCCGGCGCCGCCGGGCAGAATGGCAAGGCGGCGAGCCCAGGCGCGCAGCGGAATCTCGTGTCGCGGTCGCTACAGGTCTCCGGCTAGCTTCGCGCTCCCCGTGCTTAATCTGTCCGTCAAGGAGGATAGAAGTTCGACCCGGTCGACCATTGCGAAGGACATGCTCGAGGAGGCACACCGGACCTCGACTCGGAACGGTCACTCTCGCACGCGAAGCGCCTTGATACGAGCCAGCTGGCGGTCAGAGCCTTGTCCTCCCATCTGTCCAGGGATTCGAGAGTCTGTGAGCCGGCGGGCAGCTAACAAAACCTCGCGAGGGAGACTCAGGGCGAGGCGAGAGAACCGACGGCAGAGGTTGACGCTCGATTTCGCGGGCCCAGCGAGTCCTTCGGCGCTACGGCGCTCGTCAGGATCGTCCGAGCGCGGATAAAACGCCTGAGCTTCGCGGCGAATCGAAAGAAGGGCCGCTGCACGCTCAGGAAGGAGCGAACACGCGAGCGCGCCGCTCGAGCGAGGGAAGCACGTGTCGCTCTCGCTCAGCGGGGCACACAAAGGGGGCGTAAGCAAGATGCGCAGTCTCTGGAGTGTACTGCACGAGTCATCAAGCCGCAAGAGGCTGAGGACGAGTCGCAGAGGCGGTCGGCTCCACTATCTCCTCCTTGAGATCACTTCTTGCTCCTACACCGTGCCCGCCCCCTCTGCTGGGCTGCAGTGCACGGCCAGCCCTGCTGTCGCCCGACTCGGCCACCTCCCAACCACCGCCCGCACGCCCAGAGCGACTGCCGACCTCGCATCGCCTCATCACCACCGCCGATAAGGCCGACTTCCACCTCGGCCGCAGACCGCTGAGCGCATCCGCGCAAGCTGGCCGGCGTTCCTCCAGGTGCGTCCACATCCTCTGCTCCCCTCCACACGCGCTCGCAGAGGGTGGTCGTCGAGCTCTCCTCCGACCCTTCCCCAGCTCCCACTCCCCGCCGAACCCAGCTGACCAATTCGCTCCCCGTGGACCACAGCTCGTCGCCTGGCATGCCCCATCTGGACTCGACACCCGTGCAACCAGCCGAGTCTGCTCAGCAGGTCGCGCCGAGGTCACGCGCTGCTCGCCTCGACGTTGGTGCTCCGCAGTTGGCTCTCCAGCTTGCCCGCGCTTGTCCACAACGGGCTCCGCACCGAGATCAGCTGAGGCCCGCTTTGAGTCACCAGCACAAGCTCGAGCGCGCATCTCCATCCGCAAGCTCCGGCACCCGCTTGAGTTCGGAATCCGCCGCTCGGCCAAAGTTCTTTCGCCTCTCGTTCTCGCTCCACCCGCTCGACACCGCCACCTGCGCTCGCCTGCTTCGCGCACAAACCCGACACGGCACCTTCGACGTGCGTACAGGCTGCCCCTCCTCCCACCGCGACCCCGTCCACCTCGCCCGCCCTCGCCCAAATGTCCGCCTCCTCATCAACCTCGCTGCGCGAGGAGAAGCTCTCGCGCTCGACCAGCGCCGCCTCGACCGCGTTCCAGAGCAGCCGAGCCGACGGCAAGGACAGCGTGTCGCGCTCGACGAGCCTCCTCGGCGGCGTTGGCAAGAACAAGAAGGACGGCAAGCCCGATGTCACGCAGGGCGAGTTGGGCGCGATCGAGGAGGAGGTCGACGGCGTTTTTGGCGAGCAGGGCGGCGCCGACACGATCGACTACCGCAGCGTCGGCTGGGTGTGGACGTCCATCATCCTCATGAAGCTCCAGATCGGCCTCGGCGTCCTGTGCGTCCTCGACCCTCTCCCTCTCTCCCTTCCACTCGAGCCCGGCTTTCGGGCCGTCTCGCACGCACACGTCGACGCCCTCTGCGACGGTGAGAAGGCAGGACTGACTCTGCCTCGAGCGCCCCCGCAGCAACATCCCCTCGTCGCTCGGCACCCTTGGCCTCGTGCCGGGCCTCATCATCCTCATCCTGTTCGCGGGCCTGACTGGTTGGACCGACGTCGTTATCGGCAACTTCAAGCTGAACCACCCGCAAGTTTGTGCGTCCTCTGCTCTCGTCGCCTCGTACCAGCTCGCCCGGATTCTGACTTTCCGAACCTCGCAGACTCCCTCGCCGACTGTGGCAGGCTCATGTACGGCCGCATCGGCGGCGTCGTGTTCGGCTTCGCTACCTGGATGTGTGCGTCGCCTTTTCGCTTTCGCGAGGATGCGGGAGGACGAGTCGCCAGAGTACGAGGGCGATCGAGCTCACGTTCGGCTTGCGCGCAGACATGGCCATGGTGACGGGCTCGGCGTTCATCGGCATCTCGACGGCCTTCAACGCCATCACGCTGCACGCGACGTGCACCGCCGTGTGGGTCATGGTCGCCGCCGTGGTCACGTACCCGCTCGCGTCCCTCCCCAAGATCGAGTCGCTCAAGGTCCTCGGCTGGATCGCCCTCGTCAGCATCGTCTCGGCCGTCATGATCGTCGTCATCTCGGTCGCCGTCGGTGACCGCCCGGCGCTCGCGCCGCAGGACGGGCCTTTCACGCCCGAGATCAAGGCTTTCGGCACCCCCACGTTCGCCCAGGCCATGAACGCCGTCGCCAACCTGCTCCTCGCGTTCGCCGGCACGCCGGCGTACCTTCCTGTCGCGTGCGAGATGAGGAAGCCGAGCGACTTCCGCAAGGCCGTCATTTTCAGCCGTGCGTCGTCCTCCTCTTCCTCCTCTTTCGGCCCTCGAGACCCGTACTTACGCCTTTCACCTGCGCAGAGACCGTCATGACGGCCTTCTACATTGTCGTCGGCGTCGTCCTGTACACCTACGCGAACCCGTACATCGCGTCGCCCGCGCTCGGCACGGCCGGCGTCCTCGTCAAGCGCATCTCGTACGGCATCGCGCTCCCGGGTCTCTTCTTCACGGCCATCATTTACAACCATCTTGCGGCCAAGTTCATCTTTGTGCGCGTCCTGCGCGGCTCGCACCACCTGAACCACCCCACGGCCAAGCACTGGGCCGTGTGGCTCTCGTGCACGGGCGCGTGCCTCCTGTTCTCGTACATCGTCGCCGAGGCCATCCCGGTCTTCAGCGGCCTCGTCGGCCTCGTGTCGGCCCTGTTCGGCACCATGATGGCGCTGCACGCCGAGGTGCGTCCCTCTCTCCTTGTCGCTCGGACCCCTCTTTCGCTCCCTCTCTCCCACGACGCATTCCTCTTCGGCCGCCTCGCCCCTCCTCTCCTGCGCCTGTCTCTCATTGTGCGCCTGACTGACACACCCTGCGTTGCACGGTCTCGCAGGCCCTCATGTACCTGTACGACACCTGGGCCGTCTTCAAGGTCAAGGAGCGCCGCACGCCGCTCATGTGGTTCGGCATCTTCTTCAACCTCGCCATCCTCGTCATCGCGACGGTCGTCATGGGCGGTGGCACGTACGGCAGTGTGTGCGTCTCTCGTTCCTCTCGCTCTCGCCCCTCCTTTCCTCCTCTCGTCCCCTCTCCCCTTGCGCTCGATCCTCGCCTCTTGTTCCCTCGCCCTCGACCTCCCCGTGACACATACTGACACGGTGCTTCGACGACAGGCTCAACATTCGCGACGACTACTCGACGAACGGCGGCCGGCCATGGTCGTGCGCCGACAACTCGGGCTCGTCCTGAGCGTGCCGCTCGCTGTCGATGTTCGAGCGGCGGGAGGAGGCGAGACTGTAGAGCGGTGCGAGGTAGATTTAGAAGAAGCTGTACATCGTCGTAGAACTGCATCATGCATCGAGCATCATCGCCTTTCACCTCTCCTTGGCTCGAATGTTGCGCGAGCGAAGCAGCGAGAAGAGCGAGCAGCACGAGTCGAAAATCCTCGCTCGTTCTCGAGCTGCTCGTCGACCGAGGCTTGTCGCGAGGAAGAAAAGGCCGAGTTACAGTGCGAGAGGGAAGTACAACAACGTCGACGAACGCGTCCTGCCACACCCGATCCGCCGCTGCGCCCAGCAGCTTTGCGAGCAGCTCCCGCAGACGCTCGAGGGCGTCAAGAGAGGCCTCCCACCTCGTCCAGGACCGTGCCAGGTCGTCGCCCTGCTCAAGGAGGCACTGTCGTGCGGCGAGGTCGAGGGAACCGAGGTTGAGGCGTGAGGGTTGGGTCTTTGAGCGCGTCTGGTGGTCGCCGGGGTCGTGAGAATGCTGGAAGAGATGGCAAGCGATAGCGTGTCGGCCCTTGCGGCGAGTTGGGCGTGTCGGACTTCATCTGGTCGGGTCGAGGTCGAGGAGGAGAGGGGGACGGCGCGGCTCGAGGGGAGCTTGTGAAGGCGGCCGGCGTACTTGTTAGAAGCTGTAGAGCAGTCGACAGCTCTCGCTCAGGCTCTAGCGGTCGAGGCAGGAGGACAACGACGCTGTCCCCGCAGCCTGGCAGCGGGGCACTGTTCCTCTGCCTCTCCACGCGCGAGCCAGGAGTTGTCTGCCGCTCAGACGCAGCGCACAACTCGCTTGTGTGCCTCTCCACCTCAACGCCGCCCCTCTCGCCGCGTCCGTCGCCACTCGGGCCCGTCCTCGTCCTCATCTTCATCTCGCTCGCCGTCTCTCGCCGTTGTCGACGCCCGCCAGCCATGGCCGACTACTGGGTCTCGCGCGACAAGTATTTCTGTAAGTATTGCAAAATCTACATCGCCGACGACAAGCCTGTGCGTCTCCCCCTCCTCCTCCGCCTTGCCCTCGAGAGCTGACCATCTCTCCCGTTCGCAGTCGCGCATCCACCACGAGACGGGCTTCCGACACAAGGGCAACTATGAGCGCTACATCCGCGAGGTGTACCGCAAGGGCATGACGGACAAGAAGGACCGCGCCGAGGAGGCGAGGGAGCTCGCGAGGGTCGAAGCAGTGCGTCTCTCTCTCTCTCCCTCTTTTGCTCGGTTGCGCACGCGCAGTGTTGACACTTTGGTCCCGCAGGCTGCCGCCGCCGCCATGGGCCTCCCGCCACCGGCACCCGCCGACGCCCCGTCGTCGTCCAAGCCGAAAGCGACCGCGTCCGCCTCGACCTCGTCCGCCGCGCCCGACCCGTTCGCCAACTACTCGACGGCGGCGCAGCTCGGGTACCGCGACGAGGCGGCCGAGCGCGCGGCCGAGGAGGCGGGCAAGGAGGCCGACGAGGCCGAGCTGCGCAAGAGCGAGGGGACGATCGGGCAGTGGCAGAAGGTGGCCAAGCCGGGCCCGGTCGCGCCGCCGGCGTGGGCGACGCAGGGCAAGGGCAAGGGGCGGGCAGAGGAGGGGTTCGTCGGCGCGGCCGTGCTCGGGAGCGCGGCGGCGGCGGCGGCGGCGGCCGGCATCAAGCGCGAGCAGGGCGACGGCGCCGACATCAAGCCCGACCCCGACGTCAAGCCTGCACCTCTCGCCGGCCAGGACGACGCCGACGACGACCCGAGCACCTCGACGGCCGCGACCAAGAAGCGCCGGGCGTTCCTCGCCGAGAAGTCGGCCATCCCCGACGACGACGACGACGCCCTGTCGGACGGCGGCGCGCCGGCGCTCGGGCCCATCAAGCTCAAGAAGCGGCGCCTGACGGTCAAGGAGCAGGCGGCCGAGGCGGCGGCGCTCGAGGCAGCCGAGCGCGAGGTGCGCGAGCGCGAGGAGCAGCGCGCGGCGAGGGCCAAGGAGGGGCGCAAGGCCGGGCAGTGGGAGAGCGTCGAAGTCGGCGCCGAGGGCGAGGCGGCGCTGCTCGAGTTTGAGCCGCTGCCGCCGGTTGTCGGTGAGGCGCAGGAGGGTGGCGAGGCGGGCGCGGTGGAGGACCGGGAGCAGGACAAGCCCAAGGTGGCGCCGAGCGCGTTCAAGAAGCGCAAGATGCCCGGCGCGGCGGCGAGGAGGAAGTAGAAGACGGTGCAACGTGTGCACGAGGAGGACGTGCGCCGTCGCTCGCAGCATCGTCGCGAGCGAGAGGACCGAGCGAGGCGGAGAGGCAGAACAGCTTGCGACTCTGGCTCGAGGCTCGCTCCGTGCTGCTCGGTCGTGTAGTCGGTACAACACTGTGCTCGTCTACAGTCTATCCAGCACGCTTGCCCTCAGCTGCTCGCCTTCTCGCTCTCGTCGCCGACCTTGTGCGTCTCGTCGCCGCCCTCGCCAGTGCCCTGGTGCGGCTCGAGTGCGCCGAGCAACGAGTCAAGGTTGGACAAGAGGCCGTCGAGACGGCCGTCGAGGTCGTCGATTGCGCCCTCTGCCTGGTCGAGTTTGGCGAGGAGCTGCGAGAGGGCTTGCTCGTCGAGGTCGTCGCCGTCGCCACTGGTCGCGGGTGCATCGGGGTCGGCGTTCATGAGCGAAGACGATGCGAGGATCGAGGTGGCCGAAGCCGAGGTGGACGAGAGTGTGGCGAGGAGCGATGCGAGGTGAGGAGGGACGGAGGTGGGGGAGGGGGAGGTCGACGGCGCGTCTTGTTGCGAGGGTGGTTGGCTCGACACGGGTTCAGAGGATGCTGGAGGAGAGTGCGCGGTCTCAGGAGCTTGGCCGTTGGGTTGGTGAGGGTGTGCGAGGGATTGGTTGAGGAAGTCGAGGTCCGAGAGGGAGCTCACTGCGAGAGGGGCGCGGCGGGTCAGTTCAAGGGGTGGGGGCTGTCGCAGAAGGTGTGCAGCTCACTGGTGTAGGTATCGTGGTCGCTCCAGGTTGGGAGAGAGAGAGTTGGCTCGCTCCTCTCGGTTCGGTTCATCCTCCTCATCTCTTGTCGCGACCACGCACCTCGTCGCCGCCCTCGATGGACCCGTTCAGCCTCCCGTCGGCATCCACGAGGGTCTCGGGCGCACCGGATCACCCCTCACCGACCAAGCGCCGCAAAGTGGGCCCGCCCGCACCCACCGCCGCGTCCTCATCGCTCGACGCGACCCTGTCGACCTCGAGCCTGCTCGCGTTTGCGCTCCCGTCGAGCTCGACTACCGTCGTGCAACCACCACTCGCCCGTGTCCCCGCACCCGTCGCCCTCATCGCCCTCGCCGTCTCGCTCCGCACCTCCGCTCAAGCCCTCCTCCCCGCCCTCGCCAAACGGCCCTCGTCCTCCTCGACCTCGAACCAGCACCGCTACGCCCTCGCGTGGGCAGACTACTCGCGCACCTCGACCGCCGCCATCCTCGCCCTCCGCGCCGCCGTCCACCTCACCGCCTCGGCGAGCGACTATGCCGGCGGCAGGCTCGAGCTGCGCGCGTGCGCCATGCTCGCACAGGCCCTCGTCGACCTGTACGACGGCTCGGGCTCCGAGCACCTCGTCGCGCCCGAGGCGGAACGCGCTCTCAGTCGCGCAGTGCGTCCCCCTTCCTCTCTCCCTCGAAGACTCGACCTTGGAACAGCAACTGACTCGTCTCCTCGTCACCGTGCAGATCGCCATCTCGCAGAGCGTGCGTCCCAGTCCTCTTCTATTTGTGACCCGGCCGGCGAGCCCGACTGACCGTCGAAGTTGCCGCCCGCAGCACCCGTCGCTCGCACCCTACTCGTCCGCCCTGTCGCTCCTCCACCTGCGCCTGTCGCTCTTCTCGCACAAGCCCCTCAAGTACATCCGCACGACCCTGCGCCGCCTCGTCCAGTCGCTCCCGCCACTCTCGCCGGCCAACGCGTCGTCGTCGTCGTCACCCGCCCACCTCTCTCGCGCCGCGCCCGCCGCCTCGGCCGCCGTCGCCGCCGCCACCTACGCCTCGCACGCCATGACGGCCGCTATCCCTGGCGCGACAGCCCTCGAGGCGCTCTCGGCGTGGGACACGGTGCGCGAGCTCGCGCACGACCGCGGCGACAGCGACGTGCGCGTCGTTGCCGCCCTCGCCGGCGCCCGGCTCGCGCTCGAGTGCGAGGACTATGCGCGGTGCGGCGTGCTCCTCGGCGAGCTGCGCGGCGCGTTCGGCGCGCCCGAGGGCGAGGACGAGGGCGCGGCGCAGGGTTCGAGTGCGCACGAGCCGCCCGCGAGGAGGCCGATGCCGCGCCTGCTCGACGTCCAGTACCGCCTCGTCGCGTGCCTGTACCAGTTCCAGGTGGGCGACGCCAAGCTCGCAAAGGAGACGCTCAAGCGCGCGCATGCGCTCCTCGACGCGGTACCGGCGGCGGGTCAGGGTGCGGGAGAGGGCGGCGAGGTGACGGTGCGTCGCGCTGTTCCACTCCTCTGGTTCTACGTGCGCTCCAGTCCGAGCGCGAGCTGACCTTGCCCCCGTGGAACCCCTCGCACAGGTCGTCGTCAATGCGGCGCCGGGCTCGTCCGACTCGGCGGCGACGCTCCGCTTCCAGGTCCCGTCGCAGGCGACGCTGTACCCGTTCGCGTTCCTCGCCTCGGCTGTGCGTCCCGTCTCCCTCCCCTCGTCCGTTTCCGGAGCCGCACCTCGTGCAGGGCGAGTACTGACTGGGTGGAAACGGGTGGGCGCACAGGCCATTCACCTCGACCCGCAGGGCAAGACGCCGCGCGCGCAGCTGTTCGGCGAGGAGGGCGTGCGCATCACGGAGCAGAGGCTTAGCGGGCGCGAGGGTACGTCCACGCTCTCGCCCTTCCTCGTCCTCGAGCCGAACCTGACCTTGGCCTTCTCTCTTCCTCGCCTTTCTTCGCCACCTCTCTCGCCATCCCCGCCACCCTCGCGCAGTCACCCTCCCTTTCCCCTCTCTCCGCTCCATCTCGACCTCGCTCACCCGCGCCGCCGCCCTCCAATCCCGCCTGCACCTCCTCCTCTCGTCCCTCTCGACCCTGCGCTCCGAGTACCCCGCCGCGCACGCCCACCTCGCGCGCGCCCTCGGCGTCGCGAGCGCGTACGCCGACGCCCACGGCGACGACGCACGGTGGGTCGACGAGGTGCAGCTCCGGGCGGCCCTCGCGTGGGCGCTCGCGCGCTGTGCGAGGGCAGCGCGCGACGGCGCCGACGAGCGCGACGCCGAGCGCGCACTCGAGGCCGTGCTCGACGCTGCGTCGTCGTCGGCAGCTGCGGCGGCGGTGGCGTCGGGCGCGGGCGCGGCGGCGAGGACGAGCGGTCCGAGCGCGCAGATGGCGCACCTCGTCACGGTCGCGCGCCTAAGCCTCGTCCTCCTGCGCATGTCGGCGCCGCCGGGCGCACTCGCACCGAGCCCCGTCACGACGACCGACGCGCTCGTGCGCGCGCTCGCCTCGTCGTCGTCGTCGTCGTCGTCGTCGTCGTCGTCGTCGAGCGCGGCTTCGTCGCACGCGCGCCTCGCGTCGGCGCTCGCGACCGCCGTCTCGGCGCGCAGCATCACGGCGACCAAGGCGGCGTTGAGCCAGGCGCTGTCGCTCACGAACCAGATGGGCGCGACGCACGCGAGGGCGGGCGTGCTCGCCCTGCTCGGCAACGTGTTCCTGTGGACCAGGGAGGGCGAGGTGCGTCTCTCAGTCTCTCTCTCTCGCCTCTTTCGCCGTGCGACGACGTCGACGTCATCGTCGTCGAGCTGCAGGCGAGAGCACCTCACTGACTCTTTCCCCGCATTTTCCCGCTCGGACCCTCCCCCGCATTTTCCCCTTCCGCCTCGCCCGCCTTCTCTCCTCCCTTCCTCGCAGGCCCAGCGCATGCTCTCGTCGGCGCTACGCCTCGCGTCGTCGTTCGGCTCGCCCGCGACGCGCACGGTCGACGGCGTGCCGGTCGGGCATGCGCGACTGAGCCTTTGGCTCGGACAGCGCTTGGCCGGTGCGTCCGCCTCTCTCTCTCTCTCTCTCTCCCTCTCTCTTGCCCTCTCTCGGCGCTCGACGAGCCTTCCACTCGAGGCACGCCCTGACATCCGGCGCCTCGCGGTCTCTCTCGCCCGCGCAGAGTCGTACCGCGCCAACCCGCAGAACACGCCCGAGGTCCTCGCGGCGCAGGAGCGCGCGACGGCCGCGTGTCGGCTCATGCTCGAGCGCGAGGCGCACGAGGCGCAGCAGGACGAGGAGCAGGGCGCGAGGACTGGCGGCAGGGACGCCGAGATGCGCGAGGCCTGAGCGGGCGGTCGAGGCGTGAGGCGATGCTTGTTGATTGTGAATACAGACGACAGGGTCCGACAAGAGGGGTGTGCGAGAGAGCTATGTGCGAGGGGAGAGCGCGAGATCTACAGTCGCAGAAGAAAGAGAGAGGGCCGCTCTACCTCCCCGCCGTCAGACTCAGCGTCACCTTGCCCTTCCTCCCGCCGCCGCCCTTGCCCTTCTTGCCCTGCCCGCCGCCCTCGCTCACGTTTACGTTGCGCGCCGGCGTGCCCGCACTCGCCGGCGACGGCGTCCCTCCACCCGCTGCGCGCTGCCGCCCGAGCCGCTCCTCGAACTCGCCCCACCGGTCGTCGAACGCGTCGTCCCAGCTGCTGCTCGCCCCGCCTCCTGCTCCTCCTGCTCCTCCTCCTGCTGCAGCCGTCCACGACGGGCGCGAGCTCGCGTGCAACGTCGAGGCAAAGCTCGGTCGGCTGCGCCCGCCGCCACCGCCGCCGCCAGCGTCCTCGTCGCCCGAGGTCGGCGCGGCGGCCTGAGCGCCTCGCGCCGCCGACGGGGGCGCCGGGAAGGCATGCACGTCGTCCCAGCTCGACGAGTGCGCGGCGGCAAAGCCCCATGGCAGGCCGTCGCTGCCGGCCGCGCCGTACGCGCCGAACGACTCGGCGAACTGCGGCAGCTGCTCGCGCGCCTTCTCCTCGGCGCGCACCTTGGCGCGGTCCTCCTTGCGCGCCTTGTCGCGGCGCTTGGTGCGACGCTGCTTGAGCGCCGTCTGGAACGGCTCCATGGCGCGGCGCGACACGAGGTGCGACAGGTCGGCCTCGACAAAGACGACGTCGCTCGACAAGGGCAGGTGCGCGAGCCACTTGCACCGGCGGCGCAGCTCGGCGTTCATGCTGCCCTCGTCGGCGCCCTCGATCGGGACGACGAGCTCGTCCGGCATGGCCTGGTACGTGCCAAAGTGCGACTTGAGGATGCGGATGTCGAGCGGCTGGAGGAAGATGGGCTGGCCCGACGCCGCCTGGTAAAAGTAGTACGCCGGGTCGTCCGACTCGGCTGGCGGCGGGTGCACGTTGCGGCGCTGGTACGGCGACTTGCGCGGCGGCGAGAGCGGCGCGACGGGTGGTGCGAGGCTCGAGCTCGTCGTCGTCGCCGCGCCGCCGCCGCCGGGCACGAACGGCGTCGCCGTCGACGACAAGGCGGCGAGGCCTGGCCCGCTGCCGCCGCCGCGCGAGTGCAGGAAGTCGAGCGGGATCGGGTCGTGCACGACGGGGACGGGCGGCGCAGGAGCGTGCACGGCCCTCGCCTCGGGCTCGCCGTCGAGCTCGCTCGCGCTCGTGTCGGTGACGGGCGGGAGCTGATGCTCGCTCGAGCCGGCCGCGTGGCGCTCGACGACGGCCTGCAGCTCGCGGAGCGTCTTCTTGCGCGCCGTCATGACGCTCGTCGTTTTGAGAAGGTCGCACTTGGCGAGCTGCTCCTCGACACGACGCAGGGCGTCCTCGACAAAGACGACGCCGAGCTCGTCGTCGCCGGCGCCGGGCCCACCTCGAGCGCGCAGGCGGCGCAGGCCCGCCAGCTCGCGCTCGAGCTCGCCACGCTGCGAGACGAGCTCGTCGTGGATGTAGTCGGGCGCGCCGAGCATGAACTTGGCGTAGGCGAGGGCGTCGGGCGTGAACTGCCACGGCGCACGGAGGGGAGGGACGGCCTCGGACGGCCAAGAGGGGGAACGAGGGAGGGCGAGCGTCGTGATTTGTGGTCGGCGGATGAGGCGCATGCGGAGCGTCTCGCGCTGTTGCGGTGCGGGGGTGCTGGACGACGGGAGCGAGTCGAGTCGGGAGAGCTCGAGGGCTCGGGCGAGGTCGGCGTCGATATGCTCGGCGGGAGGAAGGCTGGGAGGAACGGCGGAAGGAGGGGAGGACGGGCGAGCCGAGCTGTTGGCCGGGTCGAACCACTTGACCGACTTGAGGTCCTTGGCGTGGATGAAGCTGTGGGACAGGCGAGTGAGCTGGGGTTTGTCGTGCTCGTGGGCGAGGAGGACGAGCGAGGACGCACTCGTGGCAGACGGGGCACTTGCGCGACTTCGTGCCCGGGTCGGCGAGCGCGAGGTAGTGCAGCACGCACGGGTAGCAGAAGACGTGCCCGCACTTGGTCTGTCGAGGGAAGGGCGAGGTCAGTGACGGGGAGAGAGGGGCCAAGGGGGAGACGAGGGGACGCACCATGCGGGCAGCGGTCGGCTCGCTGAGGCAGATGGGGCAAGCGGGCCTGCCGCCCTCGCCGGCCTGGTCGAGCTTGGCGGTGGCGACGGCGTTAAGGGCGCCGCCGCCAGTCGGGAGGATGACCTGGAGGATGTCGGCCCACTCGAGGTGGATGTCGGGGTCGGCGAAGTGGGCCGTGTAGTCCTTGTCGGGGGCAACGACAAAGCGGAACTGGTGGACGAAGCGAGCGCGCGTGTAGGCCGCAGTGCCGTGCCCTGCGCCCGAGTGAGACGCTCGGCGGGTCGAGCGACGAGGGAGGTGCGTCGGAGGTGGAGGTGGCGCTCGAGGGGGCAGCGTGAAGCCGAGAAGCTGCGGCGGGCTCGACGTAGGGTGAGTACACACTCACTGCAGCTGCCCGTGCCCTCTCGCCTGCCTCGCGTCCGCCACAGAGAGCGAGTGGCGCCTCGTCGCCTCGCTCATCCCGAGGCGACCTCGCGCATCGTCGGCCCGCTGTGGGACCAAGAGAGAGGTGCACGCACATGGCTGACGTCCTGCTGCTCGCGTTGGCGGTTGCCCCTGCGGCCCTGCGCGGCTTGCTGGACCGAGGCCGGCGGCTTGATGGGGGCGGCGTCGAGCGGCATCCTCGCCTCGTCGTGAGAGGTTCGAGGGAAGGTCGTGAGGTGGCGCGAGGTCGTCGAGTCGACAGGCAAGCACAATGACCCGGCCAGAGACAGTCAAGTCCCCGGCGACGAGTTGTCGAGGGGGAGAGCAGTCAGCCCGGGGGCGAGAGTCGGCTAATCGGGCGGCCGGCCTCAATTCGTATTGCGGATAACTATTCGCCCCTTGCGCAATACGATTCCGATCTCGCCCAAACCCTCTCACTTCTCTCCTCGCTCGAGCCCTCGAACTTCGAAACCTGGCCTTGCAAATGACAGCACAACAACGACGATAACGACGACGCCCCACACACATCTACATGACGAGGCACTTGTCCTCCTTCTTGCGCCCCTCAGCCGACCCTGCACTGCGCCGGCTCAGCTTCCTGCCCGACGCTTCTGCTCCTCCTCGGCGCGGCGGCGGCGGCACGCTCGACTCGTCGACCCGCACCCGTTCAACGGGCGCTGACGACGGCGCAGGAGGCGCGAGCGGCGTCGAGGTGGGCGAGGACGGACGGGCGGACGAGCGCGCGGCGTCCTCGGCTCGTGAGCGCTCGACGAGGCGGCGCTCGTGAGCATCTTCCTCGGCTTGAAGCTGCTGCGCGAGGGCGATGCTGCACGAGAGCGGCGAGTTAGTCATCGACTGCGAGTCTGTGCCGGGCGAGAGAGTGAGAGAGGGACGTACTCGGCCGCATCGTGCACTCCCTCGTCGCGCCCAACCCGCTCGTCCCTGTTCCTGCTGTGGTCGCCGCCGCCGCTGCTCCCACCCGACCCGACCCAGTCCCCTCCTCTCACACTGCTCCGCCTGAGCGCCGCGTCGAAGAACGCGCACTCGGCCCCGTCGACGTCCTCGAGGCTCTCCCACACGATGCCCTCCTCGCGCGCGAACGCCGCGTCCGTCACGAGCGTGAAGAGCTCGGGACCACTGGTGGAGGCCGAGGGCGACGACGTGGAAGGGAGAGTCGGGCGGCGGTAAAGGACGGAGAGGTGCGAGTTGCGGAAGAGGGCCGCGAGGCCGGAGGGAGGGAGGAGGGACGGCGAGGTGCAGAGCGCGGACAGGCCAGGGTAGGTGAGCTGCGTCGAGGTAGACGACAGGAAGGTGTTGATGAGGTAGGCTGTGTACGTCGAGCAGGTCAGTGCTGCTGGACGAAGAGAGCGCGGGACGAGGACGAGGTCGGCGGACGCACCTCGTCGAACCTTGCGCGCCTGTTCCTCCGTCCACCCACTCCTCAACTCCGCCTCCCTGACCATCTCCTCGTCACTCAGCTCCTCCTCGCGCACGTCGAGCCGTCCTGCCCCACCGGCCACCTCTGCCCCCTCGACGACGCGCTCGAGCGCCGTGTCGTAGTCTCGGCACCCTTCCTCGCCGACGAGCGCGTCGTAGGCTTCGGGCTCGGCCGGATCGGCGAGCCAGCCGTGCAGGAGCGGGATGCGCGCGAGCGCGAACAGGGCGAGCTCGCCCGACGAGGTCGCCGCCGCCGACGATGACGAGGACGGGGGCGAGGCGAACCCGTCGATGCGGTCGAACCGAGGGTTGAGGTTGAGCCCGTAGCGGGTCTGGGGGAGGATCGAGAGCGCCGCCTCGAGCGAGAGCTCGTGGCCGGACGGGGTGGCGGCGGACGAGGAGGACGCGCGGAGGAAGTAGTCGGCGAGGAGGTTTGACAGGTACGAGTACGTGACGCTCGTGCGCCCGGGTGCGACGTCGAGGTCGCCGCGAAGGATAAGGATGTTGCCTGTCCGGGGCGGAAGAGTCAGGCGGTCCGCATCGGCTCGACGAGAGAAAGGGAGAGACGTACAGAGGGCGATGAGCGAGCAGGGCCCATTGGCGTTCTGGCACACGACCTTGACCCGCAGGCGCTCGTCCGTCTCGAAGCCGTGATGGTGCGACACGTCGCCGTCGTCAGGGCTCGCCTCGAGCGGCGTCGGCGGAAGAGGCGGGAAAGCGATCGTCTTGAGGAGCCACTCCTCCTCGTCGACCTGGCCCTCCCGCTCGACGACGTCTCGCTCGGTCGGGTTGGCCGGCGAGTCCGAAACTGGAGGCTGAACGCGGAACGAGGCGAGCTGGCGGGCGAGGTCTTGGGGCGAGGCTGGCGCAGGTGCGGCGGAAGGAAGGGCGTCGGCGGGCGACGCGGTTGGGGGTGATGCGGTAGAGCTACTCGGCGGTGCTGCGGGTGCGCTGGCGCGTCGCTCGTGCGAGGCGGGGGCACGCTCCCCCACCGCAAGCTGGCTCGGCTCGAGGATGGCGGCAGCGGGGGGTGCGACAGGCCGTGGGCTGGCAGGACTGTCGTCTTGCGCACTCATGCTCGAGCTCTGCAGCCAGGCAGTGCGAGCAGCTGGTATGCGAGGAGCGACGAGAGCTCGAGCGACCAGATGAGGGTCGGGCCACTTGCCCTTGCTGCCTCGGCCGCCAGAGCCTGCGCCAGAGCTACCGACTGCTCTCCAGCCTGCACCAAGTCCACCAACTGCCCCGGCGAGCTGCCCCCAAGCCGCGCCGTCCCCCACTCCTCCTCGACCTCGACCCGACCAGATGAAGTCCGCCAACGGCCACCTCGCCGCAAGGATCGACACGCTGTCGCTCGCCATATCATTCAGCACTCACACGACTACGGCGACCACCAGACGCGCTCAAAGACTCAGCCCTCACGCCTCGACCTCGTTTCCCTCGGCCTCACCGCGTCGCAGAGCCGCCTCGAGCACGGCGGATACCGGGCATGGTCCAGGACAAGGTGGGACGCATCTCTTCACGGGCTGGAGCGCCTGCGGGAGCTGCTCGCAAATCTCCTGGGCGCGGCGGCGGAGCGGGCTCAGCAGGACGCGGACCTCGACGTTGTTGTACTCCCCCTCGCATTGTAACTCGGCCTTTCCTACTCGAGACAAGCCTCAGTCGACGAGCGGCTCGAGAGCGGTTCGAGAGCGGCTCGAGAGCGAGCGAGGACTTTCGACACCAGCTGCTCGCCCTTCTCGCTGCTTTTCTCGCGCTCTCGACGTCGGCCTCTCGATGCGCAGCATCGACGCACGAAGAACGATTGGACATGACACAGAGAGGGCTCGAGCTCGTCGAGCACCTCAAGAAAAGCTGACTGCGACCTCGACAAGCGGCCCTCGACAAGCTGCGAGCAGGACGAGAGAGAGTCAGGTCACGCCGGAAGAGCGTCGCGTCCTCGACGCACACGACGAAAGAGAGAAAGTGGGACGCACCGTACGCCCACCTCGCTCAGTTCCTCCTCGGGTTCGAGTAGCCCGGCCGCCGCTCGTCCCTGAACTGCCTCTTCCTCCTCTTCATGTGCTTGTCGAGCTCGACGAACGCGTCCGCCCCGCCCTTCTTCTTCTTCCTCCTGCTCTTGGCCGCGCTCGAGTCGTCGTCGTCGTCGCCCTCGCCCTCGCCGTCCGACGACGAGAAGGCCGACGTCGGCGGGCTCGACATCTCCTCGCGCATCTTGCGACGAGCGAGCGCCGCACGAGGGTCGACAAAGGACGCGATGCCGAGGTGCGAGTAGTCCTGCGTCGGCGGCAGCGCTTGAGGCGGCGGCGAATCGGAGCCCGAGCGCGCGCGACGACGACGAGGCGGTGGCAACAAGGCGTCCTGCTCCTGCTCCTGCTCCTCCTCGGCCTCCTCCTCGAGCCGCCTGCCGCCGCCGCGTCGCGCCCCACGCAGGCGGAACGTCCCGCTACCGCTCCCGCCCGTCGCGATGACGGTCCCGCCGCCCCACCTGTCTGCCTCGCGCTCGTCGTCCGAGTCGTTGATGAAGGCGCTGGCGCTCCGGCCCGAGGTGCGCGCACGACGCTGAGCACGGGCGTCCATGTGCTTCGAGGTCGAGGTCGAGGGATGGGGCTGTTGGCGGGCGCAAGGAGCCGGGCGAGGGTCGGAGCGCTGCACGAGGGTGGCGAGGGAGGGGAGCGAGTCGTCGCTGTCGCGATCGAGGTCGTCGTCGTCCGACGCCGGGTTGAACAGGGCGACGCGCTCCTTGACCTTGCTCTTGCCCTTGGCCCTGCTCGTCGAGGCGCGAGGAGCGGCAGCACCGCCGCCAACCTGCTTCTTGCGGCGGAACGCCTCGAGGTCCTTGAGCGCCGCGTCGTCGTCCTCGTCGCTCGGCTCGTCGAGCGTGCGCCCCTTGGCCTGCCCACCCTTCTTGCCCTTCTTGCCCTTGCCCTTGCCCTTGCCCTTGACCGCGCCCGCCGCTGCCGTGCCGCCCGCCGCCCTCGCCGCCGGCGCGCGCACGAGGTTCGGGCCCGCCGCGAGGCGCTCCTGCTCGGCCTCGGCCGCGCGCTCCTCGTCGTCCGAGTCGAGCACCTCGACGACCTTGCTGCGCTCGATGCGGCGCGCGGCCGCCTCGGCGCGCAGGCGGCGCATCTCGCTCTGCAGGTCGTCGGCGCGGTCGCGAGACGGGCCGGCGACAGGAGCGGCTGCGACGGTGCGCTTGGCCGCCTTGGCGCGAGCGACGCGGGTCGAGTCGCGGTCGGGGTCGTCCGAGTCGGGCTCGAGGTCGGACTCGTGCGCCGAGGCGACGGCTTTGACGTCGAGGTCGGACGAGTCGAGGAGGTCGAGGGCGAGAGGGGCGGGGTTGAGGACGCGGGTCTCGGCAGCAGTCGAGCGGGCGAGCTGTGCGGCGGAGGTGGCGGCCGTGACGCGGCGACTGGGCGAGGGTGGAACGGAGGAAGGGCGGCAGCAGGTCAGCGACCGAGGAGGAGAGGCGGACAGAGAGGACGTGGGCGCACCGCTTGCGAGGCAGAGGGTCGCCATCCGAGTCAAGCTCGACATCGCTGCAGAGTGCACGCAAGAGTGTGTCAGTCTCGGCGGCTTGGACGGCTTCGTCCCAGGGCTGCACCGCCTCCTCGACCAACCTCGACGAGCCGCAGGCACCTCGTCTCGGGCTCGTGTACAGACAGGGGAGAGGAAGAGAGAGACGCACCTGCTGAGCACCAGCTTGGCCCCCTTGGTCTCCGGGAACGCGCCCTCCCTGCTCACGCTCCCCTTGCCCGCCGCCGCGCGACGGACCCCCCAGCCGCTCGACGGCGCCTTGCCCTGCGCCGCGAAGGTCGGCTGTGGGCCCGACAGGCCGTAGCGCGAGCGGAAAGGCTTGCGACCCATGGCGGGCGGCGGGCGGGCGTGTGGGACGAGGGAGAGGGAGGGGAAGGACGAGGAGAGTGATGAGGGCAACGGCGAGGGGACGGGCGAGGGCGGTTGCGGTGGCACTGGGTCGAGAGAATGAGCTGTCAAGAGCGCGCTCGAGCAGCTTGACGCCGCGGCGGGCGAGAGGCGAGGTGTTGAAGAGCAAGCAAGCACGCGCAACCCGGCCGCTCGAGGAGACGCTCGCGCTCTCGGCTCGTGCTCTCTCTCTCGCCAGTCGAGCTCGACCGACAACAAGTAGCTCGTACATTCTCTGCACCCGCTGTCCGACCGCGCGACCCTCAGTACCCGCCGCCGCCCTCGCGCCCAAAGCCCGCCATCGTCCTGCGCTGGTTCTCCTCGAGCTTGGGACAGTTGCGAATCGTGTGACCGAGACCTGTGCGCATCGAGGACTCGAGTCAGTGCTGCTCGCGCCGAGCGAGAGGAGAAGAGAGAAAGAGAGAGGACGCACCGCCGCAGTTGGTGCAGCCCACTGGCTTGCCGTCCGCGCCCAGGTTCGGGTCCTCGATCGACGTTAGGAACGGCGGGACCCTGCGCGCGCACAGAGGCGGTTAACGACGTGCTCGAGTCGGCGACGAGGGGACCAGGGCGCAGGAAGGAGAACGAGAGGGAGAGCGGGACGCACTTCTGCTTGGCCTCCATGAGCAGGTACTTGAGGTCGAGCAACGTCTGCTCGGCCGTCTGCATGTTGACGAACGTCGTCGCGATACCCGTCTTGCCCGAGCGACCCGTGCGACCGATCTGGTGGACGTAGTCCTGCGGGCGTACGCGAACGAGAGGGAGTCAGTCGCCGTCTTTCTCTCGACCTGTCACCGCGAGAAACGGGAACGGCCGGGACGCACCTCGATCTCCTTGGGCATCGAAAAGTTGATGACGTGCTGGATCTCGGAAAAGTCGAGTCCCTTGCTCGCCACGCCCGACGCGACCATGACGTCCTTCTTGCCCGTCTTGAACGACTTGATGGCGTACTCGCGCTCCTCCTGGGCTGCGTGCGGGTTCGTGAGGAGGGTCGGGACGGCGTCAAAGAGGTGAGGAGACGCGAGAGGGAGAGAGAGGACGCACTCTTGCTGCCGTGGATGGCGACCGCCTCGACGCCCTTGAGGAGCAGGTACTCTTGGATGTCTGCGCTCGCGCCCTCGAGTCAGTACCTGCTCGCCTCGCTCCAAGAGAGAGCGTGAGAGGGAGACGCACCGTCGACCTCGTTCTTGTTGTCGCTGAAGATGATGGTCGGCGGCGCCGTCTTCTGGAGGCACTCGAGGAGGTAGACCATCTTGGCCTCCTGCTTGACGTACTCGACCTCCTGGATGATGTTGAGCGCCGCGGCACCGGCACGACCGACGTTGACGAGGATGGGCTGGACGAGGGCCGACTGGGCAAAGTCCTGGATGCGCTTGGGCATCGTGGCCGAGAACAGGAGCGTCTGGCGTTGGTGCTGTGCGCGCAAGGGAGAGGGTCAGGCTCATCAAGACGTTCAAGACTTTCTACGACTGGTCCCAGCGAAGACGACAACGCCGAGGACCGGCCGAGGACGAGACGCCGGAAGCCGACGCACCTTGAAGAAGCTCATGATGTTGCGCACGTCCTCCTCGAAGCCCATGTCGATCATGCGGTCGGCCTCGTCCATGCACAGGTACTTGCACGAGTTGAGCGTGAACTTGCGCTTCTCGAGCATGTCCTGGAGCCGACCGGGCGTCGCGACGACCATGTGGAATCCCTGCGACAGGACCTGCGCCTGCTCCGACATGTTGATGCCGCCGATGCACAGGAGGGCGCGGACTCTGCGAGAGGGAGGACGGGATTGAGGTCAGTGAGAGGTCGAGAGGGTGGCGGACAAGGGGAGGGGGAGGGAAAACGGGACGCACTGAGGGTAGCCACCCTGCTCCATGAGCTTGGCCATCTCCTGCAGGCCCTCGTACGTCTGCCTTGCCAGCTCGCGCGACGGACACATGATAATGCCGACGGGACCCTCGCCCTGGACGAACGGCATGCGCTTCTCCTCCTCGAGCGAGAACATGAGGAGTGGGACCGAGAAGGCGAGCGTCTTGCCCGAGCCCGTGAACGCGATGCCGATCATGTCCCGGCCCGAAAAGCTGCGGGCAGAGCGCGAATGTCAGTGTGTGTGCGAGAGGAAGGGAGAGAGGGCGAGGACGCACACGACGGGGAGACCCTGGAGCTGAATGGGCGTCGGCGCCTCGATCTTCTTCTTCTTGAGGTAGTCGAGCAGCGGCCTCGGCAGCTTCATGTCCTGTGTCGCGTCGCCGACGGTCAGTCGACGAGGGAAGATATAGGAGGCGAGAGAGAGAGGGGGCGCACCCGGAAGTTGGGGATGGGCGGGGGAATGTCGTCGCCCGAGACGAGGATGTGGAACTTCTCGCGGACGGCGTCGTGCTCCTCTTGCGGCTTCGCCAAGATGTAGTGCGGCGCCTTCCATCTGCGAGTGAGAGCGACGTCAGTAGGGCTCGGGGGAGAGAGAGAGGGCGCAAGGACGCACGAGGCGTGCATGCGCTCGGTGTAGACGATGCCCTTGGCGAGCTCTTCTGCGCCGGCGAGCTGCTTGCGGGACGCTTCCTGGGCAAGGAGGATCTGAGCCTCCTCCTCCTCGATCTTCTGCTTCTCGGTCTTGGCGGCGTCTGCGAGCGCGGATGGAGCGAGTCAGTTGGGGTCCAGGGAGGGGGAGCAGAGAGGGTAGAGAGAGAGGGGAGACGGACCCTCGATGGCCTTGCGGCGCTTGACCTCCTGTGCCTCCATGAGCAAAGTCTGGGCCTCGCGTTTCCTGCGAGCGCGGTCGTCGTCGTCGCGCTGCTGCTGGAGGCGGGCGTCCTCCTCCTCCTCGTGGCGGCGCTTCTCGGCTGCGGCGGTTGCGCCGCCGCCCTTTGCGGCGAGTTTGGAGACGAGCTGGTTGCGGCGCTGCTTTACGGGGACGTAGAGGGGCGCGTCGTCGTCGTCGCCGTCGACGGCGTACGGGTCGGGAGGAGGAGGGGACGGGGTGCGGCGGCGCTTGGTATAGGTGGATGGCTGGTGCGAGTCTGCCATGGTGCGCGTGGCTGTGCTTCTGCTCGAGCTGGTCGAGCCGTGTGGCGGCAGAGGAGAGACGTCGAGCTGATCAAGTCCGACGACGACGACGAGCCGGGGCTCTCGCTCTCGCCTACGAGCTCGTGCGCGACATGCTCCGCACAGTCCCGACACTGCTGCCTAGGCGGGTACTGCGCTCGCCACCCGCCTTGAGCCGCTTCGCTTCGACCGCCTCGTCGTCGGCCTCCTCCCCACCTCGACCTCCTCCGCCAACACCGCCGCATCCCGCCAAGCCCAGGCCGTGGGAGCCCTACCTCGCCCGCCTTCGCCACGACTACCCGCACGCCGACCCGCCATCGCTCGTCATCGCCTTTGTCGCCCTCCACGAGCTCACCGCCATCGTCCCCCTCGTCGCCCTCTTTGCCCTCTTCCGCCACGTCGCACTCGGTACCGCTCTCGTCGCCTGGGTCGTCGCTCACTCCGACACCGACGACCGCGACCAGAGCGGCGAGGGATCGACGCCGGCCACTGCCGCAGCGTGGAGGGTCACGGCGCGCGACTGGCTCAAGGAGGCCGAGGACAAGGCCGAGCGCGTCGGGCGACGCTACGGCTGGTTCGGCTGGCCCAAGGAGTCGCGCGACGAGCGAGCCGCTCGCAAGGCGCACCTCGCACAAGCCGCCGAGGACGGCCGCACCGCCGTCGACGAGCGCACCTCGGCCGACCAGCTGCGCGTGTCGGGCGACGTGGCCAACGCCGCCGCCGCCTATCTCGCCGTCAAGGTGCGTCACCCTCTCTCCCCTGTCCTGTGCGCGCGAGCCCTCGCACGTCGTCCTGACCCGTCTCGCCCCCACCCGCACAGGCCCTCATCCCGCTCCGCATCCTCGTCTCGCTCCGCCTCTCGCCCTCGCTCGCCAACGTCATTGCTCGCAACTTCACCGGCCTGCGACAGCGCGGCAAGCGGTACCTGGCCAAGGCGGCGCCGGCAGTGCGAGATGGAGCGGCAGACGTGGGTGGCAGGGGTCCGTGAGCGGTTGAGAGGAGGGCAGTGTAACGACGGGCGTTCTCTCTTGTGCGTTCCTGCTCTCTCCAGCGCCTTCTAGAGAGCAAGACTCTGTTGCTCACGCTTTATCTCGCTCGCAGGCGTGCTCCGGTCCCGCTACACGGCTCGCCCTCTTCCGCCTGATCTCCCTCCTCGCCCGACGCCCCTCGCCCTTTCCTCCTCCTCCTTTCACCAACCACCTCCGCACTCGCTCGCACGGGATGCAGACCCTGCGCCTCAAGCGCCTCCTCGTCACGCACTACTCGCTCCTCGTCCCCTTCCCGCCGCCGCCGCCCTCGCCTCGTCCTTCGCCGCTTCGTCTCGCCTCGTCGGAGCACGCCCTCGGGCCCTCGCCGCCGCTCCTGCGCACGACGACGTTTGGCAGGCCGGGTTCGGGCTCGTGGCGCCGCTTGTACGGGCGCGGCGGAGCGGCCGTCGAGGGACGCGAGCGCGAGGCGGCGGGCGACTCGAGCGGTGGGACGGGGCCGGGCGCGCTCGACACGATCGAGGAGCTTTCGGAGACAGCGCCTGCAGCGGGGGACGAGGGCGACGAGGAGGAGAAGGACGGCGGCGGACCGAGGTGGGAGGGAGAAGAAGGCGGAGGGCCCGTTCGCCTCGTCGGGTTCTCGGACCCGGACCCGCTCAACCCGCAGGTGCGCCTCATCATCTCCCTCTTCCTCTATGATCGTCGGAAGGACGACGCGCTCACCCTTCTCCTCGGCGCCCGCAGGGCTGGTCGACAACTCGCCGCACCCTCATCACGCTCCTCCTCGCCGTCATGTGCACCTGGGTCGGCGCGTGCTCGTCCATGAACGTCGAGCTCGCGCACCAAGTCGCCGCCGACCTCGGCGTCGCGAGCGAGACGACGGCGCAGCTCGACACGGTCCTGTTCCTCGTCGGCTTTGGCGTCGCCGCGCCGCTTTGGGCGCCTTTGTCTGAGCTCGCAGGCCGGTACGTCTCCTCTCCATCCTCCCCTCTCACCCTCACAGCACGATAGGCCTGACACCAACCTTCCTCTCGTGCAGCACGCCGATCTACCTCGTCTCGCTTGCACTCCTCGCCCTGTTTGAGCTCGGCGCCGCCCTGTCGCCGACCTTTCCCGCCCGCGCAGCCCTGCGCTTCCTCGCCGGGTGCGCCGCGACGACGCCGCTGTCGAATGCTGGGGCGGCGGTCGGCGACCTGTGGGACGAGGACGAGAGGACCGTCGCGTTCGGCGTGTTCGGCGTTGGCGGCTTGTGCGTCCCGCTCTTCCTCCTCTCTCTTCCTGCCAACGCCCCCACTGACCTGTCTTCTTCCTCCACAGTCTCGGGCCGTGTCTCGGCGCGTCCACGCTGTCCTCGATCGTCGCGCGAGGGAAGAGGACTGACGGCGAGACGAGGCGACGCAGGACCGGTTGTCGGCGGCTGGATCGCGCAAAGTGGCTGGAGCTATCGGTGGGCCGACGGGGTCCAGGCAGTCGGGTGCGTCCTCCTCGCCTCTCACGGCCCGAACGAGCGTGAGCTCACCCCTCGTCGTCCACAGCGCGGCCGTCCTCCTCGTCATCTCGTTCGCCCTCCTTCCCGAGACCTACCCGCCGACGCTCCTCGCCTTCAAGGCCGCCGGTGCGTCCCCCTCTCCCTACTCAGATCCAGTGAGAGAGTCACTGACGCTCGACGCCCCGCCAGCGATCCGCCGCCGCACCCGCTCGTCGGCCTACCTCACGCCGCTCGAGCTCGCTCGCCGCGAGACTTCGTTCGCGCACGACTTTCGCCGCACGCTCGCGAGGCCGTTCGTCATGCTCGCGAGGGAGCCCATCGTCGTGTGCTTCTGCGCGTACCTCACGCTCGTCGTGCGTCGTCTTTTCCCTTTCTCTCAAGGGGGCTCGAGCGAGCGCTCATGACCTCTGCCTCCTCTCGCAGTTCATCATCCTGTTCGGCAACCTCACCGGGTGCGCACCGCTCCCTCTCCCTCTCCCTCTCCCTGTCCTCCCCGACTGACCGCCCTTTCTCGCGTTCTGCGCAGGTACCCGTTCATCTTCTCGCCGCACTCGCTCAGCCCGGGCGAGTCGGGCACCCTCTTCC
This sequence comes from Rhodotorula graminis WP1, assembly GCF_001329695.1. Classification (NCBI taxonomy): domain Eukaryota; kingdom Fungi; phylum Basidiomycota; class Microbotryomycetes; order Sporidiobolales; family Sporidiobolaceae; genus Rhodotorula; species Rhodotorula graminis. The sequence continues at coordinate 1,431,997 of NW_017264931.1, read as the reverse complement.
TCTCGATCGCCGTCGGCCTCTTCCTGTGCGCCGTGTGCACGCCGGTCATGCGCTCGGACTGGCGCCGTCGGGTCGGGCGGGCGCACGCGAGGGGGCAGGCGGTCGCGCCCGAGGAGCGGCTCAGGGTCGCGGTCGTCGGGACGTGGGCCGTGCCCGTGTCGCTGTACTGGGCGTGCGTCCCTCTCGTTCCTCTCTCCCTCTCTCTCGGTCCAGGGCGACGAGCTCACGCGTCTTCTCGATCGCTCGCAGCGCATGGGTGTGCCGCCCCGGCGTGAGCATCTGGGCGTCGCTCGGCGCTCAAGCCCTCTTCGGCGTCGGCATCTGGTCGAGCTTCTACTCGGCCTTCCTCTACTGCATCGGTGCGTCTCTCTCTCTCCTCTCTTCCGGCGAGGCGAGGCGAGACCGACCTGACCCGCTTGAGCGAGCGCGCAGACTCGTACGGCCACAAGGCGGCGAGTGCACTCGCAGCCCTGACCTTCCTGCGGTACCCGATCGCGGTGAGCTCCTCTCGTTCTCTCTCTCTCTGTCACGCTCGAGCCGAGCGGTCCGCTCACGATCCTGGTCGCAGGGCGCCGCCGTTCTGTTCACGCCTCCGCTCTACGAACGCCTCGGTGCGGCCTCGACCTCTCTTTCCCCGCCCTCTCTCTTCCTCCTCTCGCGTGCGGCCGTATCGCGCGCCGTCCAACTCGCCGGACTGACCCATTTGCTGCCCGTCGAGCAGGTCCCCACCTCGCCCTCACCCTCCTCGCCTCGCTCTCGCTCCTCGTCTCGGTCATCCCGCTCGTCTTTTACAAGTGGGGCGCGCGCATCAGGTCGTGGAGCAGGGACGCGGTGCACTGAGGCGGCGGCGGCGTCGGCGGCGGTGGTGGTGGGAGGGGAGGGAAGGACGGGCTCGTGCGCAGGGAGGAGGGCGAGGGCAGGAGGAGCGAGAAGTTTCGCACGTCGAGGAGCTTGCATGCGCTTGGTCTCTCTTCACGTTTTTGCGCGAGAGGAGAGCTGCCTGGCTCGTCGCGAGAGACCGAGGACACGACGAGGAAGCGAGCATCTCTGGCGAGCATGCTCGACCAGCGGTTTCCATTCCGCTCTCCCTTGCCGCTCGCCGAGTCTCTCCTGAGCGATACACAGCCCTAGAGGTCGACACGAGAAGCCGTCCTTGCACCCCTCAGTCCCTCACGCTCTCCCTTCGGCCCGCCGGTTGTACTCGCACAGCTCGTCGAACCGGACCTGCTCGCCGCCAAAGATGTCGAGCGCCGAGCCGTACGTGAGGTCGACCTTGCCGTGCGAGAGGCGCTCGACGAGCGACAGGTCGGTGACGCCTGCGGCGAGGAGAGGGAGAGGGAGAGAAGGAAGGGGCGCGAGCGCGGGTGAGTCGGCGGCTCGAGCGGTGCGAGGAGAGAGAGCGGGACGCACTGCGAGCGCCGCCGGCGTACGTCGTCGGGATCGTGACCCACTCGCCGAGCTCTGCGCGCGCAGGGAGAGGCAGGTGAGGCGACGGTCGGGGGTGGAAGGAGGGCAGGACGAGGGAGGGACGCACTCTCGACGAGCGCCTCGTCGATGCCTTGACACAGGCCCTCGACATCGGCGGCGTGGATGAGGAACTCGCTGCAGTGCGGGGAGGAACGGTGTCAGGGCCCGCAACGAGAGAGGGAGGAGGACGAAGCGAGAGGCGATGCACCTGCAGTACTGCGTGAGGAGCGCGAGCGATTCTGCGAAGCAGGGAAGGGATTGTGAGCTCTTTGCGCTCGTTACCTGCGACGAGAGGGAAAGAGGGCGTACCTGCGTTGACCTCCATGTCGGTCATGACCTGCCACCGGTCCATGGCGACGATCCACTTGTCGCCTCGTCGCCGGCAGCTGCAAGGTCGAGAATCAGTGCTCGACTTCTCCCGCGAGGAGAAAGAGAGAGCAGACCGGGACGCACCTGACGTCGACCACGAGCCTGTCCTTGCCGACCTGCTCGGCGAGTCGTCGCAGCCGATCCTCGTCGAATTTTGCCGCCGGGAAGAGGTACGACGTGACGATAACCTGCGCGCATGCGTGGACATCGAGTCAGTCGTGCTTGTCGGGCTGTTGTGGGCGCACGACGAGCGCACCTTCTCGGCTCCTGCGTCGAGCCACTCTTGCGCGTTCGACTCGTTGATGCCGCCGCCGACCTGGAGGCCCTCTGCGGCAGGCAAAAAAAGCGTCAGGGTGGGCTCCTCGCGTCGAGGTGTACGAGGAAGGCGGACGCACTGGGCCACGCCTGCAGGGCCGAGCGCGCCGCGTCGTCGTTGCCCGGGCCCAGCTTGATGACGTGCCCGCCTCGCAGCGCGTTCTGGCGATACAGGTCGGCGTAGTAGGCGCTCGGCTTCCTGTGCGCACGTTGAAGAGGGTCAGTGATTTGGAGGAGAAGGCTTGCGAGGGGAAAGAGGCACAGGCGCACTCGGAGACGAAGTTGGTGCGGAGGGACGAGGTGTCGAGGGTGCCGCCGACGATCTGCTTGACGGCGCCGTTGTGAAGGTCGATGCAGGGGCGGAACACGGACGGCATGGGCTGTACGGAACAGGTGGGTCAGAGTGTCTTCGAGATGGACGAGCCGAGGGACGGAGAGGGGGAGGAAGAGGAGGAGAGGGGAGCTCACAGTCGGTATAGCTGGGGTGGTGAGGCGCAGGTAGGAGCGTGAGACCTGACAGACAGGTCGGCGAGATCCAGGAGCAGAGCGAGAGCGAGTGCAGCTAGGTTGGCCAGAGGGAGAGGAGGACGAGGTCGGTCCTCCTCCTCCACTCGCTCTCGCCCCTCAGACCAGCTCTGACGCGTGCCAGCTGTACCGAGCACCCGCTTGTGCACCTCGGCGAGCCAGCCCGCAACCCGCCCGTGTCGCTGTCGCCGTCGCCCGCGCCCTCATCTTCATCTCGACGCGTTCCCTCTCCACCTCGCAGCCTCGCAGCCATGGCCACCGAGGCAGACGAGACGTCCACTGTGCGCTCCACCTCCCCTTCCTCTCTCGACGCGATCCCCTACTGACTCGGACCCGCCCGTGCAGCTCTACAAGAGCATCAACGAGGTGCGCCTCCCTCCAACCAGCTCCCCTCCTGCCCAGTCTGCCCCTTTGCTGACACGAGCTTGTCCATACGCAGGAGTACAAGATCTGGAAGAAGAACTCGCTGTTCCTGTACGACCTCGTCATCACCCACGCCCTCGACTGGCCCTCGCTCACCTGCCAGTGGCTCCCCGACGTCGAGACGTGCGTACCCTTGTCTCTCTCTCTCTCTCGGGTCGGCTGTCCCATCGGCGGAACCTCGTCCTGACACGCCGACGCGATGCACCCAGGCCCGCCGACAAGGACTACACGGTCCACCGCCTCCTGCTCGCGACACATACCTCGGGCGAGGACAACAACTACCTCCAGATCGCAGAGGTCCACCTCCCCAAGCCCCAGGCTGGCCTCAGCCTCGACAAGTACGATGACGAGCGCGGCGGTGCGTCCCCTCGTCTCGCCCCGCCCCCCCTCTCTCTCTGCCCCGTCCCTCCCTCGCTCGTCGACCTGACCCTCCCTCCCTCTCTGCAGAGATTGGCGCGCACACGGCGACCGAGCCCCGGGTCCAGATCACCCAGTCGATCAACCACACGGGCGAGGTCAACCGCGCGCGGTACATGCCCCAGAACCCGGACCTGATCGCGACCAAGACCGTCATGGGCGAGGTCTACGTGTTCGACCGCACCAAGCACCCGTCTCAGCCGAGCGGCACCGAGTGCAAGCCCGACATCACGCTGCGAGGACACACCAAGGAGGGGTACGTCCTCTCCCTCCCTCTCTCTCGTCGTCGTCGAGCGTGCGGCTCGCTCGCGCACGAGCCCTTACTGACCTTTCTTCACTCGCGCGCAGATACGGCCTGTCGTGGAACCCGCTCAAGGCCAAGGAGGGCCACGTGCTGAGTGCGTCGGAGGACACGACCGTCTGCCACTGGTGCGTCGCTTGCTCGCCGCCCTGTTCGCCTCTCTCCCTCTCTCGAGCGCAAGAAACTGACTCGCCCGTCGCCACCAGGGACGTGCGCGGCTACACCAAGGGCAACACGTCGATGGACCCGCTCAACGTGTACCGCGGCCACTCGGCCATCGTCGAGGACGTCGCGTGGCACAACCTGCAGGAGGACGTCTTTGCCTCGGTCGGCGACGACCGCATGCTGTTGCTGTGCGTCTCTCGTTCTCTCTCTCTCTCCCCTCTCTCGTGCGCCTGAACTGACTTCGCGTCGGTCCACGTGCGCGCAGGTGGGACACGAGGGGGCAGTCGGGCCAGATGAAGCCGACGGCGAGGGTCCAGGCGCACGAGGCCGAGGTAAACTGCGTCGCGTTCGCGCCGCACAACGAGAACATCCTCATCACGGGCTCGGCCGACAAGGTGCGCCCCCTCACTCCCTTCTTCCCGTCCTCGCCTCGCCGAACGACGCACTGACCCGCCCTCTCGCCTCGCAGACGGTCGCGCTGTGGGACCTGCGCAACCTCAAGCTCAAGCTGCACACGTTCGAGTCGCACCAGGAGGAGGTGCTCCAGCTCGCGTGGTCGCCGACCAACGAGACGGTGTTTGCGTCGGCGTCGGGCGACCGCCGCATTAACCTGTGGGACGTGTCCAAGATCGGGCTCGAGCAGACGCCCGAGGACGCCGAGGACGGCCCTCCCGAGCTCATGTTTGTTCACGGCGGGCACACGTCGCGCCCGACCGACCTGGCGTGGAACGCCAACCAGGACTTCTGCATGGTGAGCGTCGCCGAGGACAACGTCCTGCAGGTGTGGAGCCCGAGTGCGACGCTCGCCCAGGCCGACGTCCCGGTCGACGAGGTCGAGCTCGAGTAGATGGCGCGCTTGTATTACCACTTCGTCTGTCCCTCTCTCTCGAGTTGCTTGTATCAGAGAGACAGAGCGTGCCGAGGAGCAGCTGGGCGGACAAAAGGGGGCGAATTCGGCCGACCCGGCTCGTTCGCGCGTGCGCGTGGGGTCGACCCTTCCCTCTCCCTCTCGTCCTCCTCCTCAACCCGCTGCAGCTTTCGACGACCAGAGCCAGCGCCATGCTCTCGCTCCCGACCCGCACCGCCTCGCGTGCGCTGCGCCGCTCGCGCCCTGCCGCCCGCCCCACCGCAATCGGCGCCTCGTCGCCTCGCCCGCTCTCGTCGACGGCATGCCTCTCGGCCCTCGCCGACCTCGAGGCCATGTCGGCGCTCAAGCCCTGGAAGGGCACGCAGACCGCCGGCGGCGACACGACCCACTACCTCGGCGGCGAGTGGACCGCGGGCGACTCGTCCCACTTCATCCCGGTCAACGACGTGCGTCTCTGCCGCTCTCTCTCTCCCTCGGCACGCGTGGGCCCAAACTGACTGCCTCAAGCCCGCACGCAGCCGTCGTCTCAAAGGGTCCTGACGCGCGTCCCGGAGGCGACGCCCGCCGTGCTCAAGCTCGCCGTCGACCGTGCCGAGGCGGCGTTCGACGAATGGAAGGACTCGAGCGTGCTCAAGCGCCAGGCCGTCATGCTCAAGTGCGTCCCCTGCTCTCCTTCTACCGCCCTAGGCGTAGCCCGCCATCCTGCGCCGCCGTCTCAGACCCCCTCCTCCTCGAGCCGGCCCCACTCGGCAACCCGTGCCGAGAGCTCACCTCGCCCCCTCCTTGTGCGCAGATTCCAGTCGCTCATCCGCGAGAACCACGACGAGCTTGCGAGGTCAATCGTGCTCGAGCAGGGCAAGACGTTCGCCGACGCCAAGGGCGACGTCCTGCGCGGTCTGCAGGTCCGTCCGCCCGACTCTCTCTCTCTCTCTCTGCGGCGACTCGGTACTGGCGCGCCGGGTCCCTGCTACGGGATCACGGCGTCGATCTGACTCGTACTGTCTGTGCGCAGGTGGTCGAGGCCATGTGCGGCGTGCCCTCGCTCCTCCTCGGCGACAAGCTCGAGGTGTCGAAGGACATGGACACGACGACGCGCCGCCTCCCTCTTGGCGTCGTCGCCGCCGTGTGCCCGTTCAACTTCCCCGCCATGATCCCGCTGTGGGCCATGGCCATGGCGACCGCGACGGGCAACTCGCTCATCCTCAAGCCCTCGGAGCGCGACCCGGGTGCGACCATGATCCTCGCCGAGCTCATGGAGCAGGCCGGTGCGTCCCGCTCTCTCTCCCTCTCGGTCGTGTGTGTGCGCGCGAGCGGGGCACTGACTGTCCTCGTCCGCCGCAGGCCTCCCCAAGGGCGTCCTCAACGTCGTTCACGGCACGATCGCGCCCGTCAAGTTCATCTGCGAGGAGCCGCGCATCAAGGCCATCTCGTTCGTCGGCGGTGACCGCGCGGGCCAGTACATCTACGAGACGGGCAGCAAGAATGGCAAGCGCGTCCAGGCCAACCTCGGCGCCAAGAGTGCGTCGACCTCTCGCTCTCGCCCTGGCACGCTCGGCCGCCTCGTCGCGGCGGTCGGCTCGCCTAGAGGTCTTAGTCGACGTTACTGACCCTCATCGCCTCCTCGTCCGCCCCAACAGACCACTGCATCCTCATGCCCGACGCCAACCGCAACTTTGCGCTCAACTCGATCGTCGGCGCCGCGTTCGGCGCCGCCGGGCAGCGCTGCATGGCGCTCTCGACGCTCGTCGCCGTCGGCGACTCGCAGGAGTGGATCGACGAGCTTGTCAAGCGCGCACAGGGGCTCAAGGTCGGCAACGGGTTCGACCCCGACACCGAGGTGTGCGTCGCGCTCGTTCCTCTCTCTCTCTCTCCTTCTACTGTCCAGCGGCAGGGACTGATAGTCGCGTGCGATTCGCTTGCAGTGGCCCGCTCATCACGCCGGCCGCCAAGGAGCGCGTCGAGAAGCTCATCCAGACGTGCACGGATCAGGGCGGCAAGGTCCTGCTCGACGGGCGCGGCGTCAAGGTCGACGGGTACCCGAACGGCAACTTTGTCGGCCCCACGATCCTCGAGGCGACGACCGACATGGACTGCTACACGTGCGTCGCCTCGTCCACTCTCGAGCGAGCGCGAGTGCTCCCCTCAAGTACTGACTCACCTCGCCCCTGTCTTTCACCCACGCAGCCAGGAGATTTTCGGCCCGGTCCTGACGATCGTCAAGGCGGCGACGCTCGACGACGCCATCAAGGTCATCAACTCGAACCAGTGTGCGTCGCCGTCCTGCCGCATCTCCTCCCCTCCCTCGCGCTCGCGTGAGCTCGACTTGGAGCTGATCTTCGTGCCGATTTACCGCATACAGACGGCAACGGCGCGAGCATGTTCACGCAGAGCGGCGCGACGGCGCGCAAGTTCGAGAAGGAGGTCGAGGCGGGTCAGGTCGGCGTGCGTCCACCTTCCTCCTCAGCCACCGCTCGAGGTCATATACTGACAAGCTCGCCGCCACAGATCAACGTCCCGATCCCTGTCCCCCTGCCCATGTTCTCGTGGTCGGGCAACAAGGGCTCGGTCCTCGGCGGCGCGTCGCTGTACGGGTCCGTCAACCAGCTCTCTCTCTCTCTTCCTTCTTGGCCCGGATCCTGACGCTCCCTCTGCCCGTACACAGTCCTCGCGGTCTCGACTTCTGGACGCAGCTCAAGGTGCGCTCCCTCTCTCTCGCTCGTAGAAGAGGGCAAGAGACTGACCCTCGTGCCCTCGTCCGCAGACGACGACCTCGTACTGGAGCTCGCAGGACGCGCTCAGCGCAAAGGCGACGACGTCGATGCCGACGCTCAACTAGTGCCCTCGCGTCGACCCTGTCTTGCTGTAGGAAAGCCTCGTTCTCTCTTTGTCACGCAACTCGCATCGTTCAGTGCCCTCTCCTCGCCTCGCCTCGAGATCTGCTCCGCTCGAGCAAGCAGGAAGTGCTCGAAGAGATGCTCTACGAATTGCAAGCGCGAAAGCTACGTCATCGCCCGATGTCGTCCTGGTCCCTGCTCCGCTTGGGCTTGCCCTGCTCGCCGGCCATCTCGTCGGCGGTCCTCGCCCTCGTGTGGGCGCCTCCCGCCTGCTCGTCGTCGACGCTCATCTGCTCGCCGATGGCCCGGCCCGCCTCGAGCTGCCCGCCGACGGCCTGCTCGACGACCTCGCGCAGGAGGTCGTCCGTCTCCTGCTCCGAGATGTCGCCCCGCTCCGAGCGCTCCATGATGGCGCGCACGGCCTGCATGAGGGCGTCGGTTGGTGCGTCGAGGTTGGGCTGGGGCTGACCGGGTGCGGGTGCGGGCGCGGAAGGGTCGAGGGGGGCGGACGCGGACGAGGGCGAGGGCTCGCCGGTGAGGGTGCGCAGGTACAGCGCGATGTGCGGGTGCTCTTCTTGAAGCACCGCTGCGGCCTGTGGAGGGTGTACGGGTGAGCTCGTGGTGGCGAGGTAGAGGCCAAGAGAGAGAGAGAGAGTGGGCGCACGGTGAGGCCCTCCTCGTTGACATGGCGCGGGTCTGCGCCGAGGTCGACAACGAGCTTGGCCATGGCGATCGACTCGACGACGTACAAGGGGGTGTCGCCGTCCGAGTCTGCGAGGTTGATGTCGCCGCCGTTCGAGACGAGGAAGCGGAGGATGTCGCTGTGGCCCCACGAGGCGGCGGCGTGCAGGGGCGAGTACGAGTTGTCGTCGAACGCGTTGGGTGAGGTGCCTGTTTGGATACGAGAGAGTCAGTGACGGCTTTGAGCGGGTGGAAAGGGTTGCTCGAGGTCGTGGTGACGACGAGTGACGGCGAGCTGATGAAGATGAGGGAGGAGGAGGAGAGGCAGAGCTCACCCTGCTCGACGAGCTCACGGACACGGTCGAGGCTGCCCTCGCCGCCTGCTGCGAGCCAGATATTCTGCGCCATGATGGTCTCGCGTGTGTAGCGTCAGGGAGCGTCGTGCGAGCAAGAGAGAGGCGAGGAGATGGGCGAGGCTAACTCTCCCTCCGCGCACAATCACTCGAGCTGAGCTGCACGTACCATGAGCTCGACCACGCACAGCTCTTCGCCTGAACCTGCCGGCCCGGCCACCTCGCACCCCGTGTCCTCGCCTCCTCGTCCTCCTCCCCCTCCCCGCACCGACGACGCCGACCAGCAGCTGGCCCCCTTCCGCCTCCTGGATTTGCCCGCTGAGCTCGTCGTCCATGTCGCCCATCTCGTCGACGAGCGCGACCCCTCGCCCACGTTCCCGAGCGGGCCCTCGAGCGAGCTCCTCGCCCTGTCGGCCACGAGCCGCTTCTTCCACGCCGTGTGCCAGCCCCTCAAGTGGCGCTCGGTCAAGTTCGTCCCCGACACGGTCCTGCGCCCACGCGCCTACCGCAAGAAGCGCGACATGCGCGCCCTCGAGGCCATCCTCCGCACCCGTGCCCACCAGCAGCAGCCGCTCCCCATCGTCGCCCTGTGCGTGTCGGACCTGTCGGCCGACAACGACGAGCTGTGGGACCTTGACGACGAGGACGAGCTCCCAAAGGAGGAGGCCGCCCTCGCCCGCGTCGTCGAGCGCCTCGCCGCAACCTCGCTCCAGGTCCTGTTCCTCAGCGGCTTGGAGCTCCACCGCGACCTCGGCGACTCGATCCTGCGCGCCATCGCCACGTCGCCCAAGATGTCGGCCGTGCGCTTCAACCAGGTCGACTTCTACCCGGACGAGCCGCGCTGCGTGCGCGACTTTGCCCAGCTCGACCACATCAAGACGCTCCAGATCATGCACTCGGACTCTGAAATCGTGCGCCCACTCTCTCTCTCTCTCGTCCTTGTCCGCCCTCTGACCCTGTATCGTCCCCCCTCGCAGTCGGAGCTCGTCGCCAAGTGCCCAAACGTCGACAGCCTCCTCCTCTGGCCCTCGCTGCGCCGCGTCGGCCGCCACATGCCCGCCGTCAAGAGCTTCCTGCCGCACCTGCGCAACCTGTCGCTCGACTCGGTCCACGAGGCGCGCGTGTTCCGGGTCATCGCCGACGAGATCATCGTGCGCCCCCCAGTTTCGCCCATCTCGTCTCGCACCTCGATCGTGCCCAGACTGACCCGGTCTGCCCGTGCCACAGCGCCTGTCCGACAGCGGCATCGACCTGCCGCTCGAGGAGCTCTTCCTCGAGGGCCCTTGCGTCCCGGAGGACCTCGCCGTCCTCGTACAGGCCGTCGGCCGACTGCCCTCGCTGCGCCGCCTCGCGCTGTACCAGGCGCAGGAGCCCAGGCCCGCACTCGTCGCCGACCTCGCCCAGGCGGCGCCCCAGCTCGAGGCGTTGACGCTCGTCGCCGGCGACTGCCAGGAGGCGGTCTCGTGGCCCGCACCCCTCGTGCGCTCCCCTTCCACTTTCTTCTCCCCTGCCCAGCGCCCCTGATACTGACCTCTCCTCGCCCTCGTCGACCCGCAGGACGCCTACCTGACGCAGCTCGCCAAGTTCACCAAGCTGCGCTTCTTCGCGTGGGACCGCCTGTCGCCGCGCGGCCCGCTCGAGCAGGACCGGCGCGCCGTGCGCCAGCTGCAGGTCGAGTACGCGACGCTGAGCCGGCTCGGCGGGGTCTGCAAGAGCCTGAGGGAGGCCGTGTGCATCACGAGCGACGTTAGCGAAGGGTGCGTCCCGCCTTTCTCTCGCGTTGTCGGCCTCGTTCTGCCTTGCGAGGCAGGGGAACTGACTTGAGCTGCCGTCCCTCTCGCAGGTCGTCCGGTTTCTTCGCGACGTACACGAGGGAGAAGGGCGCCAGGGTGCGCATCGCCGTCAAGCAGAAGACTGTCAACGTGCGTCCGCCTTTCGCTCCTCGTCGTCCTCCTCCTCCTGTGCTCGAGCCTCCCTGCCGCCCGACTGACCCTCGGCACTCTGTCGCGCGCAGGACTTCTTGATCGCGTACGACCGGTGGATCAAGGTGGAGGAGGACTGAGCGAGTGCAATGCCTGTGCGAGCGAGCTTATCGTCGGCGGCGAGGAGGGCGAGGCAAAGGTCGGAAAGCTCGCCGCGTCTCGGTACGGCTCGAGAGAGTGCTCGCTGGCCCAGAGAGTGCATAGAGCGGGCAGCCAAACTCGACCACAGCGCGCACTCGAGGCCGAGGTGCGCCATCTCTCGTGAGATCAGTTGAATCTCGTGCTCTTCGTCCGCTCTCCCGTCGCTCGCCACCATGTCATTCAAGCTGGCTCTCGGTGAGCTCGTGTGGTCCACCAACAACTTTCTGGCCCTGCGCTGACCCCCCCCGGTGCCGGATCGCGCTTGATCTGTTCCCCCCGTCCTCCCTCTCGCGCAGCCTCGTCCCAGCGCGTCGCCCTCCGCGCCTCGGCCCAGCCCCAGGCGCGCGCCTTTGCCCTCCAGGCGACCGCCCAGCTCCGCCAGGACCTCCCGCGCGCGACGGCGACCAGCAACCCGCCGCCGTCGAGCCCGCTCTCGGCGACGCCCCCTCTCCCCGTCGGCGGCGCCCAGACGCTCCCGCTCGCGCCCAAGGTCGCCCCGGCCGTCCCTGGCGCGACTGGGTCCGGCCCGAGCCCCGGCGGCAAGGGCCCGAAGAAGCCCAAGCACCGCCTGCGCACTTTTGGCCGCACCGTCCTCGTCACGGTCCTCGCCGCCGGCGGCTACGTCGTCTGGCGCTCGTACGACCAGCGCCACCCGGGCGAGCAGCTCCCGCACGACCCGACCCTGCCGACTGTCGTCGTCCTCGGCAACGGCTGGGCCAGCACCGCCTTCCTCAAGGAGCTCGACAACCAGGGCTACAACGTCGTACGTCCTCGCCCTCTTCCTCTTTCCCCTCCTGCGGGACCCAGAACTGACCCGAGTACCCCTCGCCGTCGTCCAGGTCGTCATCTCGCCGCGCAACTACTTCCTCTTCACCCCGCTCCTGCCCTCGGTCACGGTCGGCACCCTCGCGGCGCGCTCCATCCTCGAGCCGACCCGGTTCCTCACCCGCCACATGAAGCGCAAGACCGAGGTCTACGAGGCCGAGGTGTACGAGGTCGACCCGATCAAGAAGACGCTGCGCTTTGTCGGTGCGTCCACGTCCTCCCGAGCTCTCTCCGTCCGTCGCTCGGTCGTCCCGCGAGCGACGGCACGGTGCGGTTCTGGACGATCAGCCGCTCACACACCTTGCACGTCTCGCAGACAACTCGGACATCAAGGGCGAGGTCGCCGGCACCGAGATCGCGTACGACTACCTCGTGTACGCCGTCGGCGCCGAGAACCAGACGTTCGGCATCAAGGGTGTCAAGGAGCACGCCTGCTTCCTCAAGGAGGTGTGGGACGCCGAGAAGATCCGCTCGCGCATCATGGACAGCATCGAGTCGGCCAACTTTGCCGGCCAGACCCAGGAGGAGATTGACCGCCTCTTGTCGTTCGTGCGTCCTCGTCTCCCGACACCTTCAGCCTCGACAGCGTCACCCTGACCCTTCTCGCACCCGCAGGTCGTCGTCGGTGGCGGCCCGACCGGTGTCGAGTACGCTGGCGAGCTGCACGACTTCCTCATGGAGGACCTCGAGAACGTGCGTCTCTCGCTTTCCCCTCGCCTCTCTTTCGCCCGCCCGCATCACTGACCCTCCTCTTCTCCCTGCAGTGGTACCCGGAGCTTGCCGACCGCATCAAGATCACCCTCATCGAGGCGCTGCCCAACGTGCTCCCGATGTTCTCGAAGCAGCTCATGTGCGTCCTCTCTCTCCCTCTCCCTCTCACGTCCTCGTCGCCCAGGTCCCTGACTCGTCCCTCATGAGCAGCGACTACACGATGTCGACCTTCAAGGAGAACAAGATCGACATCAAGACCAAGACGATGGTCAAGGAGGTCCAGGAGAAGAAGATCATCGCCCAGAACGAGAACAAGGAGCTCGTCGAGTACCCCTACGGCCTCCTCGTCTGGTCCGTCTCGCTCTATCTCTTTCTCTTTGGTGCGCCAAACTGACGCGCCTTCGTCCCGCAGGGCCACCGGCAACACGGCTCGCCCCGTCACGCGCGACCTCATGAACCGCATCCCCGAGTCGCAGAACTCGCGCCGCGGCCTCCTCGTCGACGAGCACATGCGCCTCGTCGGCGCCGACGGCGTCTTTGCGCTCGGCGACTGCACGGCGACCAACTACGCGCCGACGGCCCAGGTCGCCGCCCAGCAGGGTCGCTACCTCGCGCGCGTATTCCAGAAGCTGCACAAGAAGGAGCAGCTCCTGCAGGAGCTCGAGTCGGCCAAGCAGGCTGGCGCCGAGCCGGCCAAGCTCGACTCGCTCGCCAACGCCGTCATCCGGGCGAGCAACATTGCGCCGTTCAACTACTCGCACCAGGGCTCGCTCGCCTACATCGGCTCGGACAAGGCCATCGCCGACCTGCCCATGATGCAGGGCAACCTCGCGGCGGCGGGCTTTGCGACCTACTAGTGCGTCGCCGCCCCTCTCCCTGTCTGCTCGTCGAGCAACTCGCTCACCCCGCACGTCCCCTCCCACAGCTTCTGGCGCTCGGCCTACATCTCGCAGCTCTTCTCGCTCCGCAACCGTGTCCTTGTCGGCGCCGACTGGCTCAAGACCAAGGTCCTCGGCCGGTGCGTCCCACTCTTCCCTTTCCCTCTCGGCCGCTCACTGACGCCTTCTGCCCCTGCAGCGACGTCTCGCGCGCATAAGCGCCTCTCTTTCCCTTCCTCCTCCCCATTCGTCTCGACACACGCCGACCTCCCGCATGCCGCCGTACCCGCTCCGAGCGGACCGGCCCCCCTTTTCGTTCTTCCTCTCTTACTCGGCCGCCTCCCTCTCTCTCTCTCCCTCTCTATCCCCGTATCCTGTTCTTGTCTCTGCCACATAGAAGCATTCTGTCACGCCGCCTCGAAAGGGTGAGACGCGCTCGGTGTCGTCAGGAGAGCGCGTCCGTCGCTCTCGAGCCTCCTGCCCGCTCGGCCGTTCTCGCTCGGCCTTTCCGCGGCCCTCTTCCTCGTGTCCGCGCTCGCCCACATGCTCGCTTCTCCTTCAGCCGCCGAGCCTGCTCACACATCCCCGTCACCATGGCGCTTGCGCTCTTCGACGGCCTCTACAACCTCGCCGCGCCGCTTGAGGGCGGGGCGGAGCTCAGCGGCGACATAGCGCGCGACAAGCACGATCTCGAGTGGCTCGCCGCGCAAGACGTCCCTGGTGCGTCTCTTCTCCCTCCCGTCGTACCCGAGGTCCAGAGACTGTCGCTTACCCCTGGTCCTCACGCAGACAAGGCGAGCAAGTCGCACTCCCTGCCCTCGTCCCTCTTGCTCAAGCGGGTCCACTGACTCGTCGACTTGCAGGTCAGTCCAAGCGGCTGCAGCATATGATCGAGCTCGTGCGCCGCATCGAGGACAACGAGATCAAGATGTTCAAGATGCACCTCGACGAGCAGCAGAATCGGTTGCCGGTGCGTCCGCTCTCTCTCTTTATCCTTCCTGCGCCTACGACAGAGCTAAAGGTCGACTTCTCGCAGGCCCAGGCCGTACTCGAGCTCGAGATGGTCATCGAGGCCACCAAGAAGCTCGTCGACCAGAAGGAGTCGGCGTTCGCGAGGGTCGCGCACGTCTGGTCCTGTGCGTCCTCGTCTCGCTGCATGGACCTCTACGAGACGAGATCGACCTGACGAGGACGATGTACCCTCATCGGACCCGCATGCGCGCAGATCGCAAGAAGAGCGAGCGCGCGAGAAGGTGGAATGCCGCTTTCGAGCAGGGTGAGCAGCTCTCGCTTCTCCTTTCTCCCTCCTGGTCCTTCTTAGCCGCTCTGTCGAACCCGCTTTGACATCTTCTGCGCCATGCAGCCGCCGACAACCAGTACATCAACCTCGAGCTGTTCCGAGCCCGCTTACGCGCACTCGAAGAGCTCGCCTCGCACTATCGTCGCCTCTCTCGACCTCAGCGTGCCTCGCCGGAGACGTTGCTTGTCCCTGGAGCCGAACCCGTCGAGCGCGGTAGGTCCGCCTCGTCGGCCAAGCCGGACCTCGAGAACTACCCGCGCGAGTCGGCAAGTGGGCGCAGCAGCACGCCCGTTCCACAAGGGCTCGACGCAGGGCCTCGCAACCTGGGCCCATACACGCCTGGCGCTAGGACCGGGACCGTCCGGACGGCGCTGGCCCAGCCGAGACGAGCGAGCGAAGGTGCGCTCGAGCCTCTCTCTCTCTCCTTTCCCCTCTCTCTTTTACCCTCTCTCCTTCCTCTCGGAACCACGCGTGACATTCGGCCGCCCGTTACAGACATCCGTCGTCCCACCACATCTGCCCTGCTCCCCTCGCCTTCATCCCCCAGCCACCCCGCCCTCGCTGCACCCGATGCCGCTTCTCCTGCGCACGCTCGACCTTCGAGGCGCAAGCACGCTCGCGACGCCGTCAGGGGCATGAGGCGGATCCTCGGTTCCGGCTGAGGGCTGTGCAGCCCGAGGGAGCGGAGCAGGAGCCGGCCGTCGGCGTCGAGCAGGGTGGGCGGGAACGGGCGAGGGGAGGTCCATGCGGCAGAGTCGCTCCTTCTTCTGGGCAGCACTCGATCCGTCTGCAACGTCGTTACCTTATGCGTGCTTGCACGTGTCGAGCGAGCCTTGCGGCGGTCCTTCCTGAGCGTGCTCGCTCGTCGAAGCTCGAGCAAAGAGAGCTGTGCTTCCCTCTGCTCACAGAAATTGGCAACTCGCCTGAAGAGACTTCTGAGAGTATAGCAAGCCTCACTGAGCGCAACACAGCCCGGTCAACGCCGCTCGAGAGGGAGCCAAAAGTCTCGGAGCGTGCCATCTCTCGCATGCTCCTCCTCCGACTCTCCCACCTCAACAACCATGGCTGCGACCGCCCGCACTGCAGCAGCTCCTCTAGCACGGTCACTCGCCACCCAGGCCGCCGCCCCTGTCCGCCCGCGGCGACTGAACCGCCGCACGGCGCGGTCCTCCCCCCAGGCCGCCCTCGCAACCCTCACCGAGCTGTACCACCTCGCGCCGACCTTTGTGCCCGCCCACGAGCCGTCCACCCTGTCGTCACACATCACCTCGACTCTCGCCACCCCAAACGCGGCGTCGTCGCGCCCGAAACCCCACGACCTGCGCGACCTCGTCCTCGCGCAGACGCTCCTCGACGTACAGCGGGTCAAGCTCGACGCAGGCGGGTCGACGCACACGGGCATCCTCGGCATCGACGTCAAGCTGCCGAGCAACGCGGCCATGTCGTACGGGCACCTCGGCGAGGACGACCAGTTTGACCACCGGGCGTCGTTCTACTCGACGTACGCCAAGGGCGCCGAGCCGCCACTCGCGCAGCGCCTGCGCAAGGTCGTCGATGCGTTGCACGGGACGCAAGCCGGTGGACGGGCGGGCCCGGCGACGCTGAGGGAGCAAGGGGCCAAGGCGGTGCAGTGGAACGAGGGCCTCGAGCGGGCGCGGCGGGCGGCGCAGGAGCAGGAGCGCAAGATGGACGAGGAGGCGCAGGCGTTCGCCGATGTGTTCGAGGAGGACGAGCGGCGGGCATAGATGCGGCCGGCGGGACGGAATTTCGGAGGAGGAGTGCGAGCTGCAACCTCGACAGGGTCGCGCTCTCGTTCTTTTGGCCGGCCGAGAGCGTCACTCTACTGCGAGCGCATGCGTGCTCGTGACTGTCGACTCGAAACCCTGCACAGAGAGCGAGACGGTGGTACCGACCGAGAGTCCAGCCTCGCAGCGAAGCTCGCGGCGGCTCTCTCTCGGTCGACACCTCGCTTCGTGCGAGCTCCGCCGCTCGCCTGCGCCAGTCCTTACAGCAGGACGAGCCTGTGCCGCAACCAGCGCGTGCCGCCGCCAGCCGAGAGCGTCCCTGTCGCCCCGCCTCGCGTTCCCGGCCTCGTCTCTCGCCCGCCCGACTCGACGACGACACGCCTGACGGGTGCGCAGGAGCTACTGAGGGTGCAACAGTGCGTCCAACTCCCCCTTTGTGGCGCGGCGCATCCCCCCAGCCGCTGCATCTCGCACCTCGAGCTCCCCGTCTCACGGACGATGAGCCGGCTCAGCGGCTGCCACACGGCACCTGGGGCCTGTGCGACTCTTGCAAGGTCGCCAACAGCGTGCTCATAGACCCATCTCTGCAGCTCCAGCACCTCGACCTGCGACTTGCGCTCGACCTCGTCCTCGTCCTCATGCCGCCTCGCCCGCCGCCATGGACCCAGGGTCGCAAGTTCGGCGTCGTCATTGATGCCGGCAGCAGCGGCTCGCGCATCCAGGTCTACAGCTGGATCGACCCCGACATCGCCCTCCACGACCGCAAGGCCCAGGGCAAGAACGTCGACGTGCTCAACAAGGTCGAGAAGGGCGTCGAGGACGGCGACGGCTGGCACCTCAAGGTCGAGCCCGGTGCGCCCACATGCTCTCTCGTATCTGTGAGAGACGGACGCAGAGCGCCGGCGCCACAAGAGACGAGCTGACCTCGACTCGTCGTGCGCAGGCATCTCGACCCTCGGCGCCAACCCGGACGGCGTCGCCGCGTACCTGCGGCCCCTCATCGAGCATGCGGCGTCCATCATCCCGCAAGAGCAGCTCTCGTCGACCCCAATCTACCTCCTCGCGACCGCCGGCATGCGCCTCCTCCCCGAGCAGCAACGCGACGCCGTCCTCGCCGCCACGTGCTCGTACCTGCGCACCTTTCCCTTCCACCTCCCCGACTGCGCCGACCAGGTCCGCGTCATCTCGGGCGAGGAGGAGGGCCTGTACGGCTGGATCGCCGTCAACTACCTCATGGACGGGTTCGACAAGCACGAGCACGCGGCGGCCGGCGACCGCAAGCCGAGCTCGACGTACGGCTTCCTCGACATGGGCGGCGCCTCGACCCAGATCGCGTTCGAGCCATCGGCCGTCGAGCAGGTCAAGCACGCCGACAACCTCGTCGACATCAAGCTGCGCCTCCTGAGCGGCAAGGTCGTGCGCCACCCCGTGTTCGTCACCACGTGGCTAGGGTACGGGACCAACCAGGCCCGGACCCGCTACGTCGACCAGGAGGTCAAGAAGCACCTGCGCGCGGCCGACAAGGAGCACGTCGGCGACGGCGAGGGTCAAGAACTCGGCTCGGCCGCCGCGCTCGTCGTCGACGACCCGTGCCTGCCCAAGAGCCTCCTCCTGTCGGACGGCCGCCACTCGGGCTACACGCTCAAGGGCACGGGCGACTTTGCCCAGTGCCTGCGGCGGCAGGCGCCGCTCCTCAACAAGGAGGTCAAGTGCCTCGACGAGCCGTGCCTGTTCAACGGCGTCCACGTCCCGCCGATCGACTTTAGCGTCAACCACTTCATCGGCATCTCCGAGTACTGGTACTCGACGCAGGACGTGTGGGGCGCGGCGCTCAACGGCGCCGGCGGCGTGTACGACTACGTCGAGTTCGAGCGGGCCGCCATCGAGTACTGCGGCCGCGAGTGGGACGACATCATGGACGACGTGCGCGCCGAGCAGGGCAAGTGGCGCAACGGCGTCGAGGTGTCGAGGCTCCAGTCGCAGTGCTTCAAGGCGGCCTGGATCGTCAACATCCTCCACGAGGGGATCGGCATCCCGCGCATCATCGACCGCGGCGGGCGCGGCGACGGCACCAACTCGACCGAGGAGGGCATCTCGAAGGCGATCGGCAAACACCTCGTCGACGAGCCGCCGAGCTTCCAGTCGATGAACGAGGTCAACGACGTCGCCATCAGCTGGACCTTGGGCCGCATGGTCCTCGAGGTCGCCAAGGGCTCGACCGAGCTCCCCTCGTCGTCGGCGCTGTCGCCCGACTCGTCCGTCTACAGCTCGCCGACCTCGTACGCCAACCCGTACGGCGCGTTCCGCATGGGCGACTGGTCCGGCCACATCCCGTCCTGGCGCGGCGACGTCCGCAACACGATCGCGTCGGTCAAGGACTCGGCGGCCCTCCCGTTCCTCGGCATCCTCGCCGTCGTCGTCGCCGTCTGGTTCTGCTACCTGAGCCCGGGCTCGGGTCGCCTGCGCAAGTCGCTGTGCGGCTCGTTCGGCCGAGCCGGCAGCCCGAGGCGAGGCGACTTTACCCTGCTCGGCCAGGACGACGCCGCAGGTCCGACGAGCAGCGGCGACTCGTCGGGCAGTCGCACGCCGCCTCGCGGCGGGCGGCGAAAGGCCAGCGGGCTCGGCGCGCGCGTCTTTGGCCCGCTCCGCCACGGCGCCATCCGGCTCTCGGCCGTCGTGCGCTCGCTCTCGCGCGGTCGCGCTCTCGGCCGGCCCGCCTCGAGCGGGTCCATCCTCCCCATGTCGCGCGTTTCGAAGCCCGACGCCCCCTCGGACGGCCTCTTCCGCCCTCGCCCCATCCGCACGTCCAAGTCGACGCCTTTCCTCCGCACCGCCACCGTCACCGTCAACGTCCCTCCCGCGTCGGGCTACTGGAACGATACGCCCGACGCGCCCCTCTCGGCGGGCCCTCGAGTCGGGCCGGGCGGCTCGTCCTTGGCGGGCCGCGCCTCGTCCGACATGCCCTACTCGCTCGGCCGCCCTTCCTCCCCGCCGCCGATGGCCATCATCCCGCCCTCGCCCTACTCGCGCCCGACGACGCCCGCATCCGGCCGACCGGCCCTCACCAAGCTCACGTCGCGCAGTGCGCGCGAGTCGCCCTTGTCGGTCGACGACCTCCCGCTGCGCAGCGCCATCTCGGCGAGCGGGCGAGCGTCGCCGTCGCCGCACAGCGCCGGCGCCTACTCGCACTCGGCGCTCTCGGGCGCAGTGTGGGACTCGCTCGGGCCCTCGTCGTCGTCGTCGTCGGCCGGCGCTGTCGCAGCAGGAGCAGGAGCGGGAGCAGGAGCCGGCGACGCGCACGCCGGCGACGAGCCAGCGTCGGCGCCCGGCGTCGCAGCGTCGCTCCTCGCACGAGAAGGCGGCGGCGCCAAGCTGCGCGCGTCGAGGAGCGCCAACAACTCGCAGGCCAACCTCGCCGGGTCGGGCGGGTACTTTGGCGGCCTGCATCCGGGCGGCTCGGGCGCGTCGTCGAGGAGAGCTGGAGCGGGAGGCGCAGCAGGCGGCGGACTCGGAGCTCTCGGGCTGCAGGCGAGCGCGAGCTCGACGAGTCTGAGCGGGGCGAGCCCGGTGGGCACGCCAGGGGCAGACTAGCGGCGGCTCTCTCTCTCTCTCTCTCTCTCTCTCTCTCTCTCTCTCTTTCCTTTCCCTTTGTTGTACGCCGTATCTTAGCTGTCGTGAATGTGCTCCTGTATTACGAGCCCGCATCCCCTCCTCTGGTCCGTGCGAGAGTCGCAAACTTGACCTTCTCAAGTTCGACCTGCTCCTCGCGGCTGCTCTCTGGTCCTCTCGAAAGAAGCCTTTGCTGCATACGCTCGATCTTCTGGCCTTTTCAGTCACGTGCGCTGCCGACGTAGCGTCACGGCGAACGAGGTATGGCAGGCTGAGCGAGGAGAGCTGTCGACGGCGGGAGCAAGGAAAACGCCGCTCGAGCCTCTTCTTCGCTCGCTCTCAAAGCTTCCAGCTTCTCTCGGGGCATCGCTCAGAAGGCACAACGCGATCGATGACAAGAGTAGGAAAGACAGAGAGAGGACGAAGGAGCTACAGGCGGTTGCGCTGGCACCGGACGCAGGCGGTCATTTGGCAACCTCGGCAACGCTGTCGCCGCCGGTCGCGCATCAGCGCACGTCGAGAGAGACGAAAGACGAGGACGCACAAGAAGGTAGCCCCTCAGGTGGTTGTAGCAGCTATGGCACTGCCCGCCGCCCGGCCGGTAGCACCACGAGCGGTGCGCGCACTCGTGGTTGACGCGCAGCTGCTCGACCATGCGCTCGACGAGCTGCGGAGCCGGCCGCACGTGCGGAGCTTCGGCCTGCACACGAACCTCTGCCGCGCGCACGAGACGGTCTTCGTCCCACTGAGGGCACGTGCACGTCTTCCACGGCGCGGCGCAGAGGTAGCAGAACTGGGTGCTGCACAGGCACGTCTGCGAGCGAGAGATCTCGACGAGTCAGGGGCACGCTCACTCACTCGACGACGAGAGGCGAGAGAAAGCGGGACGCACCATGTGGAAGCAGCCCGTGTCGAGCTCGACGACGCGGCGACAGCCCGGGCAGCGGCGGAAGTGCATGTCGCGCTCGAGCAGAGCCGCTGCCTCGTCGTCGCCGCTCGCGCCACACAGCCCAAAGAGGCCGTGCCACGGCGCCTTGCAGGCCTCGCACGTCTGGGCGCCGCACGAGCCGCACTCGACGCCGCGCTTGGTCTCGCTCGTCGGGCCGAGAAACGCCGAGCACGTCGCGGTCGCGCAGTACAGCCGGTCGGGCGTGCGGAACTCGATCGCCTTCTTCTCGAACGCGGTGAGGTCGGCCGGCGACAAGTGCGGCGCGACGAGGGCGACCGGGATCGGGACGCCGTCACAGCGCGGCGGGAAGAGCGACTCGTCGCGGGTGGCGGCCCGGAACAGGGCGCACAGGCACTCGGCGCAGTAGACGTGCTGGTCGGCGCACGGGACCGTGACGGCGCTGTGCGACGCGACGCGCTCAGTGCAGATCACGCAGGGCGCGCGAGGGCCGGAAGTCGACGGCAGAGGAGGAACAGGAGGCGCGTCGAGCCCGGGTGACGGCGACGAGGTGCTCGGGCGCGTGAGCGACGTCGAACGACTGGCTCGAGACGAGGCGGAGCACGACGAGGAGCGCGACGCCGTCGCCGAGCGACGGGCCTGCTCGAAGGTGCGGCCTCGAGAGACGGCGACGGCGATCTCGTGGTCGTAGCTCGCCACCTCCTCCTGCGCCGAGAGCTCGTCGAGAACGGGACCGTCGGCGTGCCCGGCCGACTCGAACGAGAGCGCGAACCGACGGTCGGCCTCGACCTGCTCGACCGCCTCGAGCTCGCTGGCGTACATGGCGCACGCGCACTCCTCGTCGTCGACCTCGCCTTGACGCGCCTTGCCCTTGCGCGAGTCGCCGAGTGCCGCGAGGTCGGACAAGTGGAGCGACGCGATGAGGGCCGCCAGCTCGAGCGAGAGCGGCTCGTCGCTCATTTTGCGAGTCGGGAGGGCCGGCGAGCTTGACGGTAGGCGGACGGCCTTGGGGGGAGGACAGCGAGCGCCAAAGTCAGTCTGACGAGAAGAACGTGGGCAGGCTTGGTGACGACGAGTACGAAAGCGAGAGCGTCGAGAGCGCCGAAGCCGCCCTCTCGCCCGCTCAGGGCGAGGCAGGGAAGGGGGCGCGCGAAGAAGCAGCCCCTCTTCGTACCCGAGCTTTGTTGGGCAAGCTTCGCGACCTCGAGAGAGAGCTGCGTCCCTTCTCAGAGCCGGAAGCGGGAGCGCGGGAGGAGGAAGACGGAGCAAGAGGCGCACCGCCGTGCGCTCCAGTCACGCCCGGGACGGAGCGTGGAACCGACACATGCCACGTTGTGTCCTCGCACGATAGCGCAGACGCAACGGCGCGGTGCTCAATACGCTCGCTGAGCGAGGGCTGAGCCGCGACCGTGACGACGGGAGGTGGGACGGCGCAAGCCCCTCTGCGCCGTTGCGATGCTGGGAGACTGAGCAGTGGGAAGTAGCACATGCTCTGGTGCGCACCGCGAAGCAGAGCGTGGGGCGTGAGGGTCGTCGCCTCGTCGACGGGGGAGGGAGGAGGAGGAGGCGGGGACGAGCCGTTTGTCGCTCTGCAACCACCAGCGCAGCCCGTCCAAAGCACCGACTGGACAGCTGCACCACCCCACGAGCTACTCGCACAGCCCACATACCAACTCGCCGCGTTCGCCCTCACCCTCGAGCTCTCGCCCCCACCTCGTCCTCCTGGCCCCTCTCGCACCACACCGCCAGCCATGGCCTACGCTGCCAAAGGTCCGCTCTACCCGGTCGTCAACCACGACCCGAAGGCCGTCCACTTCCGTGGCCTCACGCTCGGTGCGTCGTCGACCTCCTCCTCCCCCCTCCCTCTCCACATCCGACCCCGACTGACGAGTGGGGGGACCGTCTCTCTGTGCGCCTCGCAGGACGTCTCGACCAGTTCGAAGGCGGCAACTTTGCCAACATCACGAGCGTCCTCTTCAAGCACCGCCTCGATGACAAGGACCACGTCTCGCTCGAATACTGGTCGTCGCCCGGTCGCGAGAAGGTGCGCTCGCCTTTCCTCCCCACTGAGACTCGCCAGATCCCCTCAGACCTGACCTCGCCTGCCCTACAGACGCCCTTCAAGGAGGCCATCCGCAAGCCGTTCAAGCACGCCGCCAAGGGGCTCAGCCTCGGGCCTTCCTGGACCAAGTGCGTCTCGCCCTCCTTCCTCACCTCTCTACCCGTTGCCTCCTTTTCCTCGATGAGGACAATCCACTCGCGGTAGATGGCGGCGAGAGGCCGTACGTGAGCTCACTCGGCCTGCGGTCGCCCGCAGCCACTGGTTCCGCATCACGCTGCACGTCCCGCCCGAGTGGAGCGAGGCCGAGCGCGTCCAGTTCGAGTTTGACCCGAGCTGCGAGGCCATGATCTTCGACACCGAGGGCTGCCCGATCCAGGGCATCACTGGCGGGTACGGCGGCGACCGCCGCGTCGAGTTCATCTTGCCCAAGGCCAAGAGCGGCACCTACAAGTGTGCGTGCGGATCCGCCTCTATCTCTCTCTCTCTCTCGATCAGGAAGACATGAGATTGACTCGTTCGACGTGTGCGCAGACTACGCCGAGGTCAGCTGCAACGCCATGTTCGGCAACGGGCTCGGCGAGACGAACGGCCCGCCCGACATGAACCGCTTCTTCCGTGTACGTGCGACGGCCCCCTCCTCGCCTCTTCCATCGAGCCTGACTCGCTTCTCTCGCCGCAGCTCGAGAGTGCCGACCTCGTCGTGCCCCGCATGGAGGCGTGGCGCCTGCTCTGGGACTTCCGGTTCGTCCTCCTCCCTCTCTAGTCGCTCGCGTCCCTGAGCTCGCCCGACTCACCTTGCATTCGCCTGCAGCGTCATCAAGGACCTCGCGCGCGAGCTCCCCGAGCGCTCACCGCTCGGCAACAAGTGCCTCGAGATCGGCAACGGCACGTCCCCCTCCTCAGCGACTCGAGCCCACCCTCTCCCGAGCGCCTGACTGACCTCTCATCGTCCTCGCACAGCCATCATGAACACGTTCCGGGCGTCGGACCTGTCGACGATCGCGACCTGCCGCAAGATGGCGAGCGCGCTCTTTGGCGGCGAGGAGTGGGAGAAGGAGGGCGCAAAGGTGTACGGCAAGGACCCGGTCAAGGACGGCGTCAGCAGCTGGGCGATCGGCAACTGTCACGTACGTCCCTCTCGCCATCGCCGCCGAGTCGTCTGAACTCGACTTCCTGCCGGACCGAGACTGACTTTCTCGCCACGGGTCGCAGATCGACACGGCCTGGCTCGTCCGTCGCCTACCTCTCGACCTCGGCTTCTTCGAGACCTTATGGAGCGTTCGCTTATCCTGTCCTTCCCTCGTCGACGCAGTGGCCTTTCTCGGTCACTCGCCAAAAGACCGCTCGGTGCGTCACCCTCCCTCCCTCCCGCCCCTCTCCTTGTCGTGCTCTGCCTCTGACTGACCCAAATTCGTTCTGTGCAGCTCGTGGAGCACGCAGCTTGACCTCATGAAGCGCTACCCCGAGCACCGGTTCGTCGCGAGCCAGGCGCAGCAGTTCAAGTGGCTCGAGGAGGACTATCCGTGCGTCGCGAGCGCTCCTCTACCGCTCTCTAGAGCACGCCAGCTAACAGTCCTTGCTCCCGCTGCAGGCTCCTGTTCGACAAGATCAAGGGCAAGGTCCAGGACGGCCAGTTCCTCCCCATCGGTGCGTCGCCCTCTCCCTTCCCCCTCTGCCCGACCCTCACGGCGGCAAGCTCACGCCTTCTCTTTCGGCGCAGGCGGCATGTGGGTCGAGTCGGACCAGCTCCTCCCGTCGGGCGAGTCGCTCGCCCGCCAGTTCATCTACGGACAGCGCTACTTCGCCTCGCGGTTCGGCGCCCCGTGCCGTGTCTTCTGGCTCCCCGACTCGTTCGGCTACAACTCGGCCGCACCTCAAATCGCTCGCCTCGCCGGCCTCGACTTCTTCTTCACGCAAAAGACGAGCTGGAGCCAGTTCAACGAGTTCCCGAACACGAGCTTCCGGTGGCAGGGCCAGGACAAGACGCAGATCGCCGTCCACCTGTGCCCGCAGAACACGGTGCGCACCCTCTCTCGACCTCGGTTCTCGAGCCTACCGGCGACGTCGTCGAGCGCCCGACTCACGCTCGACCTCGCCCGCAGTACACGGCCCAAGCGTCGGTCTCGGACGTCCTCAACACGTTCCGCAACCACAAGTCGCTCCAGTCGGGGGCCCAGACGGGCCTCCTCACGTACGGCAACGGCGACGGCGGCGGTGGCCCGCTCGCGCCCATGCTCGAGAACCTGCGCCGGTGCCGCGCCGTGTCCAACGACGCCAACCAGGGCGGCGGCGAGTTGCCCAAGGTGCACATGGGCGCGACGGTCGAGCAGTTCTACGAGGACATGTTGAGGAGGAGCGACGGCGGCAAGCAGCTGCCGACCTGGACCGGCGAGCTGTACCTCGAGCTTCACCGGTGCGTCCTCACCCTCCCTCTCTTTCCCGCCTCGCCGTCGCTCCGAGTGGGCCTCTCACCCCTTGCGTGACACGTCCCGCAGCGGTACGGCAACGTCGCACGGCTCGATCAAGCGCCACAACCGCCTCACCGAGGTCCTCCTGCACGACCTCGAGTTCGTCGCGACGCTCGCCTCGACTTTCGGCGGCAAGACGGCCAAGGGCAAGGCGTACGTGTACCCCAAGGACGAGCTCGACAGCCTGTGGGAGCGCGCTCTCCTGTGCCAGTTCCACGACGTGCTGCCCGGGAGCGCCATCGGCCTGGTCTACGACGACGTCGAGCAGGTCCGTCTCTCCTCGCCTCGCCTCGCCTCTTCTCTCGCCGCAGACTCACTGACTCTCTCTCTCTCACCAGATCTACGCCGACATCACCAAGCAGGGCGTCTCGCTTCTCGACAAAGCGCTCGCGGCGCTCGTCCCGTCGTCGTCGGCCGCGCTCGACAGCTTTGCCGCCGGCGACCGCCTCGTCGCGCTCGACACGTCGGCCGTCTCTCGCCGCCAGCTCGTCAAGGTCCCGCTCGCCGCTGCTCGTGCGCTCGACGAGGCGGCTGTGCAGCGCAGCGCCGACGGCGGCGCGTGGGTCCTGTTCGAGGCCAAGGGTGCGACGGCGCAGGTCGTGCACGCCGAGCCCGTCAGCGTTGCCGAGGTCGAGGAGCTTACGTCGCGAGGTGCGTCCTCTCTCTTCCTCGTTCCTCCCGAGCGCGACGAACCTTGACCCCTGTCGTCAACAGCTCGCGCCGTCGGCGACGACTTTGTCCTGTCGACCCAGAAGCTCAAGGTCACGGTCTCGCGCGAGGGTCGCATCACGAGCATCTACGACAAGGAGCTCGAGCGCGAGCTCATCCTCGAGGGCCGCACGGCCGGCTTCGTCATCTTCCAGGACCAGCCGCTCAACTGGGACGCATGGTGCGTCTCTCCTCCTTCCCGTCCCGCCCTCTTTCGCGATCTCGCACTTACTGTCGCCCTCTTGCGCAGGGACGTCGACGCCTTCCACCTCGAGACCAAGCGCGAGGTCAACGCCTCGAGCGTGCACGTCCTCGAAGACGGTCCGCTCCGCAGCTCGCTCCAGGCCACCTACCACCTTGGTCAGAGCGTCGTCAAGGTGCGCCCACCCTTCTCTCTCTCTCCCTCTCCTCCCTTTCCGACACTCTGACAGCGTCGTCGACCGGCAGGCCACCATCTCGCTCGACGCCGCCGCACCGAGCACGAGCGCCAACGCCCTGAGCCTCATCCGGTGGGACGTCCACGTCGACTGGCACGAGCGTCACGAGTGCGTCCCGGCTCTCTCTGTGTGTCTCTGTACGACGGCGCTAATTCGGGTGTCGTGCAGGTTCCTCAAGTGGGAGATCCCGCTCGCGATCACCCCAACCGGCGACGTCGCGTGCGTCCTTTTCTCCCTTCTTCTGCCTCGCCCTACACGCCTCGTCTGACGCCACCCTTGCCTGCAGCACGTACGAGAACCAGTTCGGCTTCTGCCAACGCTCGACGCACCGCAACACGACGTGGCAGCGCGCGCAGTTCGAGGTGTGCGGTGCGTCGACCTCTCTCTCTCCCTCTCTCACTTTCTCTCCGAGCCCGACTGATCCTCGATCGTCTTGCGCCCAGGGCACCGCTTCGCCGACGTGTCCGAGTTCGGGTACGGCGCGGCCCTCATCAACGACAGCAAGTACGGCCACGCGTGCGAGGGCAGCACGCTCCGCCTGTCGCTCCTGCGAGCGGCGACCATCCCGGACGCCGAGCAGGACCAGGGCACGCACAAGTTCTCCTTTGCCGGTGTGTCCTCTCGCGTTCGGCCCCTGTCTCCTCGTCGCGTGGTCCTGACCGTCGTCGTCCCCAGTCCTCCCTCATCGCGGCGCTTTCGCCGAGTCGGACGTCCCCTCGGTCGCTCGCGCCTACAACTACCCGCTCCACCTTCGCCGCATCCCCTCGTCGCCCAAGAACGCCCTCTCGCTCGTCGTCGCCGACGCCAAGCACGCCTCGCCCTTCTCGCTCTCGGGTGACCGCAACGTCGTCCTCGACACGATCAAGCGCGGCGAGGACGACCACTTCTCGGTCAAGGCCAACGAGCAGACGGTGATCCTGCGGCTCTACGAGGCGTACGGTGGCGCGGGCAAGATCAAGGTCGTCTCGAGGCTCGCCGAGGGCAAGAAGGTCGTCAAGGCAGAGGTCGTCGACGTGCGTCCCTCGCTCCTCTCTCTCTCTCTTTCCCCTTCCCCTTCCCCATCGTGAGGCGTCGACTGACTCGGATTGTCCGGTCCTGCAGCTCCTCGAGCGCCCGCTCAAGGACCTCTCCCTCTCGACCTCGACGGCCGGTCCCGCCGGTCAGCAAGAGATCGTCGCCGACGTGCCGCGCTTGCGCGCCTTCGAGGTCCTCACCGTCCGCCTCACGCTCTCCTGAGTACACATCTCGGCCTTGCGCGCCGTCACCCCCTTCCTCCCTCTCTCGCCCTCTCCTCGCAGCCTGTCGATTCTCCTCCTTCGCCGTCTTGTCGTGCAAAAACGTTTCCGTGTCTGCCCTGCGTCGTCGCCGAGAGAGAGAGAGAGCCTTGCTACGTGTAGCTGTGTCCACTCGCGAGAGAACTCTCTGCGCGCTCGAGAAGAATGCGCCGGTCGGCGGTCGGCGGTCGTGCCTTGGCGGCCGAGCCGGGGCTAGCCAACAGCTCTCGAGCACGACCGCGTGGGCCTGCAACGCGTGCAGTCCTTTGCTTCGCTCCTCCACCCACTCAGCCACTTGCTCCATGTCCGCCCCGACCGAGAACGCCGCCTTCGAGGCGGCAACGCCCGATGAACTCGCCGTGTTCCAAGCGCTCTCTGAGCGCGAGAAGATGGTCCAGGGCCTTGCGTGCGTCTCACAACCTCTCGTGTGGCATCTCTCGAGGGCCCAAACTGACCCTTTGCGCTCCACAGATACCTGGCGCTCGAGGACAAGGTGCGCCGCCGCGCAGCCGGTCGGAGGAGCTTCGTCTCGCAGGACCGCGGCACTGACACCGTCGTTCCACCTCGCAGGGCCTCACGAAGGACCGACTTAGGGCCCGTACGCTGTGCCAGGTGCGCTCCCGGTGGGAGCGAGCGTCGAGAATTCGAGCGAGGCGCTGACCTCCTCGTCCTTCACGTCACGCAGCAATACAACGTGCGTCGGCTCTCTTTCTCTATCCCGGCAGGCGTGAGCATGCCCTGACGCTTCCCCGCAGACGCACCCGTTCACCGAGTGGCGCGACGACCTCCAACTCGCGGAATTCTACGGCCCCGACTCTCGCCTGCAGAACCTCGCCGACCTCTTTCGACTGCCGCTCGCCGAGGTCGGCAGGATCGGCATCGAGCCGCCGCTGTACGTCGACTACGGGTACAACATCGAGTTCAAGGGAGAGTGCGTCTTCCTTTCTCCCTCGGGGAGGGTTCTTGGCCGGAATCCGCCGACTCTGCCTCGCCCACACATGCTCACCCTCTGCTCGCCTGCGACAGCTTCTACGCCAACTTTGGCTGCGTCTTCCTCGACTGCGCCAAGATCTCGTTCGGCAAGGGCGTCCTCCTCGGTCCGGCCGTCCACATCTACTGCGCGACGCACTCGATCCTCGTCGACGAGCGGGTCGCAGGCTACGAGCGGGCCTACCCTGTCGAGGTGAGCTGGAACCCTTCCTCTCCTTCGCGCCTGGCCGTGCGAGGGCCCTCGAGCGACGTTGGGAGATGCAGGGCTCGAGCGCTGACCTTGCCGGCGCCTTTCCTCCTCCTCTTCCTCTCTCCCTATCTCGCGCGACGCAGATTGGCGACAACACCTGGATCGGTGGCGGCGTCAAGATCATCGGCCCTGCCAAAATCGGTGCCAGTGCGTCCTCGAGCCTCCTCTCCTGAGCCCGACTCGCGCCAACCCTCTCCTCGCGCAGACTGCACCATCGCCGCCGGCAGCGTCGTCAAGGGCGACTTTCCCGACAACGTCGTCATCGGCGGCATGCCTGCTCGCGTCCTCAAGTACCTCGACGAGCCGACGGGCCCGATTGATCCGACCAACCGCCGCCTCGTGGTCCCTCTTCCTGGCGCCAAAAGCGCAGCCAAGAACGACAAGGTCGGGTTCTAGCTGTAGCAGGAGCTCTGAGGGAGTGCAATAGACACTGTGAGCCGGTCGAGACGCAGCTGGGCGACTTGTGCGCCGCGCCGTGCGAGAGTTGGCGCAAGCAGCGCGCTCGAGCGAGCGCGCGAGGAGGAGCAACGTGGAGCAAGCGTGTGCTACACGCGCAGCTTGGGGCAGCAGTGACGTGCAGGACGAGCTAGGCGCGCTCGACGCAGCTTCGCAGCCTGCACAGTTGCCGTCGGTGGACGACAAGCTGAGGCAGAGCCACTTGAGGATTGCTGAGGAGGCTCGCAGCTGCGCGCCCGGCGGGCGAAGGGGGAGAGACGTGAGGGCCGGCAGGTCGCGCACAGAGCCGGAGCAGCACAGCATGGCCGCGTCGAGAGCGAGGAGCGAGAGATGGAGGTCCGAAACCGCGAGACGAGGAGGAGGAGGAGCACGGCACCCTCGCTCTCGTCCATCCCAAGCTCCCGCCAGGTCGAGCCAGCCCGGCGTGCATCCAGCCCGCCAGGAGCACACACGCGCACCCGCCCACCAAGCCGCCCTCGCCTTGCCGCGGCCCGTCACGCTCCCCTCCCCCGCCCCGCGACCTCACCTCCAGCTCGACCTCGCCCACGCGCCGCCATGTCGGACAAGACGCCCTGCTTCACCCTCGTGGCCGACGAGGGTGACCTCGGCTACCAGACCCAGGACCTGCGCGCTGCCCTCGAGAAGGGCTCGGACGACCTCAAGCTCGACACGTTGCGCCGCATCATCGTCTCGACCCTCAATGGCCAGCCGCAGGTGCGTGTCGTGCTCTCTTGGACTGGGTCTACTCGCCGAGCGCGCCCTTGTGGCCCCTAGAGCCGTGGGAGACGAGCGACTGACGCGACTTGGCTCTGCTCCCCCTCCTCGCCCCACCGGCCGTGCCACAGCCTGCGCTCCTCATGCCCATCATCCAGTTCGTCCTCCCGAGCAAGAGCAAGCAGATCAAGAAGCTCCTCCAGTGCGTCTACTCGCCTCTCTCCTCTCCTCAGTCGCCCCGACCTGACTTCCCTCCTCCCCGCCGTGCAGGTTCTACTGGGAGATCTGCCCCAAGCATGACGAGAACGGCAAGCTCAAGCAGGAGATGATCCTCGTCTGGTGCGTCCCGCCTCTCTCAAGCCTGCACCATGCGAGCATCGCGCTGACCCGCTCCCCTTGCAGCAACGCCATCCGCAACGACCTCGTCCGTCCACCTCTTTCGCCCCGCCCGCGAGCCTGCCCTGACCTTGCCCCTCTTCCCTGCAGCAACACCCGAACGAGTACATTCGCGGCGCAACCCTGCGCTTCCTCCAGAAGATCCGCGAGCCCGAGCTCCTCGAGCCCTTGATCCCGACCTGCCGCTCGTGCCTCGAGCACCGCCACAGCTACGTCCGCAAGAACGCCGTCATGGCCATCTTCCAGATCTACAAGAACTTCGAGTTCCTCATCCCCGACGCGCCAGAGCTCATCCAGACGTTCATGGCCGCCGTGCGTCCCTCCCCCTCCCTTCCTCCCTTGCCGTCCTCGCCCGCCGAGGGTGCGCCCACTCACCTCGCCCTTGTGTCCGCAACAGGAGTCCGACACGACCTCGCTGCGCAACGCGTTCACGATGCTGCAGGCCGTCGCGCCCAGTCGCGCCGTCGAGTACTTCCTCAGCGTCTACGACCAGGTGCCGCAGCTCGACGAGATGATGCAGCTCAGCGTCATCGAGCTCATCCGCAAGGAGAGCAAGGCCGGCGGCAGCGGTGCGACCGAGGGTGCCCTCAAGGTGCGTCCCATCTCTCCACGTCTCGCCCCGCTCAGCGGCCACCTCACTGACCCTCCCGACTCGCGCGCGCAGGCCCGGTACATCAAGTGCATCTTCGAGCTCCTCAACTCGGGCAGCCACTCGGTCAAGTACGAGGCGGCAGCGACCCTCACGACGCTCACGCAGAACCCGGCCGCCGTCAAGGGTGCGTCCTCGCCGTCTTTCTCCGGCCCGAACCTTTGCCCCGACCTGACCCTTTTCCTCCCACGCACACAGCCGCAGCCGCCTGCCTGATCTCGCTCGTCGTGTCGGAGCCGTCGAACAACGTCAAGATGATCGTCCTCACCCGTGTCGCCGCCTTGCACGCCAAGCACGAGCACGTCCTCGACGAGCTCGTCATGGACATCCTGCGCGTCGTCACCTCGCCCGACATGGACGTGCGCAAGAAGGCGCTCGACATCGCAATGGACATGGTCAGCGGCCGCAACGTCGACGACGTCGTCACGTTCCTCAAGAAGGAGCTCACGCGCACGCTCGACCCGTCGTTCGAGAAGGCGGCCGAGTATCGCGCCCTCCTCATCCAGACGATCCACACGTGCGCCATCCGCCACAGCGAGGTCGCATCCTCGGTCGTGCACGTCCTCATGGACTTCCTCGGCGACGCGACCAACACGAACGCCGTCGACGTGATTGCGTTCGTGCGCGAGGTCGTCGAGAAGTTCCCCGAGCTGCGCAGCGGCATCGTCGGCAAGCTCCTCGACACGTTCCCCGACATCAAGAGCGGCAAGGTGTTCCGGGGCGCCATGTGGATCATCGGCGAGTACGCCGCGAGCGCCGACGAGGTGCACGCCGCGCTGCGCCAAGTGCGCGCCGTCGTCGGCGAGGTGCCCATCCTCGCGAGCGAGCAGCGCCTGCTCGACCGCGCCGAGCAGGAGGCGGCCGGCGCCGAGCCCGACCTCGTCAACGGCGACTCGGCCCTCGTGCACAAGCCCGTCGCGACCAGCTCGACCCGGGTCCTCGCCGACGGCACGTACGCGACCGAGACCGTCTTCAGCTCGTCGAGCACGACGGCCGCCGCGAGCCTCGAGGCCGTCAAGGCGGCGGCCAAGCCGCCTCTGCGCGCCCTCATCCTCGGCGGCGACTTTTACACGGCGACGGTCCTCGCGGCGACCCTGACCAAGCTCGTCATGCGGTTCAAGGAGCTCGTGTCGCACGAGGGTGGGGCGGCGAGGAGTGTCAACGAGTTGCGGGCTGAGGTGCGTCTCTCTCTCTCCTTTCGTCCTCGCCAGGCGAAAGGCGGATCCTGACTCTGCCTCTCTCTCTCCCTTCCTCTCGCAGTGCATGCTCATCATGACGTCGATCATCCGGGTCGGCCAGTCGCACTTTGCGACCGTGCCCATCGACGAGGACGCGTCCGAGCGCATCATGGCGTGCCTGCAGTCGCTCGCCGAGCTCGACTCGGCAACGGGCTCGTCCGAGCGCGCTCGCGCCGTCGAGGCCATCTTCCTCCACGACACGCAGGCGGCGTACGCGTCCATGGTCGCGCACGAGGAGAGCAAGGCGCTCGAGAAGAAGCGGCGCGCCGACAAGGCGAGCGCCGTCCAGGCCGACGACCTCATCTCGTTCCGCCAGCTCGCCAAGAAGCCCGCCGGCGCCGACACGGACGAGTACGAGGTCGACCTCGTCGCGGCGACGGGCGCCGAGGCGGCCGCAAAGGACGACTTTGTCAGCAAGCTGCAGCGCGTCGTCCAGCTCACCGGCTTCAGCGACCCGGTCTACGCCGAGGCGTACGTGCACGTGCAAGGGTTCGACATCCTCCTCGACGTCCTCATCGTCAACCAGACGGCCGAGACGCTCCAGAACCTCACGTGCGAGTTTGCGACCCTGGGCGACCTGCGCCTCCTCGAGCGACCTGTGCCCTACACGCTCGGCCCGCAGAGCTTCCAGAGCGTCAAGGCGACCATCAAGGTGCGCCCTCTTTCCTCTATATCGTCGTCGTCGGCCTGAGCCCTGACCCTCCTTTCCTCGCGCAGGTGTCGTCGACCGAGACGGGCGTCATCTTTGGCAACATCTTCTACGACAGCGAGCGGGCGACCGACAGCCACTGCGTCGTCCTCAACGACATCCACATCGACATCCTCGACTATATCACGCCCGGCCACTGCAACGAGGCGCAGGTGCGTCCTCGTCTCGCGCTCGGACCTCCTCCCTCTCGACGACACTGACCGCTCTCTCCTGCCCTCGATGCAGTTCCGAAGCATGTGGACCGAGTTCGAGTGGGAGAACAAGGTCAACGTCAACACCAACATCGACAGCCTGCGAGCTTGTTCGTCATCCTTTCGCTCGTCGTCGTCGTCGTCGCCTTGTCCTCCCCGCCCGGCCCTGACCTCGCCCTCTTTGCGCGTCTCGCAGACCTCCAGCACATCATGTCGTCGACCAACATGGCTTGCCTCACGCCCGACGCCGCCCTCGAGGGCGACTGCGGCTTCCTCAGCGCCAACCTGTACGCGCGGTCCCTCTTCGGCGAGGACGCGCTCGCCAACCTGTCGATCGAGAAGCTCGCCGACGGCACGCTCCAGGGCCACGTGCGCATCCGCAGCAAGACGCAGGGCATCGCGTTGAGCTTGGGCGACAGGATCACCGTCAGCCAGAAGCAGGCGGCCTGAGCGGCTCGGGAGTGGCGGGTAGATGGAGCGGTGGTGGGGTCGTCCGTGTATACCTCTCGTTGCAGTACTCTCTTTGGCATCACCGGCAGCGACGCACGTCGGCGAGAGCGAGAGCGAGAGCGTGCGACAGTATCGACTTGGTCTCGCTGGCGCGTGCGCCGACCGCCTTCTCGGACCTGTCCGGCTCACCGTATGCGCCCTCGCCTCGCGGGCTCGCCCTGCGCGACGCTGTGCGGTCACGTCGTCGGCCCTTTCGAGCGCGACGTGCTCGGCCGTCAGGTCAGGCGCGAGGCGGACCAAGACGATCGTGCGCCAGAGGCTCGAACGCTTGAGCGGAAGTTGCCAGCTCCGTTCGAAAGTGAGCCCTCGCGCGCTCTATAGGACAGCGGACTAGGCCTTTGCGCACGAGCAGAGGCTCGCAGAGAGGCTGCATCAGACGGGCTCGAGCTGTCGAGCGCAGCTGAATTTGCCTGCCGTTGTCGTCCTCGGCGGCGCGAGGCGTCGCTACCTCCTCGCATCGTCGAGCCCGCTCGGCAGCTTGATCTTGCCTTCTCATCATGGAAGACGTCTGCAGCGAGCGTCGTTTTGCTCTGGCCCTTCTGCGCGAAGCGCTCTGACCCCGAGTCGACCTTCTCAGTCGACCTTCTCAAGTCGAGTCGAGCGGTCGCCTCGTCGCTAGTGGTCTTCTCGCTTGTCGTGCACGCCTGCACTTACTCCAGAGTGCTTCAGCAGGCTACCAGAGCCAGGTTACAGCGACTTGCGCGGTCGCGCAGGCGTGCTCCCTTGTCAAGTCTCGGTCCGGTCGGAGAGCCTCGTAGCCGCTTCACCTCGTTTCCCGGGCGCCGGTCAGGGGCAAAAAGCTGCCGTTCGCGCATCGGAGAGTGCCTCGTACGCGTCCGCGGCAAAAGAACGTCCTCGGACAGGTTTGAACTGTCGACCTCCCGATGGGCGACTGAAGTAGAGCTAACAGTCGGACGCTCTGACCAACTGAGCTACGAAGACTTGCTTAGACAGCCGCGCGGCTTGTGCATAGATCACTATTGCAGCAAGAAAGCTCCTCGTTCGTCGAAACGACTGTCTCCCTGCGCGCCTCGGCTTTCACTTGGCTTCCTGGCTATGTTCGCTGTGGCCTCTCTCAGCTCTCTCGAACGGCCCCTGGCAATCCACAGAGAACGAGCCTCGCGGTCCGCGCCTCAAGCTCGCTCAGTGCACGCGCCCTCGCACGGAATCTTGATTCAAACTGGCGGCGCCAACTACGTCGGCCCTCCTCTGATTGGCTCCCGCCCCAGCCTCGTTCCAAGCTTGCGTCCGCTCGTCCTCAACGAAGCGCAGCTGTGCCCTCAGTCGTGCCGGCGTGACGCTAGCTGGCATGCGTTTCGGGCATGCGCCTGTGCGAGAAGCCGAGCGCGGCCGAAGCGCGTCGTCTCCCCCAAGCTTCTCTCGCTCAACAGCTGCAGCATCGACGTTCGCTCGACCCGTCGCACTCTCCCTCTCTCACAGACCATTGTAGACACAGAGAGAAAGCTTGCATGACACTACGACGGCTGCGACGCGTCAAAGTCGACCCACTCGGCCCACTGCCCAAAGTCCTCGTCGGCCGCCGTTTCCTCCTCGAGCGCGCCGAGCTGAGAGATCGAGACGGTCGGGGCATCGATAAACCCGCTCGACGAGCCAGGCGACATGGGGAGAAAGCCCTGGAACGTCGAGACGGACGCGGACATGCGGTTCTGCGGCGAGGAAAAGTGCGAGTCAGGACCAGTTTCCGACGAGGCGTGATGACGAGCGAGACTGGACGCACGACGCGGTCCTCGCCAAGTATGCGCGCAAAGACGGCCTGGCGGTCCTCGCTCGAGAGGGCGTAGAAGTCGCCGGCCGAGCAGACGGCGAGGATGGCGCAGGCGGCAAGCTCGTTGACGTCGGCGAGGTTGAGGAGCGAGACCTCGTCCTGTGACAGGAGGGGCCGCATGAGTTCTCGGATGTCGAGGAGAAGGAAAGGAGGCAGGACGCACAGGCGCCGGGTCGTCCGAGAGCCATGCTCGCCCGCCCCACAGCTCGAGCACTGGCAGTCCCTCCTCCGCCATCGCCGCCTCGTCCTTCTCGCGCAGGTAGTCGGCCCACCGCCTGACGAGCATCGCCGAGTGCCCTGCTACCTTCGACAGCGCGACCTCGACACCGTGTCGCCCGCCTGCGAGCTTGACCAACCCGCTCGCGAGCTGCTGCAGCGCGGCGAGCACCGGCGGCGTGAAGCTGTACCGCTTGACGCCGCCGACGCGCTGAACGGCCTCCTCGAGGACGACGAGGAGCCGGTCGAAGCGTGCGGCGAGGCGCCCGACCGTCGTCATGACCGACTCGAGCCGCGTCAGCGGGCCGACCATGGGCTCGTCGGCCCGGTCGACGTTGCTGACGAGGGCGTCGAGGCCGAGGAAGAGGATGGCAGAGCGAGGGTCGACGATGAGGTGGGGCTCGAGGATGCGGTGCGGGTCGGACGGGAAGCGCGAGGCGCGGTGGACGGGGAGGAAGGATTGGCGCTGAAGGGCGGCGAGGTGCGGGCGCATCTGGAGAAGGGTATCGAAGGCGACGACGCGCAGCGGCTCGTGCCTCGGTGATGTAGGGGGCCCGACAGGCTCGGAGAGGAAGGGCGGCAGGGTGAAAGGGATGCCGCCGGGAGGAGGCGACGAGTGCGCGCTTGGCGGTGCAGGCTTGTCGACGATCGTCGCCGCCGCATGAGCCGCAGGAAGCTCGCGCTCGACTGGCGCGACGACGGGCCGGCCCCGCATCGTGAGGAAGCGGTCGAGGGCGGCTGCGCTCGACCAGGCCGGGCCGCTCGACTCGGCCTTCTCAAGTCGAGCGACGGGCTCTTCCTCGCTCGTCGCCGTCGCCGACGCCGCCAGGGCGTGCTCGAGAGGCATGTCGACCGCCTCGACGTCGACGAGCTCGACGACGCGCTCGTCAGGCGACGACCCGGCGCTCAGGCGCTGTCCGGGCGGCGACGATGGTGACGAGGCGGGCGGAAAGATGAAGCCAAAGTCGCTCGAGCTGCTGTCGGGTGGCGCCGGGATAGAGCTCGACTGGATGGGCGAGCGGCGGTGAGCCGAGATGGCGGCGGCGGGACCGGGTGGCGAGGCTGACGGGAGGTCGTCGATGACGGGTGGCGGTGCCGCGTAGCCGAGCTCGACGAGGGCGCCGCTCTGGAGCGCGTGATCGTCTGTCGGGAGCGGGTTGGCCGAGTAGCTCGTCTCGGGGGCGTCGCGGTTGTCGAGACTTGCGGCGCTGGGCGGGCTGACGACCTTGGACACCGGCTGCTCGACCTCGACGGGAACACGCGGGACGAGCTCCTCATCGTCACCGTCCTCGACGTCCTTGAGGAGGGCGAGGATGGCCGTGATGCTCTCCTGCTCGTCCTCCTCGCCGACAGCGGCCGTCTCGTCCCGCATCTCGGTCTCCCTCGCCTCTGTCGCGCCCTCGAGCTCGGCGTCGTCGTCGTCGACCTCGACGTCGTCGTCGCCGCCGATCAGGACGTCTTTGAGCGTCTCGCCCGCCGGGAGCGTCCAGGCTCGCCAGCTCAGGTCGAGCGTGAGCGCACGCAGGCCGGGCAAGGGCGCGAGCGCCCAGGATGACGAGGACGCGTTGGCTGCGGCGAAGGACGACAGGGTGGGCGCGATCGAGGCGAGGAGGCAGTCGTGTGGCGAGGAAAGCTTGGGCGCTGCGGGAGAGAGGCGTCAGTCACCGCCTGAGTGATGATCATGAGGTGGGGACGCACGCTTGATGCGCCTTGCGACCGACGCGCCGTGAACTTGCTCGTCGAGGTCGCCAAAGGTGTCGTCCGACGGGAAGATTGGGAAGGTCGTCGACGCCGGGCGAGCAGGTTGGGCGAACGGGCCGTCCTCGAGGTCGCTCGGCTCGAGCTGGTCGGTCTCGGGGTCGTCGTCCTGGAGGAGCTGTACGAGTCGCGAGCTGCAGAAAGGAGGACTGTCAATTCCCTCGTCACAGGCCGAGTCGAGGGAGAAAAAGAAGGCGTACACGTCGAGTTGAGGTGCCGCAGGGAGCGCCGCTTGCGAAAGTCGGTGGAAAAGCGGTGGATCTGCAAGCTCTGGGACTATTCAGGGGCGCTCGTTCCGAGAGACAGTGAAAGAGAGGACGCACCAAGTTCGAGAGCACGTCGTGCGTCAAGCTTGCCCGGCGAGCTGGACCAGATTGGCGGCGGCGGACCCAAGTGAACGGGCTCGAGCGACGATACCGGCGGCGACGAGAGGCCCTCTGCGTCACGAGTCGGGACGTCAGGACGAGTCTTGAGGGGCGACAGGTGGATCGAGAGAAAGGTGGGGCGCACCCTCCTTGTTCCACTGCTCCTGCGAAATGCCGGCGCCGCGAGGCGACGACGGGTAGTCGCTGCGCTCCGAGGGCAACAGCCCGCCGAACGGGTCCTTGACGAGCGCTTCAGGGTCGAGTGCAGGGAGGGAGGAACGAGGAAAGATTGGCGGAGAGCCGAGACGAGGAATCTGGTCGAGAAAAGAGTGAGCGCGCGTTTGACGAGGGGGAAAGGTGGACCACGGACGCACCGAGGATGCAGGAACACGCGCAAGCTCCTCGAGCCAGGCTTGCTCGTCCTCGCACAGGTACTCTTCGAGCTGGGCCCGGCTCGTGTACGCCGAGCGGATGCGCTTGACGTCGGCGAACTGGTCGGCCGTGACGGACAGCTTGAGGTCGCTGCGGGCAAGGCCGAGTGTTAGCTCGGACGGTCTAGGAAGAGGCGACAGAGGACGTACAACGCGTCGTCGAGGTCGGGAACAGTCTCGATGGCGGTGAGCGCCTCGTCGGGCTCGGGAAGAAGGTTGGTCGGCGGCGAGCCGAAGAGCGAGGCGACGGTCGAGCGCGGGTGAAAGGCGGTCGTGCGGTCGGTCCATGCGCGTTGGCGCACACGGGGCAGGATGATGTCGTCGCCGAGGCGGGCAGGGAAGGTGTACGGCGCTGGGAAGAGAGCGAGTGAGTCGTCGGCTCGAGGACGACACGGGGAGCCAGGCGAGCTGAGGCGCACCTGGTAGACCCTCGACGCCCTCGCCCTCCTCCTTGACGTGCTTGACCGCCTCGACCCAGTCCTTGCGCGACCGCTTGAGCTCGTCGGCCTGCGCCCGCGTCATCTCCCACAGCTCGTCGCGCCGACGCTCGTCGTCCCACTCCTTGACGCGCCGCGCGTCCCAGAAGTCGATTTTGCGCTCGTCGTGGCCGATGACGAAGGGCGTGAGCGGTCGTGAGGGCGAGGGGAGGAGCAGGGCTGGGAGCGAGGCGAGGATGGGCGAGGAGGGCGGGACGAGCTGGACGGCGAGGGAGCGGACGTGGGTGCGGATGGCGTGCTGCTGCGTGGCGTCCATGGCGCGTCGAGTGCAAGACCGGTGCGCTCGAGCGAGGCGGCGAGACGAGGTTGGTGGCGAGAGGGGAAGAAGGCGACGAGGTTGAGAAGGTCGAGTCGAGGTGGGCCTCTCTCGGGGCTGCGTGCCAGCTAGCTGCACTGCAACGTCCTCGAGCTATCTACAGGAGTGTCCACCTCGGTCAGGGGCCCGTCACCATCTCGTCCCGCTCGTCCTCTCCCGCTGTGCTCGCCTCCGGATCCAGCGGCGCCTCGACCCTCGGACTGCTCGCCCTCACGAACCGCTCCCGCAAGCTCGCCCCCTTCTCAGGCCCGTCCTCCCCTCCTGCTCCCTCGGCCTCGGCCACCTCGGCCGGCGGCGCGAGCGTCGTCGCGCTGCTCAACGCGACAGGCTCCATCGTCTCGGACCCGCCGCTGCCCGGATCCACCTCGTCGACGAGCCCGCCCGTCGGCGTCGCCGTCGCCGGCCCTTGACCCTGCAGAGGTTTTGGCGGCGAGCTCTGCGGATTGGGCGCCGACGCGAGCGCGGCCGCGTTGGT
This sequence comes from Rhodotorula graminis WP1, assembly GCF_001329695.1. NCBI lineage: Eukaryota > Fungi > Basidiomycota > Microbotryomycetes > Sporidiobolales > Sporidiobolaceae > Rhodotorula > Rhodotorula graminis. Next base: position 1,392,285 of record NW_017264931.1, on the reverse strand, counting down.
CGAGGGGAGCGAGACGGTCGGCGGTCGAGGCGAGGTGGCCGGTGGAGGCGAGCCGAGGTGGAACGATTCGACGTCGCCGTTCTCGGACATGGCCTTGGACGATGACGACGAGGCAGGTGCGTTTGAGTCGCCTTTTCGCAGCCACGGGATGGGGCTGAGGAGGGGGACGACCTGCGGCGACGAGCGCGGGCTGGGCGAGGAGGGTGACGGGGTCGGGCGGCGAGTGGCGATAGGTGACAGGGATGAGGTATGCGCAGGAGGGTGGATGACGCCCTGGCGGATGACGCCGAGCGACGTGTCGAGCGTGACGGCCGAGGTCGACGCAAAATGGTCGGCGCCGTCGTCCTCGTCGAACGCTGTCCGCTCGGACGTGACGCTCAGGACGCGGCTCACGGCTCGCAGGTACTTGGGCAGCGAGGTGTACTGCCGCCGAGGGTAGAGGGCGAGCTCGCACAGGCGCTGGATCGTGAAGGGAGGGCTGCGAGGGGGCAGAGAGGTCAGGGTCGGCGAGCCTTGCTCGAGCGAGACGTGGGGCGCACCTGCTGAACGAGTCGAGGGTGTCGTAGGCTCGTGCTCGTGCGTGCATGGCGTCGTCTGGCGGCAAGGGCCAGGGTGGGCCCATGGCGAGGAAGCTCGAGATGGCCTGGGTGCGCGGACGAGGTCAGCGACGACCTTGGGGCAGGAATGAAGGGAGAGCGGTGCGCACCTCGGCGAGCTTGTACTTGATCATCTCCTTGAGGATGGACCAGTCGGCACTGCGGCGCGCGGGCGAGGGAGGGTCAGGTCGCTTGATCGGGTGCGGCGAGGCGAGGTGAGGCGAGAGGGACGCACTCGACGACGTTGGTGGACGCGGTCTGCTCGAGGAGCTCCTCGAATACGCTCTGCCACTCGAAGCCGCTGGCGAGCTGTGGCTTTGGGACGGCATCTGCTGTCGAGGCGAGAGTGAGATCGGGTTGCTCGTCGGGGCGCGAGAGGAGGACGAGGACGACGACGCACAGCCGTTGGACGCCTTGTGGGGCATGACAGGGCAGTGTGCTGCTCTACTGGACGCGTCCTTGCTGCGCCTGGTCGCTGTCGAGGTCGTGTGCGTGGACAAGGAGCTCGCCGGCGGTTGTTGTCCTTGACCTCGACAAGTCGACGAGCTGCACCGCCCTGTGCTGGTCCAGTGCCTCGCTCGAAGTGCTCTAGCTGGACGTACGCGCTGTGCCGAGCGCGTCCACCGCCGCGCTCGCTGCTGCTGCCTCTCCTCCTCGTTCTCCGGCCCAGCTCGTCATCGGCCTCTCTACCTCACCACGGGGCGAGAGCTGTGCTCCTCGTGAAGGCGCAGGACGGGTGCGCACACCCACGGCGGCCGCTGCAGCCTCAAAAACCTGAGATGCGCCTCGTCTCGGCGCACGCCTCCAGCCCGCTCGCCGACGTCCGCCTCGGCGACGGCGCGCCTCGCTCATCTCGAGCTCCTCGTCTGCTTCTCGCATCTGCTTGCCGGCTGCTCGAGCTACGAGGCCAGCGAGTGTGCACGTTCGCCTCCAACCGAGACCGCCTGGTGCGTCACCCTTCTCCTCTTCTCGTCGAGCGCTCGTCGGCGCGCGTCATCAGCCTCCTCGCCTGCAGGCTACTGACTGTCTCGTCTCCACAGCTTCAGCAGACTCGCTGCTGCGCCCTGTCCGAGCGAGCGACCACCGTCGAGCCAGGCCCGACCTCTCGTTCCCCTTCCCCCTCCCACCTCGTGTTCGCTCCGCCTCTCGCCAAATGTCCCACCTCTACGACCTCGACGGCGACGGCTACTACGACACGGCCACCTATGACGGCAGCACCGGCTATTACGAGGACCCGTACGCCTACTCGGACGTCGGCGGACTCGGCGGCGGCATCTACGACGACTACGGCAGGCACTCGAGCGGGTACGAGGGCGTGGGCGAGATGTGGGGCTACGGCGACGCGTACCCGGACCTGTACGACTACACGTCGTTCGTCGACGAAACGATGGGCCTGTACGACGCGTGGGGCGACGACAGCTGGGACCAGGGCCAGTACGCGCTCGCCGACCTCATGGTGCGTCCTCCTCCTTCTCTCTCTCTCTAGCACACGAAAGCGGCTGACTCACTCGTCTTCCGTCTGCAGCACTTTCAGCACCAGCTCGAGCTCGACTACGCCCTCGACGAGTCGGAGCGCCTGCGCCGGTGGGAGGAGCGCCTCGCGTGGGAGCAGTTGAGCGACGCCGAGCGCGGCCTGCGCTACAGCGAATACGCGTCGATGGGCGCGCTCGGGACGCTCGGGCTCGCGAGCGGGTGGTGGGGGAGGAGGTACGGCGGCGTGAGCCATGACCTGAGCTACCTGCGCCAGGTGCCGGTCCAGCGAGGACTGTTCGCGCCGCAGTACCGCTCGTCCTTCTCTCGCTTCCCTTGTGCGTCCCGCCTCTCGTCTCGTCTCGTCTCCTGCGTCCTGTCACGTCTGCTGCGTCCTGTCGACGCGCGACACTGACCTGATCGTCGACCCGCAGCTCTCGCCCGCCAGTACTCGCCCTACTTCTCGCCGCAGCGCCTGCGCGCGTTCGGCGGCGCCGCCGGCAGCAGGATGGCGCTCGGCGGCGTCGGAGGCATGCCCATTAACCCGAGGTCGAGCGCGCCGTACCACTCGCAGCGGCTGTCGCTGTCGAGCGGGCCCGGGCTGAGCTTGCGCGAGCAGGAGCTCAGGAGCCGGCTCCGAGTCGCCGAGATGAGGGGTGCGTCCTCGATCACCTTTCCCTTCCCGACTCAGCCTGTGACTGACTTTAGCTTCTTGTCCTCCTCGAGCAACAGCGTCCCTTACCGGTCTCGCGCCCGCCCAACGCGCGAGAGCGCTCGACGACGCCCGCCAGCTTCGCGCCCAGCTCAACGCCGAGTCGCGCGCCGCACGCTCTATCGACCGTGCCGAGCGACGCTCAGACGCCGTACTTGCGGCGCAGGAAGTCGAGGCGGAGCGGGCCGCGCTGCGCGACGAGGTCGAGGAGCAGAGGGGGATCGCAAGACTCGAGCGGGCAGCGGGCGACCTCATCAGGCCCATGCTCGGCGGCTACGGCGCGGGTCCGTCCCTCCTCTCTCTTCGTCTCTCTCTCCCCTGAGCGTACGAGCACTGACGAGCCGCATCCTCCAGGCGCAGGATACGGTCAGGGCGGAGGAGGCGCGTTCTACTGAGGTGGACGGCCGACTGTAGCGGCGCGACGCTTGCAGAATGCAGAGAACGAGTGAACGACAGGATAAACCGGCTTCTCGAGCAACGAGAGCCTGACTGCAACTCGACAAAGGGAGAGCCTCAACTTGGGAAGGTCAAATTTGAGCAGCTCTTTCCTCCTTCCTCTCCTGCTGCTCGGCGTTGCGGAGAGCGCGAGATACACCTTGCACCGAGACCGAAAGACAAAGAGAGAGAGGCGCTACAGAGCTGAACAACGGCACGGACCCGACCACCGCTCCTCCTCGAGGCTCGATCTCACTTCTCCGACTTCGAGTCCCAGTCGACGATGTCCTCCTCCGTGTGATACCTCGGCAGGGACTCGCCCATCTGCTGCCCCGCCGAGCGCTGCGCCTCGTCCTCGGCCTCTGCCTCTGCCTCGCCCTCCCTCTCGGCGAGCGCCGCTGCCGCCCTGAGCGCGCGCTGCAGCTCGTCGACGTGCAGCTCGAGCCGATGGATCTCGGCCGGCGCGAGGCTCTGCCGACGAGACGGCTCCTCGCTCACGCGCGAGAGGCGCCGCTCGCCGCCGTCGCTGCCGTAGCGCGCACGGGCCTCGGCGAGCGGCTGCGGCAGCGGCTGCAGCGGCGGCTCGGGCGGCGCGCGAGCGGGCTGGCTCTGCGGCGGCATCGGCTGCGCCATCTTCTCGTCGAAGCTGCTGCTGCGCGTGTCGGTGCTGCGCATCGAGTCGCTGCGAGCGTAGCTCGTCGTGCGCGCGACGCCCTTGGCGGCGAGGCGGGCGAGGCTGCGCGCGTGAGCGGCCGGGCAGCAGAACCGGCGCATGAGGCGGTACAGGCGGGCGAGGACCCAGAAGAGGGCGAGGACGAGGGGGACGGCGAGGATGGCGAAGACGATGATGAGGCCCGCCGTGACGCTCGTCATGCCGCTGCTGCTGCGTGAGCCAGAGTAGTAGGCCCTACAGAGAGACGACAATCAGGCCGAGTTTCGAAAGAGAAGGACTGGAAGAGAAGAGAGAGAGAGAGAGAGGACGCACGTGCATCCGGAAAGCTCCCTTTGAGGAACGGCGATGAGGCTCGAGTTGGTGTCGCTCGTCTTGCCCTCAGAATCTTCGAGGCGCACAAAGTAGCGCTCGCCCTCGGGAAGCGTCGGCGCCCACGAGACGTTGCCGCTCGTCGCGTAGAACGAGCCGATGACGGTGAGGAGGGACGAGTCGTTGGCGCGGTGTGCGGTGAGGCTGAGCGGCGGGCGGGACCCGGCGTAGCTGAACGACAGGGCGTCGCACGAGTAGTTGAGCGTCGAGCGGTAGGTGACGCCTTGGCCGGTCGGCGAGAAAGTCGAGGCGTCGTAGACGAGGGAGAGGGAGGGAAGTTGTCGGTGGACGAGCAAGGTCGGGAGGGCGGTCGCCGACGCGACGCCGAGCGCGAACGGCACGAGTAGGTGCATCGAGGTCGAGGTCGTGCTGTGCGCGTAGACGAGAGGAAGGAGGGGGACGCCGAACGGCGAGAGAGGTCACCTTGCCAGCCTCCTCGTCGTCCCGTCCCGGCCAGTCGAGAACGGGATGGGCCGGGAGAGGGGGAGCGACTCGCCTCCCTGCGGACGGGTCGCTGACGAGGCGACGTCCCGACCATGGATTGGCGGCGAGAAGACGCGGTAGCGAGACGAGGGCCGCATCGAGACGAGGAGCGCGAGGAGGAAGGGAGGGAAGGCATCTCGAGGCGCTGCGGCGAGGTCGCCATCGAGTCCCGCGATGAACGATGTCCGCGTTGCGACTCGACTGTACAAACCCTCCACCAGCCCCGCCCGTCTATTCCTGCGCAGTCGCGACGAGCTTCTTCTTGAGCTCCTCGACCTGCTCGAGCACGGCGCGACGACTCGTGCCGCCCTTGGCGTCGCGGCGCTCGACGCTCGTCTCGAAGTTGAACACGTCGTGCACGTCGTCGCCAAAGTGCGGCGAGACCGACTTGAACTGCTCGAGCGTGAGCTCCGAGAGAGGGACGCCGGCCTCCTCCGAAAGGCGGATGCACGAGCCCGAGATGTGGTGCGTCTCGCGGAAGGGAATCTGCATGCAGAAGAGAGTGTCAATGACGACTCTTATCATGGGGCGACGAGTCGTCCCTGGCGCTCGAGGGAAAAGAGGCGAAGTGGGCGAGGGAGGAAGAGGACGCACCCCACGGCGGACGAGGTACTCGGCCAGGTCGGTCGCGAGCATGTCGGGCGTCAAGCTCTTCTTCATGTTCTCGGGGAAGACCTGCAGGAGAGGCGACGCGTCAGGTACGGCAGCTAGAAGAAGGATGGCGACGCCGGCGAGCGCACGAGCCGCTCGAGGGAAAGGGCTCGTCGACGCACCTTGAGGGTCGAGATGACACCCTGGAGGATGCGCAGGCTCTTGCCGACCGTCTCGGCGGCGTCGAACATGGGCTCCTGCGACTCCTGGAGGTCCTTGTTGTAGGTCGCCGGGAGGCCCTTGAGCGTCGTGAGGAAGCCGGCGAGCTGCATCAAGGATACTGAGAGTCAGTGAGACGCACCAAGAGTATGGGAGGGACGATGAGGAGAGCCCGAGGCCGAAATAGGGAGAGGTTGAGGAGAGGCACGAAGAGGGAAGAGAAAGTCGAGGCGCACCTGGCCGACCGTGCGCCCGCTCTTGCCACGAAGAAGCTCGCACGCGTCCGGGTTCTTCTTCTGCGGCATGATCGACGAGCCGGTGCTGCACGAGAGGGCGCAACCGGCATGAGCGCCGTCTCTCGCGGACCGCGCCGGCCGTAAGAGGAAGAGGGAGGAGGGCGCACCTGTAAGCATCGCCGCAGACGACCCAGCTGAACTCGCTCGACGAGTAGATGATGAGGTCCTCGGCGAGGCGCGAGATGTGGACCATGAGGAGGGAGCACGCAAAGAGGTACTCGGCGACAAAGTCGCGGTCGGCGACCGACTGTGGGCGAGAGGTCGTGCGTGAGTCGCGACGACCCGGGTGCCCGGCTCGATCCTCACGAGATAGAGAGAGGTATAGGGCGGCGAGGAGGAAGCGCGGACGCACCTGCATCGAGTTGCCGCCGATCGAGTTGAAGCCAAGCTCGGAGCGGAGGAGCTCGCGGTCGACGCAAAAGGGGTTGCCGGCGAGGGCGCCCGAGCCGAGAGGAAGGGTCGAGACACGACTGCGACGGGTGCGAGGCTTCAGTTGATGGACGCTGGCGGTCGCGCGAGGCGAGAGAGGACGACTCACGGAAGGAGGTCACGGAAACGGTCGAGGTCGCCGGCGAACGAGTGAGCGTGGGCGAGAAGGAAGTGCGAGAAGCGGATAGGTTGCGCGCGCTGTCGGTCTCGAGCGTCAGTGACAAGGCGAGCGCACGAGGAGGAGACGGGAGAGAAGGCTGGGCGCACCTGAAGGTGGGTGAACCCGGCGGCGAGGTGGTCGATCCACTCCTCGGCCTTGACCGACAGGATACCGACGACGCCCTGGATCCACTCAATGTCCTTCTTGACCTCCTGCATGAGCCACAGGCGCATGTCGGTCGCGACCTGGTCGTTCCGGCTGCGGCCCGTGTGCAGCTTGCCGCCGATCTCCTTGCCGATGACCTCGCTCAGGCGACGCTCGTTGGCCGTGTGGATGTCCTCGTCGTCCTGCTTGATCTCGAACGAGCCGTTCTCCCACTCGTGCTGGACCTGGTCGAGGCCGCGGTGGATCTCGGACAGCTCGTGCGCCGTGAGGATGGGCGGCTCGGTCTTGGACAGGGCGAGCGCGTACGCCTTGGACCCTGCGACGTCGACGGCGTAGAGCGCCTTGTCGTACGAGAGGCACTGGTTGAACTCCCACATCCTGGGCGAGGCAAACGACGGCGAGGAGGAAGCGGAGGATGGGGGAGGGAGAGACGGCATCACGGCGGTCAGCTCGGTTCGGGACTCGAGGAGTATCAAGGACCGGCGCAGACGTACAAAGGGTCGGTGCCCGTGGTGAAGCGGCCGCCCCAGAGCTTCTTGGCCTGCGAGGTTGGCGACGAGGGAAGAGGGTCAGTCCTTGGTCGACAGGGGCAGGACAGAGGCTTGTGGGACGCACCATCTGCTCAGCCATAGTGTACGAGTCTGTCGGTCGAAAGGGAAGGAGAAAGAAGGTCAGTTCGAGGTGTTCTGGCGCTTCGGAGTGAGGGCGCGGCGGGAGGAGTCAAGGACCCCGTCCTTGCCAGCGGCTGTGCCCGCCGCTGTGCCAGCCCTGCACAAAGTCCCACCAGACTGTGTGCACCATCACAGGCTTGTCCAGAGGGGCGCAGGTGAGGTGACGAGCTAACGGAGGACGGGCAGCTGGGGCGGCGATAGGAGATGGGGGAGAGGGGAGGCGAGACCGAGAGCTCGCGCGACAGCCTGCGCTGGCTTCCATGGCCCATCGGGAGCTCGTTGAGCTGGAACGAGAGCTCACCTGGTCGATAGGTGTCGTGGACGAGGAGGAGAGTTCTCTCGTCCGGCGGCCGCCGCCGTCCGCTCGCTCGCTCGGGGTAATCGAGCCGGTGCAGGAACAGCGTGTTTAGGTGCTTCCAGGTCTCTCAGATCGGCTCTGCGCTCGCTCAGAGCTGCGCGCGAGGTGCGACTTGGAGACGAGACACAGGAAAAAGGACGGCGTCTCGTCCACAGCTCTCTGGGCTTTGTGCGCTCGGCAGTTGCTCTTGCAGTACGTGGAGCACACTCTAGAGTGGACTCAAGCGCGCATTGAGAGAGTGCGAGAGGTTCGAGGAAGACGGTCGCGGCCGGCGCGAGGCGGTTCGTCTCCCTCGACAAGCTCCCGCCTCTCGTCGCTGGCCGCCAGACTGCAGAGCGAGTCTACCGCCAGAGCCTGCAGGCCTCTCCCTCCACCCCGACGCGCAGGTCGCGCCCCCCCACCTCGTCGTCCGCCTCGCCCGCCATGCTCGACAGCTACGTCCCCGACACGCGCTGCTTCTTCCCCGACAAGGACCTCGGCTGGATCGCCGCGCGCCTCACCGCCAAGTCGGTCGACGGCGACACCGTCAAGCTCGACTTTGTCGACGACAACGCCAAGGTGAGCCCGCCGTCCGCTCCTCCAACGACGAGGCGACGCGGCGCGAGCACTGCCCCTCGTCCGCACGGCCACCGGTGGGGTTGGGCAGCAGTGCGCAGGGTCTGGTCGGTACTGTGACGGTGGATGGGCCGCCGACCCGACGCGTCGAGCGTGTTGTCCGCCGGCGGCGTTGGTCCTCCCAGCCCCACGACGAGCAGTTGGAGCCGCCCGGCTCGCCTCACTTCGCCTGCGCCTGAAGGGCAGCATGGCGGCAGCAGAGGTGTCTGTGGCACAGTTTGGTCCTTCCTGGTCCCGGTTCACACTCGGCGCCGTCCAGGCGTCTTTCCGCAACCCGCACTGCCCCACCCTCTTGCACACGCACGAGCGCTGAACCTCCTTTCGCGTTCGCGCGTCCCTTGCTCCCGCAGGAGCGCACCGTCACCACGACCCTGAGCGCCTTGTCGTCGTCCTCGCCGCCAGATGTGCTCCCGCCGTTGCGCAACCCGCCCGTCCTCGAGGGCACCGAGGACCTCACCAACCTCTCCTACCTCAACGAGCCTTCCGGTGCGCTCCTGCTCCCTCCTACGTCCTGTCTCGAGAGGGCGAACCTGACCCGCTCGCCGAGACCCACAGTCCTGCACACGATCCTCCACCGCTACTCGCTCCGGTCCATCTACACCTACTCGGGCATCGTCCTCGTCGCCGTCAACCCGTTCACGTCCCTGTCGGGCGTCTATGAGCACTCGGTCGTCCAGGCGTACGCCTCGCGCCGCAAGGGCGAGCTCGAGCCCCACCTGTTCGCCATCGCCGAGGAGGCCTACCGCTGCATGGTCGGCACGGCGGGCGAGCCCGGCGGCAACCAGACCATCATCGTCAGCGGCGAGTCGGGTGCCGGCAAGACCGTGTCGGCCAAGTACATCATGCGCTACTTCGCCACGGTCGACGACCCGCACAAGCCCGGCAAGAAGAAGGTGCGCCCAAGTTCACCTCTTCCCCGTCCCCCTCGAGCTCTCTCTCAGTATCGGACACTGATGGGTCGTCTGGCTCGTCCACACAGTCGACGTCGAGCGGCATGAGCGAGGTCGAGGAGCAGATTCTCGCGACCAACCCGATCATGGAGGCGTTCGGCAACGCCAAAACGACCCGCAACGACAACTCGTCGCGCTTCGGCAAGTACATCGAGGTCCGTCCTCTCACTCTTTCTCTTGTCGTCCCACGAGCGCTGTGATTGACGAGCGCTTGCCTCCCTCCAGATCCTGTTCGACGGCTCGCAGACCATCGTCGGCGCCCGCATCCGCACCTACCTCCTCGAGCGGTCACGCCTCGTGTACCAGCCCGAGACGGAGCGCAACTACCACATCTTCTACCAGCTCCTCGCCGGCGCGCCCTCATCGGAGCGCAAGGCGCTCGGCCTCGACTCGGCGTCGACGTTCACGTTCGTCAACCAGGGCGGCGCGCCCCAGATCGCCGGCGTCGACGACGCAGAAGAGTTTGCCGTCACGCAGAAGGCCCTGTCGACGGTCGGTATCCCTGTCGAGCGCCAGTGGCACATCTTCAAGCTCCTCGCGGCCCTGCTCCACCTCGGCAACATGGAGATCCGCTCGACCCGCACCGACGCGCTCCTCGACGACGACGACAAGGGCCTCACGATGGCGACTCAGCTCCTCGGCATCGACAAGTCCGAGTTCAAGAAGTGGATCCTCAAGAAGCAGATCGTGACCCGCACCGACAAGATCGTCACGAGCCTCAACGCGGCGCAGGCCAACGTCGTCAAGGACTCGGTCGCCAAGCACATCTACGCTTCCCTGTTCGACTGGCTCGTCGCGGTCGTCAACGAGAGCCTGACCAACGACCAGGTCGAGGGCTCGGTCAAGAACTTTATCGGCGTCCTCGTGCGTCCCCTCGTCCTCTCCTTGCCTCGTCATGACGACGTGCGGCAGCTCACCCCCGATGGCCCGACCTGCAGGACATCTACGGCTTCGAGCACTTCAAGAGGAACAGCTTTGAGCAGTTCTGCATCAACTACGCCAACGAGAAGCTGCAGCAGGAGGTGCGTCCTGTCCCCCTCCCTCTTCTCCTCGGCCTTGCCGCAGAAGGACGCCGCTCATTCGTGCACATGCGCCCCTTTCGCAGTTCAACGCGCACGTGTTCAAGCTCGAGCAGGAGGAGTACGTGCGCGAGCAGATCGACTGGACCTTCATCGACTACGCCGACAACCAGCCGACGATCGACCTGATCGAGGGCAAGCTCGGCATCCTGTCGCTCCTCGACGAGGAGTCGCGCCTCCCGTCGGGCTCGGACGCCAACTTCCTCCAGAAGCTCCACTCGACCGTCGGCGCCAAGCCCGAGAACGCCAAGGTGTTCAAGAAGCCGCGGTTCGGCAACAACGCGTTCACGGTCGCGCACTACGCGCTCGACGTCACGTACGAGGCCGAGGGCTTCCTCGAGAAGAACCGCGACGCCGTCCCGGACGAGCACGTCGCCCTCCTCGCGTCGACGAGCAACGCGTTCCTCAAGGAGGTCCTCGACCGCGCCGACGCGACCAAGGCCGCCGTCGCCGAGGCCGAGGCGGCGACGGCCGCCGCAAAGCGCGCGAGCACGATCGGCGGGCCCGGCGGCGCAGCAGGCGCAGGCGGGCCCAAGCGTCTCGGCGGCGTCGGCGGCATCGGCGGCGTTGGCGGCGGGTCGGCGCGCAAGCCGACGCTCGGCAGCATCTTCAAGGGCTCGCTCATCAGCCTCATGGACACGATCGACTCGACCAACGCCCACTACATCCGCTGCATCAAGCCCAACGAGGCCAAGCAGGCGTGGGAGTACGACCCGCCCATGGTCCTCGGCCAGCTGCGAGCGTGCGGCGTCCTCGAGACGATCAAGATCTCGTGCGCCGGTTACCCGACGAGGTGGAAGTTCGACGAGTTTGCCGACCGGTGCGTCCCAGCTTGATCCCTCCCTCGTCCCTGTCGTCCGATCCGCCCGTCGTCGCAGCCTGTCCTGACTCTCGCCGCCTCTCCTCTCGCCTACCCGCAGCTACTACATGCTCGTCCCGTCGTCCCAGTGGCAGCAGACGTCGGACATGCGCGCCCTGTGCTCGTCGATCCTGTCGTCGGCCGTCTCGGAGCCCGACAAGTACCAGGTCGGCCTCACCAAGATCTTCTTTCGCGCCGGCCTCCTCGCCCGGTTCGAGCAGCTGCGTCACGCCCGCCTCGGCGAGCTCACGACCCTCATCCAGAAGCACGTCCGCCGCTTCCTCGCCGAGCGCGACTACGGCCGCGTGCGCCGCATGATCACGGGCGTCCAGTGCATCGCTCGGGCCAACGCCGCCAAGCGCCTCGCCCAGGACGCTCGTCGCGAGCGAGCCGCCGTCATGATCCAGAAGGCGGCACGAGGGTTCCTCGAGCGCGTCAAGTACGAGCGGGCGAGGAAGGCCGTCGTCGCCGTGCAGGCTCGTGCGTCCCCCTCCCTCTCGCTCTTCCTTCTCGGGCCATACCTCTCTCTCTCGGCCTGTCGCTCACTCTTTCTCTCTCACGCAGTTGCTCGAGGGCTGCACATCCGGGCCACGTTCAAGGAGGAGCTGCGCGTGCAGGCGGCGGTCCGGCTCCAGTCGTTGCTGCGGGGCGCGTGCGTCCTCTTCTCTCTCTTCCTCTCCCTCCTCCCTCCTCCCCGAGCCGACCCTGACGAGCAGCATTCGCGCCCACAGCATCGCTCGACAGCTGTACACGCGCGACCGGCGGCGAGTCGTCCTCCTCCAGTCGTGCGTCCGCCGGCGGCAGGCCAAGCAGCAGCTCAAGACGCTCAAGACCGAGGCGCGCTCGGCGACGCACTTCAAGGAGGTCACGTACAAGCTCGAGAACAAGGTCGTCGAGCTCACGCAGACGCTCCAGACCCGCACGGCCGACAACCGCTCGCTCCAGGGCAAGCTGCGCGCTCTCGAGCAGCAGGTCCAGAGCTGGCAGGCCAAGCACGACGACGCCGACAGCCGAGCACGCTCCCTGCAAGCCGAGGTCAACAAGCCGACCGTCGCCCTGCCCGAGTTCGAGGCGTTGTCGCAGCAGAAGAAGGACCTCGACGCGCGCCTCGACGAGTCGCTCAAGAAACTCGCCGAGCAGGACGCCGAGATCGACCGCCTCCACGCCGAGTTCCTCAAGGAGAAGGCCGAGCTCGAGAAGCAGCACGAGTCGCTCAAGGCGTCGCTCGCCGCAGCCAGCGACGACTCGGCGACCGTCTCGACCCTCCGCCAGGAGATCGCCTCGCTCCGCGAGCAGCTCTCGCGCCAGGTCGCCATCAACAACGCCGCCGCCAAGGTGCCGAGGCCCGACGCCGGCAACTTCCAGATGGCGACGGGCCAGCGCGGTCCCGCCGTCGTCGCCAACGGCGCCACCCCTGTCGAGAACGGTCACGCGGCCCTGCCCGCCGTCCCGGCAGGTGTCGCCGCCGCCGCCGCCGCCCTTTCGGCGCCGCAGGGCGGCGCCAAGCGCCGCGTGCGCCGGTACAGCGACGAGGGCGGCGCGACGAGCACCAACGCGCCGTCGTCGGTCAGCCCGATCCCGGAGCACGACCGGTGGGAGACGTCGCCTCGGCCCGTCTCGATGGCGTTCCCGCAAGAGCCCGGCACGAGGCGGCTCGCAGGCGGGCCCGGCGGCAAGGGCTACCTGCCCGACGTGTACGACGACCCGGCCGAGGAGATCATGCGCCTGCTCGAGGAGGAGCAGCCGCTCGACGAGGACGTCCTGTTCAGCATCATCCGCCACCTCAAGATCCCTGCGCCCAACCTGTCGAGCCCGCCGTCGCCCAAGGAGGTCCTGTTCCCGGCCCACCTCATCTCGCTCGTCACGAACGAGATGTGGAAGTACGGCATGATGCGCGAGAGCGAGCGCTTCCTCGCCAACGTCATGCAGACGGTCCAGCAGCACGTCATGGTGCGTCCCTTCTTCCTCCATGCCCTCTCTTTCGCGCGTCGTCCGATCCTCGAGGACTAACCCTCTCTCGTCGTGCGCGCAGGGCTACACTGGCGACGAGGTCATCGTGCCGGGCATCTTCTGGCTCTCGAACGTGCACGAGATCCTGTCGTTCGTGTGCATCGCCGAGAGCGACATCCTGCAGGGCATCGGCCCCGGCGGCGAGGGCATCGGCCGCGACTACGACTGGGACGACTACGAGCGCCTCGTCACGATCGTCAAGCACGACCTCGACAGCCTCGAGTACAACATCTACCACACGTGGATGCAGGAGACCAAGAAGCGCCTGCACAAGATGGTCATCCCGGCCCTCATCGAGTCGCAGTCGCTGCCGGGCTTCGTCACGTCCGACTCGGGCGGCGGCCGGCTGTTCAACCGGCTCGTCGGCGGCAGCAACCAGGCGCCCGCCTTCAGCATGGACGACATCCTCAACCTCCTCAACAAGGTGTGGAAGAGCCTCAAGTCGTACTATGTCGAGCACTCGGTCGTGCAGCAGGCCATCACCGAGCTCCTCAAACTCATCGGCGTCACGAGCTTCAACGACCTCCTCATGCGGCGCAATTTCTCGTCGTGGAAGCGCGCCATGCAGATCCAGTAGTGCGTCGCGCTCTCGTCTCTCTATCGGCGTTCGTCTAGACGGGCGCGAGACCTGACCCGCACCTTCCCCTCGCCCTCTCTTCTCCCTCCTCCTCGCCTCTCTCCCCCTCCTCTCGTCCGGCCCTCTCTCTCTCGTGCGCTCGCAGCAACATCACTCGCCTCGAGGAGTGGTGCAAGGCGCACGACATGCCCGAGGGCACGCTCCAGCTCGAGCACCTCATGCAGGCGACCAAGCTCCTCCAGCTCAAGAAGGCGTCCCTCGCCGACATCGAGATCATCTTTGACGGTGCGCCTGCTCGTCCTCATTCCCATCCTCCTCTCGATCGCCTACTGACGTTCCTCGTCGACCGCAGTGTGCTGGATGCTCACGCCGACCCAGATCCAGAAGCTCGTCGCCAACTGTGCGTCGAGCAGCCTCTCGCCCTTCCTCGACCGACTCGACCGACTCTGACTCTCTCGACTGCCTACAGACTACGTCGCCGACTACGAGAACCCGATCTCGCCCGAGATCCTGCGCGCCGTCAACGGTCGTGTCGTCGCCGGCGACAAGAACGACCACCTGCTCCTCCCACCCGAGGTCCGTCTCGCGCCGCGCCCGCCCAATCCTGTATCGTCACTGAAGCTCTCTCACCCATGCAGGTTGAGGAGGCCGGTGGCTACGAGACGCCGCTGCCGCGCGAGGTGACCGGCATCGAGACGGTCCGTCCTTTTTCTCTCTCTTGAGCGTTTCCTCTCTCTCCGAGCGCAACCTGACTCTGCTCGCCATCTCGCTGCAGTACATCCCGGCGTGGTTGAGCGCGCCGCACCTGCGACAGCTCGTGCAGCTCGTCGCGTCCCTCTAGAAGTAGTCGTCCCCCCTCGTCCCTTCGTCTTTATCCGGCGCCTCGCTCCATCAGTTCCTTGGCATCGTCCCCTTTCGCGAGGCATGCCTCAGTGCGCTCCTGTGTGTACCCCCCGCAATGTCACTCGTCGTTCTCGTCTCGTCGTCGTCGTCGTCGTCACCGTCGGGCGACTCGGTGGACCTTGCGGCGAGAGTGGAGGCGAGAGGCTCGAGGTCGGGACGAGCGGCGGCAGAGAGGGATCGGCAGCACTGGTGTGCGGGCGTGAGAGCTTTAAATGTTCGGCTTTCGCGCTTGCGTGAGCGCATTCGACGGCGAGCGGAGGTCGAGTGGAGGCCCGAGGCGACTTCATCAGAAGCTCGGCTTTCCCCTCATTCTGTCCCCCTCGTTTCGCACCAGACGAGCTCTGCTTTGCTTCCCTACGCTCTCCACCCTGGTATCCACGCCCACCGTCCACCGCCAGCACCCCTCAGCCAGTCCTCGTCCTTTCTCGCCAACCGCCATGTCGCCCTCGATTGTCCCGCCTGCCGGCATCGCGACGGGCTTGATGCGCCTCACGTGGGCTCCTGAGCAGGTGCGCACCGACTTCTCTGCCTCTTTCCGCGCCAGTAGGACCTGCTGCCACCCAGAGCTGACCTTGCGCCCTCTCTCTCTGTCTCCGCTCCCCGCCCTCTCGCAGACGCCCGACGACCAGGCCTTCGAGCTCATGCGCACGGCCATCCAGGCTGGATCCACTTCGTTCAACAGCGGCTACTTCTACGGCAACGCGCCCGCCGTCACCGCCAACTTGAAGCTCCTGTCGCGCTTCTTCGACGCGCACCCGGACCTCGTCGACAAGGTCTACATCTCGGTCAAAGGCGGCCTCGGCGAGGGCATGACGCCCAACGCCGACGTCGACTTCCTGCGCAATCAGGTCAAGGAGGTCAACTCGATCCTCAAGCACCGCAAGATGGACCTGTTCGAGATGGCGAGGGTCGACAAGGCGACCGGCATCGAGCAGGTGCGTCCTGTCGTCAAGGTCACGTAAAGCCTCGAGGACTGTCATTGACTCTTCTCGATGTTGCGCGCAGACCATGAAGAACCTCCTCATCTTGCGCGACGAGGGCCTGTTCCGCGACATCGGCCTCTCCGAGTGCGTCCACAGCCTCTCGTCACATTCACGAGCGGCATCTCTAACCCTTTAGCCTTACACAGGGTGTCCGCCGAGACGATTCGCAAGGCCGCCGCTGTCGGGCCTGTCGCCGCCGTCGAGGTCGAGTACTCGCCTTTCGCGCTCGAGATCGAGGAGAACGGCGTTCTCGCGACCTGCAAAGAGCTCGGCGTCCCCATCATCGCGTACAGGTGCGCCTAGACTGTCCTCCCTTCACCCTACTCCTCCAGGAAACGGCCCTGACGGCCTCGATTGTCGACGCAGCCCTCTCGGCGCCGGCTTCCTCGGCGCCAACTGGAAGAGCAAGGACGACCTGCCCGAGGGCGACATGCGCCGTCACTTCGACAAGTTCTCGGACGAGCACTTTGAGCACAACATGCAGCTCGTGCGCAAGCTCACGTCAATCGCCGAGAAGAAGGGCGTCACGCCGGCGCAGCTCTCGATCGCCTGGGTCCGTGCACAAGGCGCCGTGCCTCTGCCTGGCTCGGTACGTCTTCTCGTTCTTCCTCGTCATTCACCCCGTTCTCTTCTGACCTGTCTCGCCCCCCTTCCCCTACCTCTCCTCCCGCCTCTCTCTTCCCCTCTCTTCTTCTTCTTCCCTTCTCTCTCTTCCCCCTTCTCTCTTCTACCTCTTTCGTCCTATCCAGACCAACCCGGAGCGCGTCAAGCAGGCCATCGAGGCGGGCAAGATCGAGCTGTCCAAGGACGAGCTTGACGAGATCCGCAAGGTCATCGACAGCGTCGAGGTCAAGGGCGTTCGTTACGCCAAGAACCCGCACATGCAGGCGATGCTCTTTGGCTAGACGCTCTCGGGCGAGTGTAGCAGTGTGTCCTGCAGTCGAATCGAGCAGTTTCAGTTCTCTAGGCCGATGTCGACCTTCTCAAGTTGCTCCGCTCGGACCTCTCTTTCTGCGGCTTCTTCTCGCTTCGCTTTCGGCGTCGCCGCACGTTCCGAGTGCTCGCGGCCGGGCGCAGACGCCTACGGCGTGCTTGCGCTCCCCTGTCCGGCGAAAGCCTCTTTGCCGGTTCGTGCGTCGTCCTCGTACGGACTCTCCGGCCCTTTGCCGCTCGGGGCGGTTGCCCTCTCCCGCTCTGCCTTCTGCGCTTCTGCCCTGCGTCCTCTTGCTGCCGCTGCCTCTCCAGCGTGTCTCGAGACAACGTCGTCGGAAACTCGGTGCGCTCGCCTTCCTCCGTCCTCGGCCTCGTCCCTTTCGCCGTGCGGCTCTCGGCCTTCCCGCACTGACTTTGAGCTCTCCTCAGGACGCTGGGGGAACCTGGGAGGAACATGTGCTCGCCGCCGTCGCTGCAGGGGTCGCGCGCAACCCCGAGCAAGAAGCCCAAATCGTCAAGAACGGCGAGACGCTGCGCAGGTCGCACGCTGTCGCACGCTTCAACGCCCTGGACGAGCTCCAACAAGAGCATGCCTTGCGCAACCTCAAAAAATGGCGCGATGGACTCGTCGCCGGAACGGTCAAGCAGGTGCGTGCGCCTTTTTCGCTCTCTCTCCTTTCCTCGCATGATGTATTGACCCATTCCGAGCTCGTCCTGCAGGGTCGGTGGGACAAAATGATGCCGAGCGACGAGAGGGCCAGGGAGCTGGCCCGTTTGAGGGGCGTGCGCTGCAGGGAGAGGAAGGTTCGTCCGTCTCTTCCTTTCGTCCTACCTCCGTTACTGACGACGCCCGGTCCATTGCGTTCAACAGAGAGCTGCCGCGGCGGCCGGTGTCGCTCAAGCTCCCCACGCCGCTCACTCGACCAACGCTCACCCGCAACGCGACCAACCTCGTCGGCCTCGCCTCATCCTGCCCAAACGACCTGCCAGTAGCGTGCCGTCGCCCGACTACGACGTCGACTGGGACTCTTGGCTCCGTCCGCCGCCCTCGACGTCCGCGCACGAGCCCCTCCTCCCCGACACCGCGCAGGGTTTCGCCGGCCCCCCTCCCCCTACCCAGTACCCTCCCTACCACTCGACCACGATGCACTCGACCGCGATGCACTCGTACCCGCACGCCGCCGACGACTACTGCACCGGGTGCAACATCTGGCCCACCGCCCTCCCCTCGTTCGGCAACGTCGCCCCGTCGCCGGCGCCTTTTCACCCCGGCGCTCGCGAGTACGGCGCGCCTGGGCCGCACGTGTTCGACCCGCAGCCGCAGTACCCGGGGTCTGGGCACGAGTGGAGGTGAAACGGTCGAGGCGACCGACGTCGCAGCGATGCGGCGAGGGTCTGTGCGTCTCGACACGCGCTTTGTTTAGCTCTCTGTGTCTCTCAGCAACACTCCTCTCGTGCCTGCCCGATAGTGAGAGCCTTGAAAGAAGTGCAGTCCTGCTCGAGCACTCTCGTCGAGAGAGCCTGCCACGTCCTTCGTCGGCAACTCGGCCTTCTCAAGTTGCCACTCCTCGTCCCCTCTCGCGCGAGAAGGCCAGACGCAGCCGCCCTGACATGCCCTCTTGCACGTGCACTCTCTTTCTCGACGAGTCTAGGCGTACAGAGCGTCGGACAAGCTCTGTGGCGAACTCTCGAGAACTCTCGCGACTCGAAAGACAGTGGCCGGGAGGGGTGAGGAGGCGAAGCGGAATAGCTGGCGCGTTGCAAGTAAAACTAGTACGGACAGAGTGCGAGGGAAGGCAATGACGATGGGTACAAGCCGATGGGAGGGGAGGGGAGAGGAGAGAAGGAGAGAGGAAGTGCAAGGGGGACAAGCGGGAGAGGTACAAAAGCGCTGAGCGGGACGCCGACCGCCACAGCCCTGGACGACGGCGAGAGGGCACGACGACGCTCCTCACGCCGCACCGACGACGCGCTGCTGCTGCTGCGCCCGGCTCGACGACGAGCGCAGCCCTGCGCCGGGGCGACGGCCGGCGACGGGCACGGGGACCTGCTGCTGCGTGCGGGCGTAGCGCGCCTGCTGGGCGTACGGCATGTACGAGGGCGCGCTGTAGGACGGGGCGCGAGTCGAGGCCGGGGCAGGGCGAGCGCGGTCGAGGTCGAGGTCGAGGTCGAGGTCGTCCTCCTCCTCCGAGCCATCGTCCTCCTCGCTGTAGGGCTCGACCTCCTCCTTGTCCGCTCCCGGTCCGCCTCCTGCGAGAGCCGCAGCCGCACTCGGCGCGCTCGTGATCCTCCTGTGGTTCCTCCCCTTGTCGAGCGCGCCCCCTCCTCCACCTGCGCCCGCCGACGACGCCGCCGCCGCCGCCTCAGCGTCGCCCTCCCACCCGAGCGCCTTGACGGCGCCCTTGGCCGTGCCCTTGACGGCCCACCCGACGAGCGCGCGCGGGACCGTGACGGGCCACAGCGCGTACCACGCGACGCCGTGCCGCTCGCGCTCGTCGTCGCGGCGGTGCGCGTACGCCGGCGTCGCGAGGTACACGACGAGGTGCTTGACGACGCTGCCGAGGACGGCGGCTGCGTTGCCGAGGGCGGGCGAGCGCTTGGCGGCGGCGGTCGAACGCGAGGCGACGACGTCGCGCAGGGCGACGAGCTCTTGGTCCTGCGCCTGGAACGCGAGGCACAGCTCGTCGACGGCGCCGGCGAGGGCGCTCAGGCGCTCGGTCGACGAGAGCTGGGCGTGCTGCGTCTCGAGCGTCTGGCGGCGCAGCTGGCGCTGGAGCGGCGTCAAGGTCGACGACAGGGACGACGAGAGCGACTCGAACGTCGACAGCGGGACCGAGGTGCGCGAAAGCTGCGAGCGCGGTCGAGAAGACTGTGAGCCGGACTGGAAGGGCTCTAAAGAGAAAGCGCGAGGTGACGCACCTGCGAGAGCTCCTTTTCGAGGCGGTCGACACGTTGCTGAAGCTGGTGGACGCGCGACGACGGGTAGTGCACGACCTCCTGGTGGTACAGCGAGTCTGTGTACGTGCAACGAGTCAGTCACCGGACCTCAAGGATAAAGAGGGGCGAGGAACGCGGACGCACTGTGCTTGACGAGCTTGACAAAGTGCAGAACGGGCTTGACCGAGCTCGCGATGGCGAAGAGGCCGATCAGGAACCGGTTGATGAAGCGGTCCGGGTCGCTCAGGAGGCCCCGGGCGTAATGGAGGAGCGAGGCGCCGACGACGGGCACGAGGAAGGTCGACCACAGGGCCATGAGCTCGTTGCGGCGCAGGGCTTGGGCCGACTCGGCGCGGCGGGCGACGACTTGCGGGTCCTCGTCCGAGTCGGGCGCACCGGGCTCGATGCCGACGGGGAGGACGGAGCGCGCGTACGAGGCGTAGTAGAGCTCCCACGGCACTGCGAGGGCGGGGGAACGAGACGTGAGTGAGTGCTCTCTCGGCGCACGAGACGAGAGGACGAGGGCGACGGACCCTTGATGAGCTGGTAAAGGTAGAATACGACGAGGGCGAGGATGATGGCGTCGCTCCAGTGCTCTGCGCGGCCGTGCACGACGGCGCCGAGCGAGGGGAGGCCGACGAGGAAGAGCGGGAGGTGGTGCCACCCGGAGGCGCGCTCGGCGTCGGCGTAAGCCTGGAAGGCGTCGTCCGTGTCGAACAGGTCGTCGTCCTTGGGCGGCTGCACGCCCGTGGCCCGGTGCGCTGCGCCACCTCGCCTGGCCGTGGTGCCCCGCCGCGAGGTCGAGCGGGCGTCGTCGCTGTCGAGGCTGTCGTCCGGGTCGTCGCCGCGGGCGCTGCGCCTGCTCGAGCGGCGGCGCATGGGCTGAGCCGAGGGCCGCTGCTGGGGTGCCGCGGGGCGCGAGTCGGCGCGAGGTGCGGCCGAGGTCGAGGTCGAGGAGGAGGGGCGAGGTGCGGTCGAGGAGGAGGCGGGAGGCGAGTGGGCGTAGCCCTTGAGCGGGTCGAACGAGGCGACCGACTCGGTGGCGGTGGCAGTAGCTGCAGTCGAGGGTGCGGCCGTGTTGGTGGCCATGTCGCGTGCCGAGGTCGTCGTCGTCGAGTGCGGGAAGTGTGGGACGAGGAGCGGGCTGGCTGAGGGCGGTAGGCGGCACAGCAGGTGTGCGCACACGTGTCCTCTGCTGCAGCTGGGCCCGCAGGTGAGCGTGAGAGAGCGACCAGACGAGACGAGCACTGCCAGCCTCGCGCGATTATGCGGGGAACCGAGACGACGTCGTCCTCGCTCGCGAGCTCTGCCTGGGTCCTGGACAGGGCCGCACAGGCGCAGTGTCTCTGCAGAAACCATGCAAGCAAGTGCCGCCCCTGTTCACGTGGCTGCGACGCCTCGGTCGTCCGACGTCGTCGTCGCGACTCAGAGCGAGTTGGACCACGACCAAGTCGCTCGCTCTCTGCTCGAGCGTGCTGTTCTCGCTTGCTTTGCTCTACACTCGTCCTCAAGATGGAAGCCGTGCTCGTGTCGCGCAACCAGGGGGGCCAGTCGACCACCGACCGCACCCTCGACCTCATCCTCGCAGGTGAGCACTTCTCGTCCTCTTGTCCTCTGAGCGCTCCAGCGATCCGCAGAAACTAACCCACGACTCCTACAGGCGACGGCAAGCGCCAGCGCCAAGCCCTCGACTCGCTGTAAGCTCCCCTCCTCTCGTCGCCTCCTCTGCCTCGAGCGCGCTTGCTCACCTCGACCTCGCGACCACAGCCCGGCATCTGAATGGTCTACGTCGAGCGCACCTCATGCTCATCCGGGAGCAGCTCAAGCAGCACAAGACCCACAAGACGCGTGCGGTCGACCTCACTCTTCCCCCTCCTCTCTCGCGACTGAGCTGACCCTCCTTGGTCCCGCCGCGACAGGTCCTACAAGCCTCATGCGCTCGGCACCTACTCCAAGTTCGGCTCGGACGAGCCCAACGAGCTCGCGACCTTCATCCAGGGCCGCGAGGCGTGGCACGGCAACGCAGAGGTGCGTTCACCGTCGTCCCTCCTCGTCGCCGCCGACAAGGCCTCGTACGCGTCGATCTGACCTTTTCACCGCTCCTTACAGCTGCGTGACGATGTCGAGGACGACCTGCGTGCCTTTGCCGAGCAGAGCGACCACACCGAGGTGCGCCTCTCCCTCTCCCTTTCGACCTCTCCTTTCCCCGCCTCGACTGACGCCGTCTCGACCGCGCACACAGGGCTTTCTCCTCACGTCGCAGCACTCGACGGGCTTCTCGGGCCTCACGAGCTCATTCCTCGAGACGCTGCGCGACGAGTTCCCAAAGAGCGCCATCTGGGTCACGGCCATCCTGAGCGACGCGCGAGGGTGGAAGCGGCCCGACTCGGATGTGAGTCACTCCTTTCACCCTCCTTCATCGTCGCTCCGTCGCGCCACGCACCGTGCACTGACGATAGATCCCCTCGGTCGGTCCACAGCGCGCCAAAGCGCAGCGGCTCCTGAACGAGGCGCTCGGACTCGTCGCCGTCGAGGACGTCGCGAGCATGGTGCTCCCCGTACAGCCCGTGCAGACGTATGACGCCTACGTCGAGGGCAAGAGCAGGGACGAGTGGCGCAGGTTCCTCCGCGACGACGTGAGTCGACGTCCTTGCGCGCGCTCGGCAAGCGGCCCTGCCGGGCTGTGCGCCTTTCTGCCGGCCTCTCATGCATCAGAAACTTACATCGTTCTCCCTTCTGCAGATCGACTCGGCCGAGGCGTACCAGCAGGTACTGACGATGCACCTTCAAAGCGCCGGCAGCGAGCTTCGGTGCGTCTCTCTCGTCCCCTCTCCAACCCACCCTCGAGCGCCTCATGATTCCTGCATCGCCGTACTGACTCCCCTCTCTGCCTCGCAGTGAGCCCGACGTCCTTACCTCGGTCATTGAGCAGCTCAACTGGCGCGGCGGCACCAAGATCGCGTCGCTCTCGGGCCACACGCCGCTCGCGCCTGCGCCGTACTACGGCTCGAGCGGGAGCGACGAGGCGAGGAGAAAAGTCAGGGCGGGCGAGAGGGACTTTAGCGCGTGGCGAGGCGACGAGGAGGACGAGGCTGAGCGGGCGAGGGACCGTCAGGTGTGCCCGCCTCTTTCTCTCTTCCCAGACTTTCCGCGTTCGTCTTTCTGATTCACTCTCACATCCAGGTCAAGGAGAAGAAGCGCGACGACGAGGTCCCGTTCGCGCAGTACAGCGTCGTGCGCGGGCTCGACTTTGAGGAGAGCCAGGAGATGGGCCCTCTGCTCGAGGAGGCGGTCAAGCCGCTCAAGGAGCCTCTCGTACGATGGTGCGTCCCCTCAATCTCTCTGTCTACCTGCACACGAGCCCGACCTGACCCTCTGCGCGTCGCGCAGGGTGTCCCTCCCCGACCCTTTCCCGATCCTCGCCACCTCGCCGCCCGTCTTTCGCGGCCTGCACCCGCACACCGGCCACCCTCTACACCTCCCTACGCCCTCGACTGCGCTCCCGCTCCTCTCGTCCGACGCACCTGCGCCCTCGGCCGCCCTCTTTGGCCTCCCCGAAGCGCGCTTCCCGCCCGCCCTCACCTTCTCGGCGCAGCAGCCGCGCGCCGTCCCGGTCCTCACGACGCTCTCGACGCGCCCGAGCACGGCGCGCTACGTGCGGCACCTCGCGCGCGGCATGCGCGAGCTGCGGCGGGTCCGAGCGGGGGTCCTGCGCGAGTACGACGAGGGCGAGTTTGCGCTCGGGCGCGAGGGCGTCGACGAGGCGAGGGAGCGGCTCGAGGCGCTGTGGGACGGGTATGGTGGCGCCGACGAGGACGACGAGCGCGAGGGGGACAAGGACGCCGACGAGGACTGGACGGCGACGGAGCAGGTCGACGACGAGTGGGACTTGTAGAGCCGGTCGTGCGACGAGTGCGCAGTGCAGCTGTACGCCTCGTTCTTCCCTGCAGAGCGAGACGGGCGAGATGCGCGAGGCGAGGCCGCTCTGCGGCGCGTTCACCACGATGCGCGAGGAGAGAGCTCAGCTTAGGAAGGTCGTCCTCTCGCTCGACTCGCAACTTGCTCGAGCTGCTCAAGGCTTTCGACGCTCTCGTGGCTCGCAGTCCGTCGAATCGGCTTTACAGAGAGTGGTTACAGCGCGAAAGGGAGAACTATTGCCAAGCCGTCACCACCCGGCCTCGTCGAAGCCGCCCTCCTCTCTCGGGCCCTCCTCGCTCGCGTCCTCGCCGACCTATTGGCCGTACGTCCAGCTGTCGAGGAGGGCGTCGAGGTCGAACTCGGGGTCGTCGAGGTCGTGGCTGTACTGGGCTGGGTCGTGCTGCCACGAGTGGTCGAAGTCGCCGAGGTCGAGCGGGTCGGGCGAGAGGGTCGGCTGGCGCGACGAGCTGGCGTGGGCGTGGTGAGCATGGGCCTCGGGGTGGACGTGCGACGGGACGGGCGGGCGAGTGGCCGAGCGCGAGCGCTGCTGAGGAACGGGCGTCAAGCTGCGCGAGCGAGCGCGAGGCTGCGACGAGGAGCACGACGTCAGGCGCCGACGCAGGAGAAGGACGAGCGGCAAGAGAAATTGGACGCACCTGGTAGGCGGTGAGGTCGCGGTTGGCGTGGGCGTTGACCGCCGGGTCGAGGCCGACCGACTGTGGGCGCAAGTGCGGTCAGTCGGGTGAGGACGGCCAGCCGCCGAGAAGATGTGAGGGGACGCACCCTCGCTTTGTCGTCGACAAAGTTACGCTGCGACGGCTGTGGCACAGAGAAAGAGTGTCAGTAAGGGCGACTCGGGGAGGGATGAGGGCGAGGCGCCGCAAACTCACGACGCGCAGGTCGCCGCCCGAGTACGAGATCAGGCTGGCTCCGACGTTGCGCAGCGACAGGATGCACTCGCTCCGCACGAGCTCGGGAAGGCGGTCGAAGAGCGTCCTGCGGTCGTAGCCCGGCTCGACGGCGTCGAGGACCCACGCCGTGATCGCGTCGTTGTGGGCGGGGACGGCGCCGATGTGGTCGTTCTCGAGCGCATCGTTGACGACGATCTCGGCCGTGCGGATGTAGTCGGCCCACGAGTGGCCGCTTGGCCAGCCCTGCAAGGCGAGGAGGAGGAAGAGGAGGGATGGCGCAAGATCCGAGTCAGTCAGGGCCCGAATTGACGATGCCGACATGAGGAAGGGCTCGACGGGCGCACCTCACTGTCGACCAGGAGGCCTTTGTACCGTCGGAGGCGAACGCGACGCGCCCGGCGCTGAACGTGGCCCCAGCCGCGACCCGGGCCGGCCGGGCGTCCCTCCCTCGCGCGGCTGACAGGTACCGAGCGCGGACCGGCACCAGCTGCTCGAGCAGCACTCGCAGGAGCGGGACTCATGCCCCGGCGTTGGCGCCTGGCAGTGTAAGCGCCGGCCTGAGCGCGGCGGACGAGGTCGGTCACGTCCTCGCCGTGGACGTGCGTGGCGAGGAAGCGGTGGGGGTTCGTCTGCGGGTCGTCCAGAGTGTCAGACTGCCGTTCAACAGGGGCAAGACTCGGCACGAGAGAGAGAGGAAGTGGAGGAGCTTACGAGCTGTTGGCGGAGCGACGGCTGGGCGGGCCAGTTGACGAGGATGTCGTGGTAGCTCCGGATCGAGTCGATCGCGTTGTGACGGTCCGACTCGTTCATGTGCGAGAACAGGTAGGCGCACGTGTTGTCGAGCAGGCCGTCGACGAAAGCGCACAGCGCGGCCCTGTTGACCTCGCCGGTGTCGCTGTCGGCGGCGATGTTGGGGTTGCGGAGGGCGTCGCTCTCAAGCTTCTCGGCGGTCCCGACCCAGTCGGCCCAGTCGTCGCCTAACGGCCAGCGCTGCGAGTCGGCGAGGAAAAGGTCAGTCGAGGACAAAGGAAGAGAGAGAGAGAGAGAGAGAGGGCGAGGTGCACGTACCTCATCTCTGAGCTGGGTGAGTTCCGTCGGCGAGTACAGGTGCGACATGGCGACCTCGAGAGGACGAAGATGCAGAAGATAGAGAGAACGAAAGAGAGAGGGAGAGAGAAGAAGGAAAGAGAAGCAAGCGCCGCCGAGGTCGACTGGGCCGAGCGAAACGACGACCGAGTATCCACGGACTCTCCGAGCCAGCCGAGAGGCACGCAGACGATCGCGTCGCGAGCAGCGGAAACTGCGACGGACGAGCGAAGAGAGGAGAGGCGACGAGGGCCGCCTCCTGCACGCGAACGAGCGCGCAAGGGCCGTGCGCGCGAGCAACCGTCGCCGCCGACGAGTGCGGCGTTGCCGACGGACGCGGCGTCGCCGACGGAGGAGCGACGAGATCGATCGATCGCCAAGGACGCTGCCGCACGGGCGGAAGCTGAGGAGCCAGCGTCGAGAAGAAGAGGCTCGAGCGCCGCCAGGCAGGGTGGTACCGCCGCTCCTTGCACATGTGCCGCCTCTCTACTCGCTCCTTGTACCGCCATCTCGCTGTACAGCTCTAGAGCGCCTTGACCTTGTTCTCGGCGCGGCGGACGGCCTGCGCCTCGGGCTGGCGCGACGACGAGCCGCGCACGAGGTGGTGGACGCCGTTGGCCGCGTGGAAGAGGCCGATGAGGACGGGGACCTGGACCAGGTAGAAGGCCGAGCGCGCGATGGGCGACATGTCGTCTGTGGAGGCGATGAGCAGGTCAGTCGGGGATTCTGAGGGAGGGAAGAGAGTGAAAGGAGGGAAGGGGGACGGACCGAAGAGCGGGTACGGGTACTGGCCGTTGCCCGCCGCGCAGTACTCCATCCAGACGCAGTACGACGCCGTCGCGATGCTGGCGATGAGGGCCGGGCGTGCGCGGCGAGGCAAGGGCGGGCTGAAGGCGAGAAAGTCGAGCCAGAGGAGGATGGCCGGGAAGGCGTGCAGGGCGAGGTCGAGCTTGAGCGGGATGCGGAAGGGCTCCTCGCCCGGTGCGACGGCCGGGTTGAGGAGGGCCGGGTCGACGGCCATGATGCTCCAGTACAGGACCGAGACGAGGCCCTCGATGGGGACGACGAGGAGGGCGAGGGTCGATTTGATGCGGGCAATGAGGGGGACGGGGACGAGGTCGTACAGGAGGGCAAACGCGAACGTGGCCCACGACACGGCGAGGCTGTGCGAGGGCGTGTAGAGGTCAATCCGAGTGCGCTGAGCGAGTCGCCGGAGGCCGAGGGGGTGGGGACGGACCTGAGGATGGTGAGGTACTGCCACCTGCCGCCGTACTGCATCTTGTGCATAAAGTCGGTCATGGGCCCTGGCAAGAAGAGCTGGTGGAAGGCCCACGAGAGGACGGCGAGGGCGACGAGGTGGAGGAGGGTGGCGGCGGGAGAGCGGGCGAGGGGCTGCTTGACGGCCATGGTTGGCGGTGCGGGCTCGAGAGTGCGCAGTCGAGGCTGAGTGCAACGGGGGCACAGAGACCTAGCTGGCCGTCGTTGTCGTTGTCGTCGTCGTCGCTGCGGTGACGAGCGTGGGCTGGCAGCTCTCACGCCCTCGCTCTTGACCCTCGACTCGAAGCCAGCACTGCTCGCACTCGAGCGACCCTAGCTCATCTACAGAGCCACCTCGAACCGTCCCCACCTCGCCCCTCGCTCTCGTCGCCATGCCAGGTCCGCCTCATCTCCCTCCCGCCCTCATTCATCGTCATCTCTCCCCCTCTCCCCCTCGCACTCCAAGCCTGACCCTGCTGCACCCACAGGTACCGCCGCAGAGCTCACCACCCCGCCCGTCACCGGCGCACCCGCCCAAGCCTCGCCAAAGGCCTCGGCGCCCATCGACCAACCCGACTCCGCAGCAAAGGCCCTCGCCGCCCGCCGCGAGAGCACCTCGATCGACAACTCGCTCAAGGCCGCACTCGAGAAGCCCTCGAACGCCGCCACCCAGGCCACGGCCGCCGCCAAGGAGGAGTCGGCAAAGCTCAAGGAGTTCGTCCAGGACGACCGTCACTTCTCGCTCGTCAGGTGCGCTCCTTCCTCCTCTCCCTCGTCTTGCTCGGCAAGAGACGGCACTGACAAGCCTCGTCAATTCGCAGGAACTTCCGCCTCGCCGACTGCGTCACCCTCGGCAACGGCTTCTGCGGCGCCCTCTCGCTCTTCTCGTCGGCCGAGTACCTGCGCACCAACGACCAGCGCTTCCTCTGGTGCGCCCCACCTCTGCCTCGTTCGCGTTGCCTCCACGATTCGGGCCCTCGCTCACCGCCCCTTCTCCCCCTCTACAGGCGCGCCCTCGCCTTCCCCCTCCTCGGCATGATCTTTGACGCGCTCGACGGCAAGGTCGCGCGCTGGCGCCGCGAGAGCAGCATGCTCGGCCAGGAGCTCGACAGTCTCGCCGACTCGGTACGTCGCTCCTCCTCCTTCTGCCTCGAGGACCGCCCGCCGTACGACGCCGAGCGGTTGTGCTCGTTCGCCGGCATGTGTCGGCCTCGCTCATCTCCTTGCGCTCGCCCGACAGATCTCGTTCGGCGTCGCACCTGCTTTCGTCGCGTGGACCCTCGGCCTGCGCACCCCGATCGACACGGCCTTCCTCACGCTCTTCATCTGCGCCGGCATTGCGCGCCTCGCGCGGTTCAACGCGACCGTCGCGCTCGTGCCCAAGGACGACACGGGCAAGAGCAAGTACTTCGAGGGCCTTCCGATCCCGTCGAGCCTGTTCATCTGCGCTGGCATGGCCGTGTGCGTGTACCAGGGCAGGTTCGACGGCCCGCAGGGGCAGGGCAACGGCCTCCCGTGGGGGCTCGTCGAGCCCCTCCGCGAGCACGTCGGCGTCGAGGTGCACTGGTTCGCCGTCCTGTTTGCCGGCTGGGCCGCCGCCATGGTCAGCAAGACGCTCAGGTCCGTCCCTCTCCCTCTCCTCGTTGTCGAGTCGCGGTCTGCTCGTCCGTTTGGCGTGCGCCGAGGACCGACCGACTCTGCGTTCAAAGTTGCCGTCCAACTGACTCTTTGGTCCCTCGCACACAGGATCCCCAAGTTCTGAGCGTGTCGAGCCCCTCCCCCCCTCCTGCGCTCAGTCCTCCTCCCTGCGGCGGCCCTCTCCTCGCCTTCCTCACCTCCCCTCCTCGGGCTCGAGCCCTCTTCCCTCTCTCTACCTGTACCATCCCTCGTCCACCCACTGCGCTTCCCTTTCACTCGGTACTGTCGTCGAGCGTTCGCAATGAGCACGTCGTGAACTTTCCCTGCCCCTCGTCGCTCGGGCCTCGAGAGGCTGCCGTTGCTCGAGAGGAGAGCGGTCCTTTCTCGAGCTCACGGTCGACGTGTGAGACGACTTGCGCGAGCGAGGCAGGCGGCGAGTGGGCCGACGCGCAGGAGAGCTCAGGGCAGAACGAGCGCGAAAGAGGGACCAGCTTCGCGTCGAGCGAGGCGCCTTCGAGAGGCGAGGGAGACGCTGCGGGATCGAGTGCTGTGCAAGGGGTTTGCTATGTCATACACGCCTCGGCCGTCTAGCTCTACTCGCCCGGTATCCGTCTCAAGCTCGCCTCGCCTCGTCCCTCCTCGCCCGTCTACCTCGGCTCCCGACCCTCGCCCTCGCCCTCGCCCGTCCGCCGCCACTCACTTCTTCCTCGTCAAGACGTCGCTCGCAATCTTCTCGAGCGCATCGCGCGCGTCCGACTCGGGGAGGCGGTGCAGCGCCTCGATGGCCGCCTGGCTGTGCGCCGCCGCGAGGTCGAATGTGCGCGTCGCGCCCGACGAGCGCAGGATGAGGTCTTTTGCCTGCACGACGAGGGCCGAGAGAGTTAGTCGCCGAGTCTCTTGATAGAGGAGAGAGGGGCGAGAGAGAGGGAAAGGCGAGAGGGAGGACGCACCCGCTCGACGTCGCCCTCGCGCTCGAACTTGCGCTCGATGAGCTCTCCCAGCTCGGGGAACTCGTCCCACGCGTACAGGGCCGGGGCCGTCGCGAGCCCGAGCTTGAGGTCGGCGCCGCCGCCGGGCTTGCCGAGCTCGGCGGCCGAGGCCGTAAAGTCGAGCATGTCGTCGATGAGCTGCGGCGAGGGGGGAGCGAGAGACGTGAGGGACTGTTCGGCTGCCGGCTCGACGCGCAGAACGAGGGTGAACGAGAGGCGGGACGCACCTGGAACGCCATGCCGAGGTTGCGCCCGTACTCGTACGCGGCGTCCTTGACGCGCTCGCCCTCCTTCCACCCCTGGAGCGCGCCGCACCCGCCGAGGACCGTCGTCGCGCGCGCGCTCTTAGCGATCAGACTCGCCGTCTTGAGGTACGTCTTGCGCATGTAGTGCTCGAAGATGGCCGGTGTCGGCCCGTTGCCGCTCAGGGACGCGGCCGCGACGGCGCTCGGGTCGGTCGCGGCGAGCGACGACGACGCGGTACGGGGCGACATTGGCGTCGCGCGGTTGGGCATGTTGCCCTTCATCTGCATGACCTCGCCCTCGACGAGGTTGGCGAGGACCGACGCGACGAGCTCGACAACCTCGTTGCTGCCGAGGCGGCTCAGGGCGAGCGACGCGCGCGCGAGGAGGAAGTCGCCGGCGAGGATCGACAGCTTGTTGCCGAACAGGGACGGCGCCGACGGGGCGCTGCGCCGCGTCTCGGCGAGGTCGATGACATCGTCGTGCAGGAGAGACGCGACGTGGATGAGCTCGGTGATCTCGGCCAGTCGTCGCTGGGT
Source organism: Rhodotorula graminis WP1 (assembly GCF_001329695.1). Lineage (NCBI taxonomy): Eukaryota > Fungi > Basidiomycota > Microbotryomycetes > Sporidiobolales > Sporidiobolaceae > Rhodotorula > Rhodotorula graminis. The sequence goes on along the minus strand of NW_017264931.1, from coordinate 1,362,231 downwards.
CGGGAGGAGGTTGAGAGACGAGTCGGTGGAGGAAGAGGACGAGGCGGAGGAGGAAGGAGAGGAGGAGAGGATCGAAAGCGGGTTCGACAGGAGGTCCTTTGCGCGCTGCATCATGCTCGGGTTGTCGTCGTTGAGGACGTCCTCCTGCTCGAGCGGCTCGTCGACGCCCCGGCCTTTGCCCTCGCGGCGGTCCTGCTCGCGGCCCCGCTCGCGCAGCTCGACGTCGGTCCACCGCGGGCTCAAGCCGTTGGTCGCCTGGCTCATGAGGAGGACGACCATGGGCCGCACGTGCTTGCCCTCGGCCTGGAAGTAGTACTTGGCGATCGTGTCGAGTGCCGGGTGCTTGCTGCCGAGCAGGCTCGTGATGTTGTGCCGCAGCGAGCCGAGTTCGTCCTTGAGGAGCGCGAGAGGGTCCTCGAGGCGGATCCGGGCCGAGGACCCGCCCGAGGTCGGGATCGAGGCGGTCGGCGGGGCACGGGTGCGCGGCAGGACGGCGCTGGTCCACGCGGCGACGCGGGACGAGGTCGACGCCGGGCGGCTCGGCGGAGAGACGGGGAGAGATGGGCGAGCCGAGGGGGGAGAGGGGCGGCGACGGGCGGCGGGGCGCAAGGCCCCTGTTGCTGGCCGTGCGAGGCCTCTGCTGGCGTGCACCATGAGCTTGTCGGGACGGCTCTGGCTGAGGGTGACGAGGACGAGCCAGAGCACTCCGATGCGCCGCTGCGCCTCCGAGGCGATCAAGACGCACCTTTGCCGCTCTCGCCTGTTGGTCCTTCTCGACGTGCAAGGGGCTCTCTCAGGAGCTCAAAAGCCGAGCGAGCTCGCCGGGGAGGCCCAGAGCCGGCTCGGTACTTTTCCAACTTGTCGCTCTCGCACCTCGCTCGAGACGACGCTCAACTGGTTCATTGCTTGCTCCTCACTCGCGCGCACTACTCCTTGCGCCACGTGATGTCGACGACTTGGCTGCCGTTGGCGGGGTACTCGGGCAGGTCGAGCTTGAACTCGTTGGCGACCGCGCTGCACGACGGAGCGAGGGGTCAGTTCGAGCGCTCGCGGACGAGCGGTACACGGGCAGGAGAGAGAAGGGGGCGCACTCTGGGACGAAGCGACCGCCGAGGAAGCTTTGCGGCAAAGATGGTCAATGTCGGCGAGAGATGAGGGAGGAGGAAGGAGGGACGCACTGCTTGCCGCCACTCTCGACAAACGCGCGCACGCCCTTCTTGGGCGCCGTGAGCGACAGGAGCGCATCTGCGTGCGACATCCCGGGTTTCCAGCGTCAATCCTCGCTCCTTGCGGAACGCCGAGCGGCGCAGAGCAGCGGCCGGCGCACGCACCTGGGGTGAACCCGGTCCCGTCGGCGTTGCCCGAGTCGACGTCCCACCCGCTCGGGATGTCGACCGACAGGATCGGCTTGGACGTCTTCTTGAACTCGTCGAGGACCGTGATGAAGGGTGCGCGGGCGGGCGGCTTGAAGGAAAAGCCTGCGAGGCGGGGAGGGAAGGGAAGGTGCGGCGGGTCCGTCGTCAGTGAGGCCTGTCGAGCGACAGCAAGACGAGCTGCAGAGAGACGTCGAGATACGCACCAAAGAGGCAGTCGAGGATGACGTCCGTGTTGTCCATGGCGCGGCGGAAGGCGACGTCCTGCGCGTCGGCCGCCATCGGGAACGACGACGAGCCCGAGCTCGGCGGCGCGATCAGGGGTAGGCCGAGGTTCTCGCACTGCTTCTTGAGGCGCTGTAGGACGACGAGGCGGGTCAGCGAGAGACTGAGAAACTAGAGCTGAGGGGGGAGAGAGGAGGACGCACGGGGAAGATCTCGCCCTTGGACTCCTGCGGCGGTGGGGGCAACGAGGGGTCAGTGGGGGCGCATGTACGACGTCGAGGCGGGACGCACCTTGGGGTAGAAGACGCTCGGGGCGTAGCCCATGTGGACTGCGCACAGGTCGTCGAGGGAGAGGTCAATCACTCCTCTTTGCGCAAGGCCTCGGGAGGAGCGCGAGAGACAGGGACGCACAGAGGTGCCGTGCCGCGACGAGCCCGTCGCCGCCCTGGTTACCCGGGCCGCAGCAGACGAGGACGCGCTCGTTGTCGCGCTTGCGCTTTACGCCGTTGGCGTCCTTGTCGAGCCGCGGGCCGAGCGGGTACAGCTGCGCGACGGCCTGGGCGACCGAGAGGCCGGCGAGCTCCATGAGCTGTTGTGCATGGGACGGTGAGCTTGGGTGCACACGGGCGCGCAGGGGAGAGTGAGGGAGAGGGAGCGCACCTGGTCGATCGAGAAGGCACCCTTGTCGGAGCCGCCCATGAGCCAGCCGTCGATGGCGACGGCGTCGTCGGCGCCGATGTAGCGAGGCTGGCGAGGTGCAGGCGAGCGGAATGCGCCTGCGATTGAGCTGAGGATGCCCGACATGATGACGCTGGAGGGGGAGGAGGACGAGAGGTGGGGCGGGCTGCGTCGAGCTGGGCGAAGTGGGGCGGGCGTGGGTGCGAGTTGCTGGCTGTGTCGAGCAAGGGGACACGCTGGCTGTGCAGCAACAGGTCGAGGGCTGCGAGGTTGGACGGCGACGAGGTGCCCCTCCTCCTCCTCGTCTCCCTCACCTTCCTCCACCTCCCTCGCACTCGCTGCCAGGATGAAGTACGCGCTCCTGCCTCTCACCGTCGTGTCGGCCATCGTCACCCTCGTCTCGGCAGAGTCGGCCCCGGCCTTCACCGTGCGTCGTCGTCCTCATCTCCCTCGCCGCCTTCCACGTCCTCACCCGCCTCTCGCCCCCTGCGCAACAGCCTACGAGCGTAAAGGGCATCTTTGTCGAGCAGTTCGACACCGGCCTCGACCGCTGGTCCCCGTCAAAGGCCACAAAGACCGAGCGCGACAACGAGGTGAGCCCTCTCCCCTCTCCTCCCCCGCTTTCCAGCGCGTTCCCTCCGAGCCGCGGCACCTCGTCGCCTCCTGCGCTCCAGTGGAACTGACCACCTCGTCCGCACACAGGTCTTCTCGTACGTCGGCAAGTGGAGCGTCGAGGAGCCGTCCGTCTACCCGGGCATCCCTGGCGACGAGGGCCTCGTCCTCAAGTCCAAGGCCGCCCACCACGCCATCTCGGCCCCGCTCGACGCCCCCTTTGACCCCAAGGGCAAGCCTCTCGTCCTGTCGTACGAGGTCAAGCTCCAGAACGGCCTCGACTGCGGCGGCGCCTACATCAAGCTCCTCACCGAGAGCGCCGAGGTGCGTCGCCCACCTTTCCCCTTGTCGGTGGCACGTCCCGCCTCGCGAGTCTGCGTACTGATAGTTCTGACGACCGTGCGCAGGGTATCCAAGCCGAGGAGTTCTCGGACAAGACCCCCTAGTGCGTCCCACCGTCCCTCCTCTCGAACCTCCTTCAGAGCCTGCCCCTCTCTCGCCCTCCTCCCTTCCGCCAGTCTCCCCCAGTGTGCAACCCCTGCTGACTTCGCTTCCGACCCACAGCACCATCATGTTTGGCCCGGACCGCTGCGGCTCGACGAGCAAGGTCCACTTCATCTTCCGCCACGTCAACCCGATCACGGGCGAGATCGAGGAGAAGCACCTCACGGCGCCGCCGTCGCCGCGCATCACCAAGACGACGGCCGTCTACACGCTCGTTGTGCGCCCCGACCAGACGTTCGAGATCTCGATCAACGGCGACAAGGCCAAGTCGGGCTCGCTCCTCGAGGACTTTACGCCCGCCGTCAACCCGCCGATCGACATTGACGACCCCAACGACAAGAAGCCGAGCGACTGGGTCGAGACGCCCAAGATCTCGGACCCGCACGCCGTCAAGCCGGCCGACTGGGACGAGGACGCGCCGGCGACCATCCCCGACCCGGACGCCGTCAAGCCCGCCGGCTGGCTCGAGGACGAGTCGCCTGTCGTGCCCGACCCGGACGCGGTCAAGCCCGACGAGTGGAGCGACGAGGACGACGGCGACTGGGTCGCGCCCCTCGTGAGCAACCCCAAGTGCGAGGCGGCGCCGGGCTGCGGCGAGTGGAAGCGTCCCGAGGTGCCCAACCGTGCGTCCCACCTTCTCTTTCCTCTGTCTAGAGCGTGACTCGCGCTCTCGCATAACGTCCAAGTCACTGACTCTGGCTCTCCTCGCCGCAGCCGACTTCAAGGGCAAGTGGTTCGCGCCGCTCGTCGACAACCCGGACTACAAGGGCCCGTGGGCTCCTCGCAAGATCGCGTGCGTCCTCGCTCTCTCTTCCCCTCGCCCGTCGCCTGCGCCTCGAGCCCGCCCTGACGTATCCTCGCCCGTCCACCGACTCGCAGCAACCCCAACTTCTTCGCCGACATGCGCCCGTCCGACTTTTCGCCGATCGGCGGCGTCGGCTTTGAGCTGTGGTCCATGACCGACTCGATCCTGTTCGACAACATCTTCCTGTCCGACTCGGAGGCCGACCTCGAGACGTTCCTCGACGAGACGTACCGCGTCAAGGCGCCGCTCGAGGCGGCGCTCGAGGCCAAGGACAAGCCCGCCGCCGACGAGCACGACCACGACCACGGCAAGAAGGCGACCGCCGAGCCCGACCTCAAGGCCGACCCGGTCGCGTGGGCCAAGTTCAAGGCGCAGCAGTTCCTCGACGAGGCGCTCGTCGACCCCAAGCGCGCGTTCGTCGACCGCCCGCTCGTCGGTGGCGCGCTCGGCCTCGCGCTCGCCATGATTGTCGGCCTCGCCGGCGTCATCCTGAGCCTCGCGCTGCCCGCCGGCGCCGCCGCCGCTCCCGCCTCGCGCGCCGTCGCCGACAAGGTGCCGTCGTCGGGCGAGGTCAAGAAGCAGGCGCAGGCGGTCAAGGACAAGGCGTCGACGGCCGTCGCCGACTTCAAGGCCAAGGGCGCCGAGGTGGCCGACGACCTCAAGAAGAGCGGCGAGCCGACGGCGGTCGGCACGGCGGGCGAGCTCAAGGTCGGCGGCGAGAAGGACCTCGACACGGTCGCCGACGCCATGGCGACCCAGGACCCGGGCGTCAGGACGAGGGCCAAGGCGCGCAAGAGCCGCGAGGGCGACGAGTCGGCGTGAGCGGGCGTAGGTCGTGCTCGCTCCGTCTCGGGCGCTTTCCCCCTCGCCGGGGCCTCTCTGGACTCGAGCTCCCTCTCTCTCTCTCCTTCTCTCCCTCCCTCGATGACCAAAACGCAGCATTCGTGGCCCCGCTTGTCCCGTTGTCCCGTTGTCCCCTCCTCTCGTCCCTCTCTCCCACTCTCTGCGTGCCCTCCTCCTCCCGATTAGTCGTTCCTCCCTCGCTCTCCCTCTGCAATTCAGTCCTCTCGCAAGTCTGCCGCACTCTCGTCGACGCTCTCGAGAGACAGAGAGAGATGCAGGGTATCGAACGGCGTTGCGGGTGCGAGAGAGAGGATCGAGACGAAGGCGAGGTGCTACAGGCTGTACAGCGAGAGGAGGAACGACTGACAGCGGCTACCGGTCGGCCGACTGGTTCTGCAGAATGTCCTTGAGCGAGCTGTGCGACACAGAATGAGTCGGGTCAGGTCCGCTCGAGTGCGAGAGAGGAAGGAGAGGAGGAGCGGACGCACTTTTGCGCCGTCATGATCTCGTTCTCGAGGTACTGCACCATCGCCACGGACATGAAACGCGCTGTCAGTATGTGCTCGTGCAGGCAGGATTCGCGGTGCGGAAGCGAGGGCGCACCTTTGCCTTCTTGTCGAGGACGGCCATGTCGTCCTGGGCGTCCTTGGCCTGAGCGCGCAGCGTGTTCTCGACGTTGTTGCGCGACTCCTGGACGAACCTGTGGTGGGCAGGAGAGGGGCAGGTCAGTTCTGGATGGGGTGGGGCGGGAGGGAGAGGGGACGGACATGCGGCCGACGCCGCGGTAGCAGGTTGCGCCGCCGGGCTCACGCGGGAGGACCTCGATCTCGCGGAGGGTGAGGGTGGTGATTTTGGCGTCGCGCTCGCGGGCGTTGAGCTGGGCGCGGACGGCCGAGAGGGAGCGCGAGGCGTCTTGGCCGCGCTGCTGGAGCTGGAGGAGGGCCTGGGTGGGGAAGAGCGGGTTTAGAAGAGAGGGCGGGGCAGGGATAGAGTGGAGGGTGTACCTGTCGGACGTCGTCTCCCATGGTGAGCTGCGGGTGATGCGGGTGTGTGTCGAGCGAGAGTTGATGAGGAGGGACGAGGAGGAGGGAGGGTTGCACCACCAACCTCGTCTCGACTGGGCTCTGCCAGGCCAGCGACTACTCAAGCACCCGCACAGTGAGTCCTGCAGCCTCTGTGACCCCATCCCTCGCCTCCCCAGGGCGCGCGCTCACCTTTTCCCTCATCTCCCTCCTCCCCTCAGATGAACTCGCTCGTGTCGTCCCTCCGCACCGCCTTGCGCCCAACTGCCACCAGGGCCATCATCTCGCGCGCACCCTACTCGACCCACCCGTCCCCCTCTGCCGACTCGGGCCCCGTCGCCTCGACCTCGTCCGCCTCCCCCTCCTCCTCCTCCTCCTCCTCCTCCAAGTCGGGCATCAACGCCCTCGACAGCGTCATCGCCGGCATCAAGAACTCGAAGAAGAAGGCCACATCGTCCTCCTCGAGAGCCTCTCCACCCCGTCCCTCGGCCGCCGACCTCTTCGCGTCGCACCGCGGCTCGGCCCACGCCGCCGCCTCGCGCTTCCTGTTCGACTCGACCCCGTCGGCAAAGTCGCAGACGCCCCGCCCGGCCACCCCGGAAGAGACGTGGCGCCACACGCCGGCCGTCCCGTACTCGCTCCCCGTCACGACCACCTCGGCGCGCTCGTTCGCCGTGCGCGACGGCAACGTCGCCCGCGCGTACCGCACCCTCAACCGCGTCCTCAACGACAACAACGTCCGCCGCGAGCTCAAGCGCCAGGAGCGCTTCGAGACCCCGAGCAACAAGCGCGTCCGCCTCAACTCGGAGCGCCACCGCCGCAGGTTCAAGGTCGCCGTCGGCAAGTCGGTCTCGCTCGCGCTCCGCACAAAGGACCTGTAGAAGGGCGGCGCGAGCGTCGGCACGGCGTGTAACGAGTTGGCTTTCGAAAGATCCCGCACGAGTTGTCGAGCTCTCCTGTCGCGCTTTCCGCTCGCCTCTTTGCGTGCGGCGGGTTCTCTCCTCGCCGTCGACTTTCCTCGACGGGATCCTCCTTCTGTCGCTCTCGAGACTCGTCTACCTCGTTCGAGATAGCGTTATTGACTCATTCCGCCCCAGCAACAGCTACGAATCGACTCATACAGCGACAACTCGACGATCGGCCTCCCCTCCTCGACCACCATTCCTCCTTCCCTTCCTCCCGGCTCAGGAACCGCCGCCCCTCGCACCGCCGATCGGCCACACGCTCCCTCGCACTCGTCGACCGCCGCATTGTGCGCCGCAAGAGCGCCAGGCCGTCAACGACGTGGTCGGCGCCGTCGTCGTGGACGAGCGGGCCGTGCGGCCGCGAGTGCGAGTACAGCTGCGGGTCGCGCACGAGCTGCTGCGGGTCGATCTGCTGCTGGGACGGGCGCAGCCGGCGCGCGAACGGTGTTGAGGAGAGGAGAAGGACGAGGCGGGCAGGTGGCCGGGAGGAGGGGGACGGGGCAGCGGCGGCTGGGTCGCTCGGCGCGGGCAGCGGACGGTAGTGGGAGAGCTTGGCGCGGCGAGGACCTGTGCGAGCGGGCGAGGGCGTGGGGAGGGAGAGTCAGGGCGGGTCGCGAGGACGGGCGAGCAGGGGAAAGGAGATGCGAAAGGGTCGGGCGGCGAGTGTATGGCGGCGTGGTCGAGGCTGTTACTCGACAGGTGCCTGCAACGAGGTGTGTCAGACTCGTGCGGCACGACGAGAGGATTCGCAGCGTAGAGAGTGCGAGAGCTCGCGCACGCACCTGCTCGACGTTGCTCGTCGCTCGCTTCCTGCGGGTGCGGACAGGGCTCTTGGTCGTGGCCGGCGGACTCGCCGACAAGTGTGCATGCCATCGAGGGTGCGAGTATCGCTCAAGTCGAGCTGCCGTGCGACGAGGCAGGGAAAGCAGAAAGGTCGTTCAAGACGCACAATCGTCCGAGCGACGGCACCTTTTCGAGCAGGCCGCCCAGCTGTCGGAGGTTCTCGAAAACCTCGAGACGACCCGCGTCGTCAGAAGAGTTGTAGTGGCGCACGAGAGCCGAGTGCGCCGGCGCCGAGGTGCTCAAGTGCGTCCGCGCGCTCGGGATGAAGCTCCGTAGCAGGAGCGACGAGGTCCCGCACGGCCTCCACGAACGTCTTACAGGAAATGTGGACTTGTCGAGCGCGCCCGAGTCAGGACCGGCCGACAGATCGCAAGAGGAAACGAGCTGTCAAAACGTACCGGCTCGAGGAGCGTACGAGGTTGCCGAGAGCTGAACGACCCAGGGCGTCGAGCCCCGGATACGAGAGCGACTTGAATCGCTTGGAGAGAGCCGGGAGCGAACACAGAGCGTGCCGTCACAAGAAGGAGAGGGCGAGGGGAAGCGAAATCCGAGTTGCGAGACCGGCAAGCTCTGTGCGGAGACAGGCTTCGGAAAGTCCGCCGGGCGGACGCGTGGCTCGTCAACGGCATGAAGCCCAGAGCAGGCTGGCGCAGTAGCTCCAGGCGGTCGCTTCGAGGCGCGGCGAGCGAACGCGAGAGGACCGGCGAGGCCGTCGAACGCAGTGAGCTTGCCGTCGGCCGACTTGAGAAGGCCGATTTGGCGCCGACGCTTGGACCTCTCGCCGTCGCTTTTGAGCCAGCTCTCTCGCACACTCTCAAAAGGTTGCAAGCAAGAGACGAAGAGAAAAGGAGAGAAACGCGATCCAGACCCGGCAGCTACCAAGCTCCGCTCCCCGTACCGCCTTGGCGGCCCTCGAGCACCCTCACGGTCGATCCAGCGCGGCGCCCGAGCGCGTGGTACGGGCTCGAGCCGTCGCGCGACTGCTCATCGCGACGACGAGGAGGCGTGGGAACGAAGTAAGGCGAGCTGTGGCCCTGACCGTAAGGCGGGACGGGCGGATACTTGGTGTCCGAGCCCGACGACGAGTAGCCGCTCGTGTCGTCGTGCGAGTCCGAGTCTGGCGAGGCGGGACGGACGGCGTGGCCGTCGTGATGGAACGAGGAGCTGGGCTGCGCAGGAGGCGAAGCGAGTGTCAGGCCGTCGTCCTCGCGTGCCCATGCAGAAGAAGGAAAAGCCGAGCGCACATGCGTGATCTGCACACCCGAAAGGCGAGGCACGCTGTCAGGCCCACGAGTAGACGTGCGGGCCGACGATGGCTCGCCAGCATGACGGCGCTCGGCGGTCGCCGCCAAGGCGGCTCGCTCCTCCCTGAGCTGCCGCCTTCTCTCGGCTTGGCGTCGCCTGGCTTCCGGCTCCTTAGGCCAGATACTCGTCCAGTGTCTCTGCAGGACGAAAGGGTCAGAAAAAACGCTCGAGTGACGGGAAGTCACGTTCGAGGAACAAAGGACGAGGAAGAGGAGGACGGACGGTTTCGGCGTCGTGGTTCTCGAGGCGCTCGCGCCACCTCTCGAGCTTCGCCCGAACGTAGCCCCGCGTCTCCTCGTTCGCAGCGTCCCACCGCTTGATGAGGTAGTTGGCGCAGAGGTCGCGTCCCTCCTTGCGGATGGCGGCCGCGTGCCCTGGGTTCGCTCGGACGCCCTTCTCGACGACATCTCGCACGGCGGCGACGTAGTCGCCTTCACGATTCTGCGAGACACGCAGCGAGAATGAGTCAGGACGAGAGCCTGGGAGGCGACCATGACGCAGAAGGTGGGCGTACGAGGTTGTCCATGAGGTCCGTGCGGCGGTGCGCGAGTGGGGAGGTGACGGCGACGAGGATGCTTTCGCGTGCGAAGCGAAGAAAGAGGAGGACGAGGGCACAGAGGCGAGAGAGGGAGAGGGCTACTGTGGGTGACGGTCGACGGAGAGCCTAAAGCCGGTCGACGAGCGCGGACGAGAGGAAAGACCCGGCGCAAGGACCGCGCTCGAGCCAAAGCCGCGCCGAGCCGGACAGGAGGTGAGCTCGACGATCGAGATACGAACGTCGTTGCAGACAAATCGCGTTCGCCGCCCTGCACGAGGCCGACCTCGACTCGGCTACTCGTCCTCGTCCTCGCTGACCGGCGGCGCCACCTTCTTCTTCTTGCTCGCTCCTCCTCGGGACGACCTGCGAGTTGCGGCGGGCGACGACTCGGCGCGAGAAGCGGCGGCGTCCGAGTCTGCGAGGGGGAAGCAGGGGAGGGAAAGCCGCCGAGTTAGTTTGTGGGCGAGTGACGGGAGAGGCCGCTCTCGCCGCAATCGACGGACGAGGCAGAGGCAGGAGAGAAAGAGGATGCCGCCACGCACCGTCGTCGTCCTCGTCCTCGTCCTCGTCGTCCTCGTCCGCCCGACCGCGCTTCTGCCCCTTGCCCGTGCCGCTCCCCTCCTTGCCCTTGCCCTTCTTCCCCCTCTGCGCCGGTGTCGCCGCCTCGCTCGTCGCGTGCACGCTCTCCTCCTCCTCGTCATCGCCGTCGAGCCCGAGGGCGGCGACGCCGACCGGCACGCCGTGGAACTTGCGCGTCTTGGGGTCGCGAGGCCAGGTCCTGCGAGGGGCGAGGGAGGGCCGCAAAGTGAGCATGCGCTTCATAAGGTTTCCGCGCGCGCGAGAGAGGGAGAGAGAAAGGGAGAGAGAGGGAGAGAGCTCGGGACGCACTGCTTGCACGGGTCGGGCGGGCTCGAGAAGTGGTCGGGGCACTGCCCGTTGACGCCGAGTCGGCGCGGCGCACAGAACGTGTGGAGGCGGACGCCGCAAGCGGCATTCGGGCAGGCGTAGCCCTGCACGCGACGTGAGCGGAGGAGAGGTCAGGTCGGCGGCTTGGCGGGTGACGAAAGGAAAAGGTGAGGGGACGCACGCTCGTGACGATGGAGAGGCAGTCGTTGCAGTCGACGACGACACGATGCCTCGGGTCTGGCGCGTCCTCGTCGTCGTCCTCGGCGTCTTGCGCGAACGTCTCCCGCAGGTACGGCGCAAGCTCGACCAGCGAGCGCGGCGACAGGGTGAGGCGAGCCGACGGATGGAGCGAAAGCCAGCCTGCGAAAGAGAGCGTAAGGTCCTGTGCATGTCCGGCGAAACGAGAGCGAGAGGAAGGGAGAGGGACGGACCCTTGGCGAGGAAACTCTTGACGAGCTGGATGGCGACCGTCTTGGTGACCGGCTGCTTGGCGCAGCGTACAGCGTCCGTCTGCGAGATGCTGTAGCTCAGGCGTGGCGCAAGCATGATCTTCTCGACCTGCGGGGGGTGAATGCGAGTCAGTTCGCCTATTGAGTCGAGGACGAATTCGTCCCCAAAAAGAGCGAACGAGAGGGACGCACGACGGCCTTGAAGAAGGCGATCTCCTCGGCCTTGTACTCGGTGGCGAGCTTGGCCGGCTGGTCCTGGATCGTATTGACCTGCGAGTAGGAAAGGGCTATGTGTCAGGCGGAACGTGCGAGGGGACGAGGGCGAGGACGACGCACGAGGATGTACATGCCGGTCCCAGTCTCTTGGTCGCGCGTCATCTTGATGTCGAAGCCGCACAGCGACAGACCCGGCTCGAGTTGCGCGATAAAGTTCTCGAGCGGCGGCGGCGCGTCGACTGCGACCTCGAGAGCGACCGAGAGGAGGTGGGGCAGGGGAGGAAGGGAGGAGAGGTCAGTGACGCCAGGCACCGAAGGAGACAGAGAGAGCTCAGGACGTACGACTGCACAGGGTGGCGCACTCCTTGTAGAGCTCCTTGGCCGTGTCGAGCGAGAGCGTCTTGCGGGCGATGAGGGCCTGGAGGAAGAGGTGCCGGCAGGTCTTGAGCGGCTCTTTGAGGTCGAGGGCGGCGATCTGGGCGGCGTTCTCGTCGTCGCTGTCATTGCCGGAGGCGTGCTGGCGGCCTTTGGACTGCTTGTGGGAGCGCTGTCGCCTGGACGAGGCGTCGTCGGACGAGGCGGACGGGGACCGCTGAGCGCGCGAAGTGGATGCGCGCGGGGCCATGTCGTGGGGCTTGCTGTGCTGCTGAGTGGGCTGACCGGGCAGCGAGCGGCGCAGAGGTCGCTGGCCAGGTGGGAGAGGGCCGAGAGGGAACAGCGAGCGATGAGAAACGCGCCGAGTCGCGTCCCTCGCGACGACGACGACGACCAGCTCACACGCTCGCACAGGGGCTCTCATGTGGCCCGCACAGGATACGATAGTGTCTATGGCACGGCGAGCAAATCTACAGCCGAGCAGAGCTCATTCAAAAGTCACCGACCCTCGAGCCGGCTCGCTCAGCTCCGCCAGCATCTCCTCGCCCTTGCCGCCGACCCTCTCCGACGCGTTCCCCTCGACTTCCGTCGCGCCCGTCGCCCGTGCCGCCGCCTCCTCCTCCCGCCCGAACCGCACGGCCGTCCCCCTCCTCTCGCACTCCCTGACCACCCTCGCGACCGCCCAGTCAAACTCGCCGTTGCCCTTCCAGGCGTCGACCCGCGAACGGTCCCACGTCGCCGGAAGCACGAGCTCGACGAGCCCGCCGAGGCAGGACGCGTCGCTCGGTGCCGGGACGCCAAAGAGGGACGGCGGCGCCGAGGCCGACATGGCGAGCGGCGACGGACGCCTGGTCGGCGAGGACGACGCCGACGTCGGCGCCGTGTTGGTCGTGCTCGACGTCGCGAGAGCGAGAAAGGCTGTCGACAGCGCCTGCGCCGCGACGAGGTGCGGCTCGAACGGGTCACGGGCGCCGCTCGAGCGCGCCGGGCTCGGGGCGACGATCTCGAAGCGCTGCGGTCGGGCAGTCGACCGCTCGACCGTGTCGAGGACGGGGGCCGTGAGCGCGGCGACGGGGAGGACGAGGTGCGCGAGCGCACGGCCGCACCGTTCAACCAGGTCGAACGGGTCGACGACGCCGTCTCGCCGGTGCTCCTCGTCCGAGAGCGGCCTGCTCGTGAGGCTCAGAAGGGCGAGCTGGGGCGCGAGCTCGGCCGGGCTGTGCGTGCCGAGGTCGCGCAGCGTGACCGGGTCGTCGACGAGGCGACAGTCCTCGAGCGACAACGCGCGCAGGTTGGGCAGGGTGTGCGCCGAGAGGAACTGGGCCGCGCTCGGCCCATCGATCTGGAGGTTCTCGATGACGAGCGTCTCGAGGAACGGGAGGGGCGTGAAGAAGGGCGTGAACCGAGAAGTCGTCGTGCGGTCCGACACGAGCGAGTCGACGAGGGCGAGGTGGCGGAGCTCTGCGGGGGAGGAGCTGCGTCAGTCTCAGTCACAGGGCATCGTCGAGAAGACGAGAGGATGAGAGAACGAGAGGACGCACGACGGGCGTTGGCAAAGTCGGTGAGGGAGAAGACGACGACCCGGCGCAACTCGAGCGCCTCGAGCGCGGGACACAGCTCGAGGACCTTGGCGAGCCGGGTCGTGAGCGGGCTCCTGCCGGCGTGCTCGTCGTCTGCGCGCTTGGACAGGCCGCCGTCGAGTCGCAGGCGGGTGACACGCCTCGCGAGGTCGGGCGCGCGCTTGACGGTGCGGAGGAACAGGTTGATCTGCCGCGTCGACGTGAGGGTCGGCTCGGCGTACAAGAGGTTGCGGACGCGATCGCGAGTTTGGGTGCACAGGCGGGCGACGGTCGAGGGCGAGTTGAGGAAGGTGAACTGGAGGATGAGGAGGACGACCTCGGCGGGGAGGACCGGTCGGCGTCGAGGTCGAGCAGGTCGCGCGCCAGACGGCCTGTCGGTGACGCTGCGGGGGTGCACGACGCAGTTCAGCACGGCTGTGGCTTGTCTGCGTGCCTCGGCAGGACAAGTCCGAGAGGATCCGAGGTGGGGGCCGCCGAGAGAGAGAGTGGACGCACCTGGGCCTGCGGGTGTGGCGGAACGAGCTGGTGCGCTTCTTGCGTCGGAACAGCGAGAAGAACGGCATGCTCGACGTGGCTGAGAGGCGACAGGGGGCGAAGGTGGAGGCCGCGCGCGTTCGGACGACTGCCGAGCGAGAAGGGCTCGCCAGACGACGGTGATGCGAGGCCGGGTGTGCGGGTGGCGCTCGAGGCTATGTGCTCACTGTCGCAAGCTGTGCAGCGCGCGCAGAGGCTCGACGAGGTAGTGGGAGGCAGCAGAAAGAGCAGTAGACTCGGCTTTGCCTGCACCGCCTCCGAGAGCTCGCTCTCTCTCTCTCTCGACGACACGAGGCCTGACAGAGGTCGACGGGCTATGTACAAACAGTCGCTCTATCGTATGCCTACAAATGCCCTGAAAGCCCCCTTTCCCTCAGCCTCCTCCTCCCTCGAGCCGAGTCCACCGCCGCCCGCCCTTCAATCCTTTGGCGCCCGAACCGGCCGACGACGACGATGACGATGGCGCTCAGGCGGCGGTGGGCACGACGCCCGAGTTGAGCGGCTCGTTCTCGAGGTTGACGCGGCCGCTGAGGACGTCGACGAGGCGCTGCATCGGCTCCCACCACTGCACCTTGCCGCGGCGGTTCTTGATGTCGGCCTGCTGCATCATCTCGTCGACGGCGACGAACCGAATGCCGGCGCCCTGGATCGCGATCGACGCCGCGCCCGGGTCGCCGCCGGCCTGGGCGTGCTGCTGCTCGAGCCAGTCGATGCACTTGACCGTGAGGCGCACGGCGCGAGTGCGGTCGCGCGGCGAGGGGACGCCGCCCTGAAGCGTGTGGCCGAGCGAGACGAGGCGCGAGTCGAACAGGTCCTTGCCCTCCTCGGCGAGGATGTTGGAGAGGACCTCGGTCGTGTACGTCTTCGAGGCGCGCTCGGCGCTGTGGGCGAGAAGGCAGGCTCGACGAATGTCAGTCGACGCTGACGGGCGAAGGTATACGGGCACGAGGGAGGGAGCGCAGGGACGCACCGGATGACGAGGCGGCCCTCGCTCTTGCCGTTGACGTCCTGCTGGTAGCGCTTCTTGAGGAAGTTGACGTCCGAGACGAGCGTCTTGAGGTCGAGGCCCTTCTCGGGCGTGTACACGATGTTGGCGCCCGACTGTGTGCGACGAGGAGAGCGACTGTCAGTCCTGCTCGGCTCGAGGACGACGACGAGGGGAGGGGGAGAGACGAAGGAGGGCGAGAGGACGCACCGCAAGCGCTCCGAGCATGGCGATGTAGCCGCAGCCGGCACCCTGCGTCTCGACGACAAAGACACGGTTGCGGCTCGCCGTCGCCGACTGCTTGATGGCGTCGCACGCGTCGACGAGGACGTTGATGCTCGTGTCGGACCCGATGCTCCATTCGGTGACGGGCACGTTGTTCGAGATGGTGGCCGGGAGGTGGACGAGCGGGATCTTGAGCGCCTTGTAGCGGTCGCGAGCGCGGCTCAGCTGGTTGAGCGCGACCATGCCCTCGAACCCGCCGACGATGAGGAGCGAGTCGAGCTTGTACTCGGCGAGCTTGGCGGCGATGGCCTCCATGTCCGAGTCGGGCAGGGTGCGGTTCGTGCCGAGCTCGGAGCCGCCGCGAGTGCCCCACTGGTCGACGCGCAGCCAAGTGAGCTCGGCGACGTTGCCCTCGAGGAGGCCGACGAAGCCGTTGTAGATGGCGACGGGCGTGTGGCCGTGGCACAGGCAGTAGCGGACGGCGGTACGAGTGGCGGCGTTCATGCCGCCGGCGGGCGCACCGGTGCTGCAGGAAGGGAAGGGAAGGAGGAGGAGGTCAAGAGACGCTCGAGGAGAGAAGGAGGGGGACGAGCGACGCACTGGACGATGCCGACGCGCATGCGCTGGGCCTCGGGAACGCGGTACTCGGTGTTGAGCCGGGTCGTGGCGCGGAACGCGTGCAGGCAGTCCTCGAACTCGGGGTCGCGCAGGCTGAGGGCGCGCTCAAAGTCCATCGCCTCGATCGCCTTGGCGACCTCCTGCGTCTTGGCGACGGCCTCCATGAGCGGCTGACGCGTGATCTTGTTCTCCGAGCTGCCGATGACGGGCGACGGCGTGTCGGGCGTCGACGACAGGACGGCCTCGACGGCCTCGGCACCCTGGAGCGTCGCGAGGATGCGGTCGTACGCGACCGGGTTGCCGCCGCGCTGCGTGTGGCCGAGCGTCGTGACGCGAGTGTCGAGGCCGAGGCGGTTGGTGAGGACGTCCTTGATTTCGTCGGGCGTGATCGGGTTGAGCTTGCAGTCGTGCGCGCCCTCGGCGACGATGACGATCGTCTTGCGCTTGCCCTCGTCGCGGTGCTGCGGTCGATGGGCTGCGTCAGGACGATGCGGAGCTACAAAAGAGAGAGAGAGAGAAAGGAGGACGCACACGACTGAGGACGCTGCACATCGAGCTCTGCCAGTCCTCGGCGGTCGGAGGACGCTCGGGGATGAACATGTAGTCGGCGCCGGTCGCGATCGACGCCATTAAGGCAAGCCAGCCGCAGTGACGACCCATGACCTCGACGACGAACGCGCGCGAGTGCGACGAGGCGGTCGACGAGATGCTGTCGACGGCGTCGCAGATGCGGTGGAGGGCCGTGGTCGCGCCTGGAGGAACGAGAAGGACACGAGGTCAAGGCCGGGCCTCATGCTGCCGAGGTAGGCCGGCGAGAAGAGAGAGGGACGCACCGATGGTCATGTCGGTGCCGGCCATGTCGTTGTCGATCGACCCGACGAGGCCGACAATGTTGAGGTTCTTGTGGATGTCGTACTGGTCCTGCGAGATGTCGCCTGCGTACACGATAACCGGTGTGAGTATCTGGCGCCGAGGAGGACCGGCGAAAAAGGCGAGGGGACGCACCACGCTCGAGAAGAGCCGTCATGTGCTCGGGCCACTCGGCACGGAGCTTGTCGGCGCCCGTGAGCGAGCCGTCACCGCCGCAGACGACGAGGGCGTCGATGCCGTGGCGGACGAGGTTGAGGGCGGCCGTGCGACGGCCCTCGAGCTCGCGGAAGGCGGCGCAGCGAGCCGTACCGATGAGCGTGCCGCCGATCGAGGCGAACCCGCGGACGTCGTCCCAGCCGACCTGCAGGGGGGCCACGCAGTGTCAGTCGGCTGCCCAAAACCCTCTGACGGGGCGGAGAGAGGGAGAGGGACGCACGCGAATGATGTAGCGACCCTTGAGCGTCTGCTCGCCCTCGCCCTCCTTGAGGAGCTCGCCCTCGCCGTAGGTGGCGACAAAGCCGCCGCGGCGCTTCTCGGGCGCAGCGTCGGTCGCGACGGGCGCACCGGCGAGCGGGGGCGACGACGCGTTGGTCTCGACGTGCGCCGACTCCTCGTTGCCGCGCACGAGACCCTCCCAGCCCTCGCGGACGACGAACGCCTCGCAGCCGCTGTTGCCGGGAACGAGACAAAGGTCAGTCTACGTGCTCGCGAGGGGCGCGCGAGCGCAGGAACTCTGAGTCCAGGCTGCTGAGGGAGCGACTCGAGCCGACCGCGACCGCTCCGCCGTTGAGCCGCCAAGTGGGCGACCGCTTTCTGCGCGTCGCCGCAGGCCCCATCGTCTCCAGGACCTCTTTGAGACTACGTCCTGCGCCGCTGCCGACCGTCGCGCCCTTGCGTGCCCCGCATCGCCCCTCATCAAGGTCGTCAAGACCGACCCTCGCCTCGCTCGTCTCGCTGCCCTCGTGCACCGGTGCGACCGCCGCAGAAAGTTCGAGAGAGGGCACGAGGGGGGAGGAGAAGAGAGACGCACCGAGCAATGGCCATCTTGACGACGGCGCGCACGGCCGCGTTCATGCCCGCCGAGTCGCCTCCCGAGGTGAGGACGGCGAGCCTGGTGCGGCGCTTGCCGGACGCCGGGGTGGCGGGCTCGGCGGGCGAGAGCCCACCGGTGTTGTTGCCGCCCCAGGCAAAGGGCGGAGGCGTCTCGGCGCCAGAGAGGTGAGGGGTGCTCGGGGCCGTCGAGGCGGGGAGCACCTTGCTGAGCTGCTCGGCGACGCGGTCGAGCGGGTTCTGGCTCATGGCGTGTAGGTGGCTGGTGGTCGAGTGGGTGCGCAAGAGCTCTTGCGAGCAAGGTCGAGTGGTGGAGGAAGCGAGCGAAGAGGAGCGGCCGAGCCCAAGAAGTCGACTGAGCGTCATCGATTCGTCGCTCCCTCGGGTGCAGCCGTGGCCGCTCTCTTGCTGCTCTCTGATAGCGACAGAAAGAGTCTTCGCATGAAGCCAAGCAAGGCGAAAGCGAGCAGCGAGCTAAGTGTCTCGAGCGAGCCAATCTCACTGGAGGATCTTTCTCTCGGGCGAGAGACTCGACGTTGCGCGCACTGTCCTCGTTCGCAGCGCGCCATCTAGTCGTCGACGCCGACGAGCCGCTCCTTCCACTCCTTCCACCCGAGGCTCACCGCGAGCCCCTCGGCCTCGTCGCGCTCGATCGCGCACCGCAGCTTGACGCCGTCGAGCACCTTGTCCTGGGCACTCGCGCGCGTCAACAGGCGCAGCTGGACGAGCGCCTGCACGAGCGCGAGGACGGCCGGCGTCCCGAGCGCGTACTCGAGGCGGCTGTCGAGGACGGCGTCGAACAGGGCGACGAGGCGCTCGAGCGCGAACGGCTTGCCGCCGCTCAGCGCCGCTGCGTTCTTCTGCGGGGGTGCGAGACGAGGACGAGGCGCAACCGAGTGTCAGTCTGGTCCTCTCAATGACCCGGCCACCGAGAGAGGGGAGAGCGCGGGACGCACCTTTGGGCTGCCCTTCCCACCGGCCTTGGCCCCGCCGCCCTTGCGCTTGGCCTTCTTGCCCTTGCGCGCGACCCCCTCGGTCTCGTCGACGCGCACAAACATGCGCACGTCGCTCTTGGGCGGGTTGTGCGCCGCAAAGTAGGCCGCGAGGAGCAGGTACCGCGCCGCGAGCGGGAGCGACTTGGCGAGCGTCGCCGCCGAGGCGGGCGCTGCTGCTGCTGCGGCTGCGGCGGCGGCGGCGACAGCGGGTGCTGCGGCGCCGGCGCGAGAGGACGAGCTCGCCGTACGGGCCATGCTCGGGGCGGGCCCGGCGGCGAAGAACGGGTCGACGGCGCCGGCCGACGGGCCCGGGCGCGCCGGCGAGGCAAACGCCTGAGCGGCCCGAGCGGCGAAGAAGTCGCCCGAGTCGGCGCCGTCGTTCGAGCCCGGGGCGCCGGCGTCGAGTCGTGCGGCGGACGAGGACGAGGGCGAGTCGAGGTAGGTCGGCTGCTTGGGCGGCGCCGCGATCGTGCCCGTGAAGCCGAGCGCGCTCGTCGGTGCTGCGCTCGAGGTCGAGTGGTGGGCATTGGGGCCTTGTGCGGCGGCGAGGCCGACTGGCGGGAGCGAGGCGAGGGTCGGGCGAGGGAGGAAGAGGCGCTCGAGCTCGGCGGCAAACTCGGGCCTGAGCGCGATCGAGAGACGGGCCGTGTCGGTCGGGGCGATGGGCGCTGCTCGGGCGAAGAGTCAGGACCTGTCACTGTGAGAGGAAAGGGGAGGGAAAGACAGGGACGCACGATTGCTGCGCTCGCGCACGTCCTTCCACCTCCGCCACAGTCTGGCGCACATGAACGCGAGCTCGTCCACCTCGGTGACGGCGCCGCCGAACGTCGACTTGACGACATAGGCGAGCGAGCGGAAGAGCTCGACGAGCTGGGCGTGCGACAGCGAGTCGGACGACGTCGGGTGCGAGGCGGGCGACGAGGCGAATCGCGAAGTGAGGAGGGCGACGGTTTCTGCATGGCGGCGCAAGAGTCAGGCTCGAGATCGGCGCAAGAGGAGAGCGAGAGGACGCACCTGTACTCGTCATGTCGTCGACCGAGAGCAGCTCTGGGCTCGGCAGGCCGACCATCGACTCGCGCAGCTTGTGCCACGGCAACCGCGAGATGGTGACGACCGTGATGGGCAAGCCCGTCTGCGCGCACACGCAGTTGTTTAGTACCGCGTGAGAGAGTGAGAGGGAGGAAGTAGAGAGACGCACAAGGTCGGCGAGCCGGTGCAAGGTGCTCGCGAACGTGACGCCGACACCCGTCTCCCTCGCCGCGCCGCTCGCCCCTCCTGTGCCACCCGCCAGCTCGCCGAGAAGCTCGCCGTGCTCGACGACGATGAAGCGCCGAGCGGGCGCCGCTGGGCCGTGGTCGTCTCGAGGCGCGAGGTCGGCGGCGGGGTCGAGGGCGGACGAGGCTGCGCTCGGGAGGACGGGAGGCGAGGGCGAGAGCGCAAAGATGGCGCGCAGCGAGTGGTGGAAGGCGTCGACCGTGTTGCGCAGCGGGGCGAGGGCAGGCTTGTCGACAGGGCGAACTGGCGCGTCGTCGTCCCACTCGAGGACCCAGCGCGGGCCGTCGTCGCCTTCTCGTCGCTCGCCGCCGTCGTCGCTCGAGTCGACGCTCGCTCGCCTCGCCGTCCTCGCACGCTTGGGCGGGCGCTCGCCCGAGCTGTTGCGGCGGTGCGGGTCGGCGTGGACGACCTTGAGGCGGTCGAGCGAGCCGTGCCAGGCCGGGATGCCCTTGTCGCGGTCGTCCCAGGGTGGGTGGCCGTTGCGGTGGGCAGAGGTCCAGGCCGAGAGCTGGTCGAGGATCGAGTCGAACGCGGCCTTTGTCGAGTAAGCGCGTGCGAGGTCGAGTGAGGCGACTCGAGGGAGGAGGGTGTCGACCGAGGGCCGGTCTCGCGCGGTCGCTGCTCGGTGGTCGGTCACGGCGTGCTCGAGGGTGACGGTGACGGTGCGGGCGAGGTGATCTGCGTCCCCTGGGACGTGGACGAAGAGGGACGCAGGTGGGGCGGGCGACGAGGCGACGGCGGCAAGGTGGGCCACGAACGCAGCGAGCGGGGCCATGAGCGGCGCTTTGGCGAGCTCAGAGTGGCTGTCGCAGTAGTTGCTGGACCGGCTCTGGCGGCTAGAGCGGTGAGAGGGCACAGGCGAGGTCGCTCGACTTGATCATGGCGCTCCTCCGTCCCTTCTCTCGCATCCGCTCTCGCTCGAGCTGGGCCTCGCGCAGCACCACCACCGGGCTAGACGCCTCAGCTGCCGCCACCAGGGCCACCCCCCTCGCCCCGAGCGACCTCACCTCGCTCGCTCCCTCCCCACACCTCGTCGCCTCGTCGACCATGGTCTGGGTCGTCCAGGGCACCCTCAACAGCGAGCCCCACCCAAGCACGAGCACCGAGTCCTTCCCGCAACTCTCGTCCCACTACCTCCGCCCCAACCGCTCGTACCGCCTCGGTCGCGCCGGCGGCGTCCGCGCTCCCCTCAAGCCCGGCCAGGACAAGCCCGGCCCCGCGAGCCGCCACCGCCCGTACGACTTCCGCATCGCCAACCTCGCCATCTCCAAGGACGGCCTCTTGACCCTCGACACACACGGCGCCGACTGGGACCCGCTCGACAACCACGACCGCCCCGACAACCTCGAGCCCTACTCGCTCACCTTGACCGCCACGAAGAAGCTCGAGCTCGTGCGCACCAACGGCGAGGTCGTCGACATCGCGCCCAACGAGACCGTCGTCGTGCACGACGGTGACTCGTTCCACGAGCGCAACAAGGGCTTCTCGTTCGGGTCTGTCCCTCCCTCTTTCTCTTCCTCTCGTGGCCTCGTCTCGGCCCTGACGTCTCTCTGCCTGCCGCACACAGCTTCACCTGGCGTCCCGTCAACCTGTGCTTCAGCGCCGCGTCGGCCGAGAAGAAGAAGCAGTACGCCGCTCACGCCAAGAAGCTCGGTGCGTCAACTTCGCCCTCTCAGCCCCTTCTCGCAGCGCGTGACTCACGCCTCGCCTTGCCCTTCTCAATACTGCAGGCATCAAGATCGCGTACCGCGACTTTCGCGCCCACCACACGCACCTCGTCGTCAAGACGGCCGCTCCCAACGCGACCGTGACGCTCGCCGCCATGCACCGCGCCCACATTGTCGCACCGACGTTCTGCGACGACCTCTTCCAGGCCGGCGCGCCCAAGCCGTTCCCGCCGGCCGACCACGTCCCCGTCCGGCCCGAGCCGCTCGCGCCCGACGCCGGCGCCGACGACAAGGCGGCGCACGACCGCGCCGTCGTCAAGTGGGAGCGCGACGTGCTCGAGCTCGAGCCCGACGTCGGCTTCGACACGGGCAGGTGGTGGGGCCACTGCCTGCTCGAGCAGAACTGGGCGGCCGCGTGGCCCGGCGAGGACGCGCACGTGCCGGCGAGGTGGGACGGCCAGGACCCGACGAGGTGGGCCATCCCGAGGGCCGAGAGGGCGACGCTCTTCCAGAACGTCCTGCTTGTGAACCTGAGGGGCAGTCCTGAAGCCGTATGTCCCCTCTTTCGCCGCCTCGTTCGCCTGTCGTCGTCCTTCTCAAGTACTGATACCTCTTGGTCGGCCCCTCCCACAGGATGCCATCCACGGCGCCCTCGTCACGCTCGGCGGCGGCACCTACTTCCCCTGTGCCCTCCTCCAGCACTCGCCGCTCCCGACCTCGATCGAGCCCCTCCTCGACGCCATCGAGACGTTCAAAGCGGCGCACGTGCCCGCCACCGACGCCGGCGCCGCGAGCCGCATCGCCATCTTCCCGCCCGAGGGCGTGCTCGAGCCGGTCGAGGGCGCGAGCGAGGACGAGATTGCGCTTGGCGAGCAGCAGAAGGAGCTCGTCCAGGAGTTGCAGCACGCGTGCGTCCCTCTCTTTCTCTCTCTCTTTCACCTCCGCTCCTCCCTCTCCTCTTCGCGAGTCCCGTCGTACTGACAAGCTTTGAGCCCGATGTCGACAGCCTCCAGGTGCCCAAGCTCTGCTCGCCCGACGGTCGCGACCTCGCCACGGCCATCTACGACCTCAACCTCGACGCGCTCTTCCCTGTCGATGTCGGTCAAGGCGCGTCGGCCGCTCAAGGTGACGATGTCGGTGGGCCCGACGTGGGCCGTTCGACCTGTGCGTCCTCTCGCTCCCTCGTCTGTCTCCTGCGGACTCAGAGAGCCCGACCACTGACCAGCAGCCGAGCCATCCTGCAGCGCGCCGCACGCAGACGACGCAGGCGCTCACGCAGGCGACGCCGCCTTTCCCGACGGGCGGCGTGCCCGGCACGCACCCCGACAGCGGCATGCCCGCGCCGACGGCGTCCGGGTCCGGCTCGGCGCCGGCGGCGTCGACCTCGGCGGCGGCGGCGGCGGCGGCGGCAGGAGCAGGGGCGGGAATGAGTCAGGAGGGGAGCGAGTCGGGGCAGAGCCAACCTCGCAAGGTGCGCCGCACTCGGTCCTCTCGTCCTTTCGCCGAGACGAGCTCACTAACCCGAGGATGGTCGATGGTTTTCCTCCCGCAGCTCACTCGCCGTGCTCGCACGGGCCGCACCGTCCTCGACTCGATGTTCGCCGACCTGCCCGCCGAGGAGACGGCTCGCCCGTCGAGCTCGACCGCACGCCCGCACGACCTCGCCGGCGGCACG
The DNA here is from genome assembly GCF_001329695.1 of Rhodotorula graminis WP1. NCBI lineage: Eukaryota > Fungi > Basidiomycota > Microbotryomycetes > Sporidiobolales > Sporidiobolaceae > Rhodotorula > Rhodotorula graminis. The sequence goes on along the minus strand of NW_017264931.1, from coordinate 1,339,098 downwards.
CTCGACTCGACCTCGCTCAACGCGTCGGCCTCGGGCGGCGCCGGCATGGACGTCGACGCTGCGCCTTCGACCTCGGCCGCTCCCGCACACGGCGACCGCATGCCGCGCCGTCGCGCCGGCCGCACCGCCGTCGAGCTCCTCCTCGACACGGGCGACGACTCGCCCGACCATGACCGCGGCGGCGGGCGCTCGGCCGAGGCGGCGACGCAGAGCACGCACGACGAGCTCATGCGCACGTCCATGACGCGCGAGCAGCGGCGTGCGGCGCTCAAGGAGGAGGACGAGCGGCTCGCGAGGGAGGAGCAGGAGGGGCGGGCGCAGGACCGGGGCGCCCCGGCGGCACCGGGCAAGAAGCGCCGCTTCCGCGTGTCGCCGAGCGCGAGCGAGAGCGAGGGGGAGGAGGAGGGAGGAGGGCGGACTCGCAAGCGCGGGTGGAAGAAGGGCGGCGACGCGCCGGTCGCGACGCTCAAGAAGCGCACGAGGGCCCAGAGCCGCGACCCGACCGCCGCCGTCGCCGGCACGACGTCGAGCGACGACGACGAGGAGGGCGCACGTCGTGCCGCTCGCAAGAAGAGCAAGGCGCCGCAGGGGTCGTCGCCGCCGCCGCCGGGCCCGACCGCGGCGAGGGCGCCCAAGAACAAGAAGGAGGCCGCCGCCCTCAAGAAGGCCGAGAAGGCGGCGCAAGAAGCTGCTGCGCAGCGCCTCCTCCAGGTCAAGCCGACCAAGCGCCGCGGCGGCGAGACCGACAACCAGTTCACCGAGGAGTTCAACGCGCTCAAGATCGTGCGCCCCAAGCTCCAGGCCATGCCGCAGCAGGAGCACCGCCGCATGCGGTGGAACGACGAGGACTCGGACGTCGAGCGCGAGCGGCTCATCGTCGAGGACGAGGCGCGCGCCGAGCAGGGCGAGCGAGACGACGACGGCGACGACGACATGGACCCGGACCAGTGGCGCCGGCCGACCCAGGCCATGTTCGTGCTCCGCTCGTTCGACGTTGAGCGTAAGACGCCTCGTGCGGCGGCGGCGGCGGCGGCGGCGGCGGCGGCGGCGGACGGCGAGGTGGACGAGCGGTGGGCGGGCAAGCCCAACTTCAAGAAGTTCCGGGTGCGTCCCTCCTTCCCTCTTCGTCCCCTGTTTCGCCTTGTACACCTCTCTGACCTCGTTCTCGATCCGCAGCACAAGAACTCGAAGGCGCCTCGAGCGCCGTTCGCGCAACGAGCGCAAGTCGAGCTCACGGTCCCCGACCTCGCCGACTTTGGCCTCGGACCAGGTGCGTCCTCGAGCGCCTCTCCCTCTCGCATGTCTTCCTGCCCTTGACGTTCCTGTGTCTACAGGCTACACCGACCGCAAGGGCACCACCTTCACGCAGGTGCAGCAGGCCGACGACGAGGACGACGAGGACGAGCTCTTTGCCGACATGGCGACGACCAAGGGCCAGACCAAGCTCTCGTTCGGCAAGAAGGCCCCCACGACGAGCAAGACCAAGGGCAAAGCTCCCGTCAAACCCAAGTCGGCGCCCAAGAGCAAGGGCAAGGGGAAGCAGATCGTCGCCGACTCGGACGACGACGACGACGACGACAAGTCTCCGCGCAGCTCTCACACCTTGCGCGACGACTTTGACGAGCTCGACGACGACGAGCCCGCCCCGCCGCAACGCCAACCCGCGCCGACAAGGCGCGCCGCAGCCCGCAAGCCCGTCCCGACCGTCATGCTCGACGACAGCGACTCCGAGTCGGACTCGGGCCTCACGTTCAAGGTCCGTCTACCCTCTCGCCCTCTCGTCCTCCCTCCTCTTTTTTTTGTCTTTCGTCTCTCCATGCCTCGCTTCGAGCGGCCCGGCCGGATGAGGGAAGGCGCCGCCGGGCCAATCGACGCGAGCGTCAATGCCCTCGCCGCTCCGAGCGCTCGCTTACTCTCTCGATCGGGATTTGCTCTCCAGGGATTCGGTAAGAAGGCGGCGACCGGGCGGGCCCGGCGCTGAGCGAGGCAGGACGAGGGCGAGGGCGAGGGCGAGGAGAGAGGGCGGGCTTGTCGTCGCTCGTAGCCGGCTCTCGTGCAACTACCGCTTGCTCCGCTTCACACACGATCTTCTGGGCGATCTATTCGTGGTTGCGATGAGGTTTAAGAGAGGTTCCGCGAGCAAAGTCGGAACGCCGGTCGGAACAACGAGCCGTCGGGCGAGCGGGACAGACAAAGGGAAGAGCGAGGGGAGAGGTGGCTCCGCCGCACGGCTCAAGGGTTCGGTCGACAGCCTTTGTTCGCCGATCCGGTAAACAACGCCTCGTGTGAGCGCGCCCCCTTCTCGCGCGAGGCGCAGCTGCTCGCCGACCCTTGCTCTCCTCGACGCCCGGTTCGCTTCATCTCCCTTTGCTCGAGACGTTGTCCTCGTGGCTTCGCAGAGCTCAGGACGCCCCGCAGCCGCATCCTTGACCACCTCGGACGGCGTCCATCAGCTCTTGCACCCAAACTCGTCCCTCGCTGCGGCACCCGACCTCGCTCCCTTCCCTCATCACCTCGGCCCGACTTCTCCCCCTCTCACTCGTCCCTCCCTCCCTCGTCCGCCCCAACGACTAGCCCTTCCTCGTCAACAATGTCGACAGTCGCGGCTATCCCCATCCGCCCCTCCAACGGCGACCGACACGCCCCAGTCCTGTCCACCCTCGACCCGTCCTTCTCGCCAGCGTCGCTCCACCTCCAGCCATGGACCTCGCCTTCACCTCTCCCCTCCACGTCGCCGAGCCAAGGGTACTCTCCTTCATCCTCGCCGTCCCCTCCACCTCTCGGCCATTCGCCTCGACCTGCTTTCGCGGTTCCCATGGGCTCGCGCTGCGAGAAGGTTCCTTACGACGGTCCGGGCACCGCCATCTACGTTCGTCAGCCTACGAGGGCACAGCTTGTACGTCCTTGTCTCGCGTAGAGATAGACCGGCGCCGTCCTGACCCTTTGGCGACGTCCCGTAGCGCGACAACAACTCGCTTTTCGGATCGTCGAGCCGGCCGTACTACTTTCAGGACCCGCAGAACAAGCCTGTACGTCCTCTCATTCTCTCGTATCGTCTCTCGTCTTCCTCTTCTGTTCGCCGACGCAGCGCATCCCGCAGTTCATCGATATCGACGGCAAAGAGTGCGGCGTCCGGTGGATCTACGTCGACCCGAAGGCGCGCGAGCAGCCTTCCGAGGACATGCGCGAGGACGAGGCCGGGTGCTCCATTATGTGAGCTTAGGCTCAGCTGCCACTAAGCAGCTGGCCTTTGAGCGTGCGGTCGACCGGGCCCCGTGAACCCTTTCTCTCTTCCCTGGCCCTTTTCCCCCTTCTTTCCCCCCCTGTACTCGTTTCAGCGCCCCTCAGATGTTGCTCGTGTTAGCTCTCTCGATCTAGATGGTCTCTCTTGCACTATCTCTCGAGGGACAGTGCAGGTTGGACGTCTTTTGTACTCCTTCCCCTCTGTCGTTCCTCGCTCTCGGCTGCACTTGCATCACACTCTGTGCCTTTTCCTTCTTGCGAGAAAGCCGCATTCGAGTATTGCAGAGTCTCTGAGAGAGAGGTGACAGTGCACCGAGCCGGTTGCGCCGGCGAGGGGAGCAGTCAAGCTGGCCTTCTCAAGTTGCGAGCTTTTCGCACGGACGGCTCACGCTCTCCCTCGCGACAAGGCTCGACGACCTGATGTATTACATCGTCATGCTCTGGCGACCGTCTAATGCACGAGGAGAGGCGACAACGTAGAGAAGCAGTCGCCGCAGAAGCGCCCTCCAGCCTCGACCGAACGCGTCGTGTCGAGGAGGCAGAAGATTCCGGCGCACGCGCCGCATCGTCGTCGAGCTGTGCAAGTCAGGCGTGAGTCAGATATACGAGGCGACACGAGAGAGAAAGAGGGAGAGAGAGAGAGAGCGGGACGCACGCTCGACGAGGCTGAACTTGGTCCCGCAGCCCGAGGCCATGCACGAGGACGCCGCCGAGTCCGGGAGGTAGAACTCGGTCGGCGGCGGGTTGAACAGGTACGTCTTGCTGCTCGACGTGCCGGCGTAGAGCGCTCGAGTCGAAAATGCGAGCGCCGTGACGGCGTCCGTGCCGTCCTGCGGCGCGAGCGACCGTCGAGATTGACGAGAGGAGGGCGGATCGGGCGCCGCGACGAGGCGGTCGTCGATGCGGAACGAGCTGACGACCTCGAGGGACCAGCCTGCGGGATACAAGGCAAGTCAGAATACGTTGAGAGGAGGCTGAAAGAGAGGAACAGGGCCGGCGGAGAAGCGAAAGGGCTCACCGCTCGAGGTCGACGAGGCTTGGGATCTCTTGAGGACGACGACTTGACCGTTGCTGAGGCCCACGGCGACGACAGGCGCCGTCTCGCTCTGCGCACGTGAGGCAGGGGAAAGTAAGTGCAGGATCGGCGGACTGGCGGCGGGCGTGGGGCGCACCTTGGACCAGGCGAGCGCCGTGATGTGCTGCGTAGCGCTACCCATGCTGCGCGAGGCGAGGAGGACGCCGTTCACGCTCCAGATGCGCAAGATTGAGCCGGCGCAGGTGGCAAAGTCGCCGGTCGTCTCGCTCTGCGTTCGCGGACGAGGAGTGAGTAAACGTTCGTCGCGTGAAAGAGTGGATAACGTGAAGTTCGACGTACGATAGCGACGACGTGAACGGGGCCGCCGTGGCCATCCAGAAGGCGGACAGGCTGTGAGGCAGAAAGGCAAGTCAGTCGGGCCGGGAAGAGGAGGAGAGGAGCAAAGACGCACCTTGAGCCGGTTGAGGTCCCAGAGGACGGCGACGCCCGATGTACTGCCACTGATGATGATCGAGTAGGCCTTGCTCGCGACGAGTGACACGATCGCGCTCGAGTGCTGGCCTCGCAGCGAGGCGAGCTTGGCGAGGTGGACCGACTTGCTCGAACCGGTCACGCGGATCTCGAGCCGCCACACGACGATAGAAGAGCTGCGAGGGCGAGTGAGTGTCAGTCGGGGAGGCTTCGGCCTTAGACGCAGAGAAAGTGAGGACGCACTCGTCGGAGCCGGTGACGAGCGTCGAGTTGTCGGCGAAGGAGGCGACGACGATGCTGCCCGTGTGCCCGCCCTCCTGCAAGGTGATGGGCACGTTGACGCCCTTCTCGAAAACCCGCAGCGACCCGTCGAGGAAGCCGTGCTGGAGGGTCAAGCCGGCGACGTGCGGGACGGCGAGGACGTGCGCCTGCTCGACTCGGACCTTCTCGGGCGCCGAGGATGAGGGTGGCGGGTGGATGAACGCGATGGGCGACGCCGAGGCGAGCGAGAGGACGGGCAAGATGCACTGGACGAGGGTAGGCGCCGCCTGCTCGACGGCGAGGTCGGGCGCAAAGAGGGGGTGGGTCGCTCGAGGTTTGAGGCGAGGGCGGCGAACAGGATGGGGCTTGACGAAGAGCTGACGAGGTGTCTGGCCGAACGAGTGTATGGTGGAGCAGGCGGCCTTGCGCTCGTCGGCGTCGGTGACGGCGTCCAGATCTGCGGGCCTTGAGTCAGCGACGGCGCAGCGATGATGGAGGAGAAGAGCGAGACGGACCGATGGCGCCCTCGTACGACAGAGCCGAGAAGACGTTGACCGCTTCGACGGCAGCCTCGCCGCGCTGCTTGAAGCCAAAGACGAGGTCGATCCAGCCGTGAAGGTGCGTGCCGACAAACTCGGACTCGAGGGCCTGAGCAAAATGCGAGTGTGCGGCCCGACGTGTCAGGGGTTCGGCCTCGAGTCGTGGAGAGAAGGGAGAGAGGGGCGCACCTCGCGATGAAGCTCGACGAAGCGTCGAGGGTCGCCGTTCGCCCAGGCCGGCAGCGCAACGTCCTCGACAGGTTCGTCGTTCTCTTGCCGCCGACCGAACGACAGCTTGTTGACGTTGACGAGGAAGTCGGGCAGGTAGAAGAACTCAGGCGTGAGCCTGTACGCGACGTGAGAGAGTGAGCTCAGGCCCCTTCTCGAGGCCGACCAGGTCGCAGAGGGTCTGGGCAGACGACGCACTCGCGCACGTCACTCCGGTTCTGCCTGTAAAGGTAGGCGACGGTGTCAGGGAGACTCTCGGCGGCGTGTGACGAGGAGAAAGGCGGACGCACGCGCTCGCCGACTCCCACGCGCGCTTGACGCTCCAGAACAGGCGGTCGGCGTGGTCGAAGGAGCCGCCTTGCAGGTCGAGGTACGCCTCGGTGAACGGCGTGAGGCGCATGAGGTAGCCCGTGACCGTGATGGCCGACGAGTAGTGCGTGCCGAAGTGGAAAGGCGCCGGGCCGTTCTCGCCGAGCTCGCCGAGCTGGTCGAAGCGGCTGACGAACTCGTTCTTGCGGTCCTCGGTCTGGCAGCCCATCGGCTTGGAGAGGTCGCGAAAGGACTTGGGGTTGTCGAGGTCGAGCTGCGGGTCGAGAAGGGGTCAGTGCGCTCGACGGCTGGCAAGACCCGCAGGTGGACGGACCTCGTGGCTGTCGTAGTCGGCCAAGATCCAGGGCATGACCGGGTAGCACGTCAAGTCGTAGTACGACCTGCCGCTCGACGTGTTGAGGAACATGAGGTCTGCGTGCGGGTCGGCGTCGTGAGTGTCATGCGACGAGGAGGAACAGGACCGAGCAAGGGACGCACACTCGAAGTTGGAGATCTGACGCTGCTCCCACTGCTTGGTCATGCGCTCGAGCTTGGTGCGCTGCCCGAGGAACGCGTCGCCGAGCTTGCCGCTGAAGGACGGGTCGGAGAAGCTGAGAGATCCGCTCGCGACGGCGTGCGGGCAGTGGTCGGCCAGGTCGGCGAGAGCATCGGCTTGCCGGCCTCCCAAGAACGTGATGAAGAACCCTTGGCCGTCGACGAAGAAGAGCTCGAGGGCGCAGTTGCGGAACAGGAACCGTCGCTCGTGCACCTGGCGGAGGTCGGTCCACGTCCACCGTCGAGCAAGGTGGGCGTCTGAGCTCGGCGAGCGCGTGTTGCGGCCTGCGAGGTCGGCAAGGGTCTGAAGATGTAGATCGCGCTCCTGCAGACGGGGATCGGGCGAGAATGAGTCGGTTTCTGGCCGCAGAACGGGAAATCGGCTCGAGGACGACGCACCTCGTCCGGCGCCTCCCAGCTCGCGACGACGTCTCCTGCCGCCGTGTAGAAGTAGCCGTCGACGAGATAAAGGCTCTTGCGCCCAATGAGCAGGAGTGCCGCTGCGAGTTTGACGGACCGAGTCAGTCTCGCACGAAGGGAGGAGGACGGCGGCGACGAGGGGACGCACGGTACGAGTCGACGCCGCGGATACTCGAGACGTTGTACACGGCTTGAAACTCGTCGCCCGGCTCGAGTAGGCGCACGATCTTGCGCTGCTTGTCCTCCTCGACCTCAGGATCAGGCTCGAGTTTCGGCTCGTCTGCGGGTACAAGCGGCGTCACTTTGAGCGGTCCGACACGGTGAAAAGGACAGGGCTCGACGCACCTTGAGCATGACCGTCGCCGTCGTCGATCGCTGCTGGCGAACTTGGTCGAGCCGACGTAGCAGGCTCTGTGGAAGGTCGGGACGGAGGGAAGAGGGCGTCAGGACAACGCGCTCTGGGAGGCGAGGACGAGGGAGGGGGCGCACCTTCGACAGCTCCTTGCGAATCTTGGCGTCCTGCTCGAGATGAAGGTGATGAAGATGATGATGCTGCTGCTGCTCCTCGCGCCGAGACGATCGAGTTGGTGACCTTCTCGACCAGGAGCTTCTTGTGTTGACGATGAGGACCTGGCGGATGGAGGTTCGTCAGGGACACGGGGAAAAGAGGAAGGAGGCAGAAAGGGACGCACCCTCGGTAAAGTCGAGGGAGACGAGCCCATGCCCCGCCTCGGGTTGCCGCTCGCTCGCGTCCAGCTGGCCCGTCCACTCTGCTGCGACGCGCTCCTGCTGCTCGACGCGGTCTTGCTTGACCTGCGGACAAGGTGAGAGTCAGAGAAAGAAGAGGGACCTCGAGAGGAACGGAGGAGGACGCACATGAGCGGCCCTCGCACGGTCCTGCTCCTGCACGCTGCCCTTCCAGTCCGACACCGAGCGACGACGCTTGCGCAGGCGACGACGCTGACCGAGTCTCTTCTGCTCGAGTTGCCCTGCGAGGTCCCGCATCCGCTCGAGCTCGGCGACGACGGCTTCGCGACCCTGCGCGCTCTCCTCGACGAGGAAGTCGTACCAGGACGAGTCGGCGCGCTCGAGCTGCTCGTCGTGCATCTTGACGAGGTCGTACAGGTTCGTGTCGTCCTGCAGGAGGCAGGCATGAGCGAGGCCTGACTTGAGAGGATCAGGGAGAGCAAGCTCACCGCCTCGACGATTTGCGTGACGACCGAGACGTCCGACGAACCTGTCAACGTGGACGAGTCAGTCCGCGCTCCTCGACTCGATGCGAGAGAAAGACGAGGACGTACCATCTTGCTCGTTGCGGCAGAAGACGGCGTCGACGTCCGTCGGGCGCTGCAGCGCAAAGAGCCGAATGGCGTGCATGGCCGAGTCGGCGTGTTCGGGGATGCGGACGAGTCGGGCCAGGCGATGCAGGATGAGGCGAATCTTGGTGACGTCCTCGTTCTGGGGCGAGAAGACGACGAGCTGGTGCAGGGCGAGGAGCTTGAGGGTGGCGGTGACGCTGGCCGGGTCGAGTAGGCTGTACGCGAGGCCGTCAGGGTTTCTCGCTCTCGCGTCTCGTCCGTCTCTTAGAGATAGAGAGAGGGTGGACGCACCCGAGGAGGACGAGGCGGCCGGCGCAAGAGAAGAAGATGTCGGTGAGCCCGGCTTGGACAGGAGAGGCGACCAAGGCCGTCTCGTCCAGCAGCTTCTCGAGGTAGGCGAGGACGAAGCCGAGGACGAACGGGATGTCGGCGATCCAGCCTGCAAGGGAAAGATCGTAAGGGAGGTGGCTGCGCCTGAGGAAGGTGCAGGAGGAAAGGGCGGGCGCACCTTGTGCCGTGAACGAGGTTGCGACGTCGACGAGCGAGGACACCCGCCCGGCGACCGTCGGCGCCGTACTCGCACGAGAGAGGCGATGTAGGACCGTCTTGAACAGCGAGTTGCGGAAGGCGACCTGGCTGCGAACGTCGCTGGACGCGCCGGCGTCGAGGAGGATGCGCAACGGCTGCAGCGACGGGTCGGACGAGGCGAACTGGGCCAACGAGGGCGTGATCGACGACGTCTGTCGCACGTGACGCGTCGTGATGCCATGCGTGACCTGCTGCGCGAGGATGTCGAGGACGAGGGTCGCGGCCGAACAGGTGGTGCCCGACTGGCTCGAGGCGGTGAGCGCCGGCGGCGGCGAGTCGTCGACGCCTCGGTCGGTCGAGAGCGTTTTGTCGATGCTGAGGGCGACGTGAGGTGACGCTTGGGCCGGTGCTGAGGCCTGGTCGCCCTTGTCGTCGTCGGCCTGCTCGAGCTCGAACCCTTTGGCCGCGGCGAGGATCGGGAGCGGCGGCATCTCGGCGTCTGGAAGGCCCTCGGGTGCTGGAGGAAGGCGGATGACGGGCTGCAGGACGCGGATGAGGTCGTTGAGCGCGACGGGCGAGCTCAGGAGTGGCCAGTCCGCCTCCTCGGCGGTCGTGCGGCCCGCCTGCGCGAGGAGCTCGACGAGGACGCCGAAACCGGGCTCGAGCCCCGCTCTTGACGCATCTTGACCTGCGCCGGCCGCGTCGTCGCTCTGGCTCGTGGCGGGCTCGTCCTGCGCCCGGTCGAGCACGCTCAGGCCTTGACCGACGACGGCGATGACGATGCGGATGACCTCGGGCGCCGCAGCGATCGCCTTGCCCGACGACGAGAGTAGGGTCGACGCTGCGAAAGGGGCGTCGAGCGGGATCGTCGTGATGTCGTGGCCGTGGAGGAGGGCGAACAGGGCGAGGTGGACCTGGCCGAGGGCCCAGAAACGGGGGAGCGCGGCGCGCAGTAACGCGAAGCCGCTGTCGCTGTTGGAGAACTTGGCGACGTACGGGTGCCCCTGCGTCTGGAGGAGGCGCACGAGGATGCGCAGGACGAGGACGGCGGCGAGAGGCGGTGTCGAGCGGTCCTGGAGCAGCGCGAGCGCCCATTTGGTGCCTGTGTCCGGCGTTGAGGGTCAGAGACGTCGTATAGAGAGATGAGGGGGGGAAGGAGAGACGCACGGATATGCTTGGCCCACTTGCTCAACGCGGCGGCCCGGGTCGGGTCGAGGAGGACGTCGTGCAGGTGCCGGAGCATGAGGAGCGGTTCACGATGCGGACCTGCGTCGCTGTCGCCGACGATCAGGACAAAGTGGCTGTCGCTGTCGATGGATGTCGACGCAGGCCTCGAGGCGGTCCGAGCGTCTGTCGAGGCGGGAAAAGTCAGGGCCCGCTTTGCAAGGAGTGGTAGGGGAGCTGAGGACGCACTGGTCGTGAGGGCTGCACCCAAGTACGTGGCGAGGTACCGCACCACGTCGGTCGTAAACGCCGAGCGGACGACGAGCATCAAAAAGTCGACGACCTCGTCGGCGACCGCGCCCTCGAACGCCTTGCTGCGCACCGCCGAGACGATCTTGCGGACGACGTCTGCGACGACCAACTTCTGCGTTAGTCCTGCACTCAGGGACAAGGGGCGAGGGCGAGGTGAGGGACGCACGGAACTTGGTGAGCTTCTTGAGGTTGTACTCGGAGAGGTCGCTCGTCGTGATGAGCCGCCGCAGCTGGTCAAAGTGCGCTCGTTGGACGGACGGGTCGACCTCGCGCCAAAGCTGAAAGTCGAGGACGAGGTGCTGAAAGGCGAGCGTGTTGGTGACGACCGACCGAGCCGGCGAGTCGCGGTCGAAGCCGACGAGCCCGAGGATCGAGTCGTGGACGACGGCGGTGACGAGGCTCGCCTTGGCGCGCAGGTGCAGGGCGAGGATCTCGTACGCGTGACGTTCTTCTGCAGGCGAGGGGCAAGGTATCAGTCAGGCTCGGTACGGCTGAAGAGGAGCGAGGGGTTCGAGCGCACCGGCTTCCTCGCAGAGGCGCCAGCTGTCCTCGAGCGCCTCGACGAGCACACCGACCGACATCTCGAGCTGCTTGGCCGTCGACGCCTTCTCGATCCACCGCAGGAGGAGCGTCGTCCCGCCCGCCGCCCACAGTGCATCGTCGAGCGCGCCGCGGCGAACGACGGCGGCGTTCTCGACGAGCGCGAGCCCGTTCAGGCGCACGACAACCTCGTCGACCTGCGACGGGATGGCGGCGTTGACGATCGCCGTGCCCTTGGCCGCTGCGGCGAGCTTGACCGTCTCGCTCGCGCTTGCGGGCGACGTGAGGAGGTTCCTCGCCGACAGGGCGAAGTAGATGCGGTGCTCGGGGACGACAGCCGAGCCTCGGTGGCGCAGGGCGTACATGAGGGGCGACGAGGCGATGACCGAGCTGCCGCGAGTCGGGATCGAGTCGCGCGAGAGGGCGTCGAGGCGGATGTTGAGCGCCGAGGCGGACGAGTTGGTGCTGCTCAAAAGGTGTCAGCTGTCGTGCGCCCTGGCTGAGGTGGACACAAGGGAAAGTGGGAGACGCACAGGAAACGGCCGAGGATGTCCTGAAACGTGCCGGCGTAGCGAGGGCCGAGTCGCGAGCACACCTCGAGAAAGTCGCCCTGGAGCTCGCCGTGGACGAGCCAGCTCGGCCCGAGCCTCCACCTCGGCGCCGTAGCTCGTGCGTCTTGTCTCGAGCGTGTCGGCGCGGCGGCTCGCTCGCCCGGCGTACCGAACCAGGCCTGGACGTCCCACTCGTGCGGAGGCGAGGCGGGATAGGCGACCTTGACCGAGTCGACGAGCTCGCCGTCCACGTACAGGGAGCACATCGACTGCGCGACGAACTTGGGGCGTTGGTGGACGAGCGCGACATGGTGGAACGTGTCGGCGGGGAGGGTGAAGGCGGCGAACTCGACAGGAGGGGTACGCAGGCTCGTCTGGACGGCGAGGCGCATCGAGGGGAGAAGAGACAGCTCGAAGAAAGTGCGCGAGGACGGGTCGGTGGCGCCGAAGATTGTGAGGGGAGCCGAGGTCGGCGGCGCGTCGATGCTGATCCAGGCGACGAGGGTGTAGCCGTGAGTCGACGGCGGAAAGGCGCGACCGAGCGACCGCAGCGACAGGTCGGACGACGCCGTGTGGCCAAAGTCGAACTCGATGCATGGCGGCGCACGCGAACCGGGCAGGGCGTCGAGGATGAGCTGCACGAGCTCGTCGTCGAGGCCCGAGCGTCCTCCCGCCGCGTCGAACAGCCGGCGCGCGGCCTCGGTCGCTGCGCCGACGCTGCCGAGCAGCGCCCTCGTCATCTCGACCCAGATCTCGCGCTCCTCCCCCTCCACCCTGGCCCGCCCGCCGTCGTCGCCCTCCCACGGGCCGAGGACCCGCCCGAGCGCCGCGCGCAGCAGGCCCGCCTCGCCCAACCCGACCGCGCCCTTCTCGCCGTCTCGCCGATCGAGCAGGCTCGTGACGAGTGCGAGGGCCGTCGCGCGCAACTGGACCTCGGGGTCGACCGTCGGGTCGAGGTGCGAGTCGACGAGGTCGAGCAGGAGCGCTGCAGCGGCGGGGTGGACGGCCGCCTCGACGACACCTTGCGCTCGTCGGGCGGCGACAATCTCGCGTGCCGCCCGGAGCGCCGTCGACGGTACATGGTCGCCCTCGTCGCGACGACGGTCGAGTCGCTCGACGACCTGGGAGCGCACGACGAGGACCGCGCTCGCGCCCTCGGAAAAGTCGCCGACGAGGAACGCCCAGAGGAGCGACAGGCTACGAGCCTTCTCGTCGATCAACGCGGAGGGCGCGAGGAGGCCCGACAGGTCGAGAGCTGAGGCGAGGGCGGAGTACGACAGCGAGTCGGCGTTGGCGGGAAGGCGCAGGGCGAGATGAAGGACGTGGAGGATGAGGGTCGCGAGGTGGAAGCGGACGTCGTCGTCGTCGTTGAACTCGCGAGACGAGGCAAGAGTCGACTCGCGGACGTCGCCACCCTCCTCGCTCCGGGCTCGTGCGGCACGAGGCGCACCGTCGATGGCGGCCAGGGCGCCGACGGCGATCTCGAACCCGCCGAGCGTCGAAAAGGCGCCTTGGACGTCCTGCACGTCGTGCTCCTGCAGGACGAGCTGGATCGTCGCGAGGGCCGAGAGCCGGCTCTGGACGTCGCTCGGCGAGGCCTGCTGGAGGTCGTCGAGCGCGTGGCGGAGGTCGTCCTGGGCGTGGGCGACGCGAGTCGGCTGAGGCGATGTGACGAGGTCGTACGAGAGGGCCTCGGTCAAGGCGGCGGACGACAGGGAATGGCTCGAGTCGGAGGAAGGGAGGGGTGGTGGAGGGTCGGTCGAGGTTGGCGGGCCGCGCGAGAACAGGCTCGACGCCTCGGATAGTCGACGAAGCATGGTGCGGGCCTGTCGGGCGGTTCGAGACTGTCAGTTTGATCCGACGGCGAGCTGGCGACGTTGCTCGGCGGCAAGTGCGAGACGGCGAGGTCCGAGTGCGCTCGGTCACGCTCGCCTATGGCGCGAATTCTGCGGCTATGCCGTCCTCCTCGAGCCAACCGTGCGCCGGTAGAGTCTGACCGGGCTGCTGCCGGCTCGAAGACGAGCGAGCGTACCCCACATCTCTCGCCTGGCGCTGGCTCCTCGTCGCGCGAGAAGAGAGGGACGCGTGAGCGCACCTGGAGGCAAGCTGGTCGGCTGGCGGTGTCGCTCGAGCTGCTTGGGCGTGTGGTCGCCCTCGGCGAGGGTCGAGTCGAGTGATGCGAGCCGGGGTTGGCGGTGTCGGCGGTGAGGGTCGCCGCGAGCTGTTGCGCTGCTGCGAGAGCACGCCGGGCGGATCTAGAGTGCTGCTGTCGATGCTCTGGCGGTGCTTGGCGAGGTTGTCGAGATGCGAGCGGTCGCTCTCGTCCTCGTCGCTCCTCCTCGTCGTCAACAACTCTCCTCGGCGGCTCTGCCTCGGCATTGCCCCGCTCGACCTGGGCACACGGCTGTACCTGCGCTCCAGCTCTCGCATGCGCCGTTCCTGCAGCTAAGGGCTCGTCGCAGGCGCACAGCGAGCCGCACCGACGGTCTCTCGCTTCACCGTCGACGAGCGGCTCTCGAGTCGCGCCCTCGAGCACGCTGGCGCAGGCGTGTCAGGCCATGGTGCACGAGCTCTCTCGGCGGCAGCACGCCTCTCTCTCTCCCCTCGCCGCCATCGCTCTCGTCTCTGGTGGACAATCGTCCCAGCTCTTCCGTCGGATCGCTCGGGCGTGACGCGCTTCTGTAGCCGTCGTCTGTACCGGAGAGCGGCGGGCACGAGAAACGACACTCGGCGACGCGATAGCGAGGTCCGCGGAGCGTGCGTGCGACGCCGCGGGCTGGCCGGCCTCGCTGCTTCCTGTCGGACGACTCTTGCTCTCGCTTCCTTCACTCGCGCTCCCTTGCTCCTCTTCGTCTTCTACCGACCTGATATCCAACCCTTTCTCGAAACCAGAATGCGTGCGTCCCCTACCCTCCTCGTCTCGTTCTCGGCGACCTCGACTGACCTTTCCTTGCCGGTGTAGCTCGCGGTTCCGCCTCCTATCTTGCCGACGACTCTGGCGCCTACTCAAGCAGCGGCTACGAGCGTGGCGCGTCGTCGGGACCTCGCTACGGCCGCAGCAGCGGCCTGAACGCCGGCGCCAGTGCGTCTCCCTCTCTCCCTTTCTCCTCTCTCTTCCACGCCGGGACGCTGACACCTCGCCTCCCGCACAGGTGGTCACGGCGACGCCGACTCGTCAGGCAATGAGGGCGGCGCGGTGCCGTACGGCTCGGGCGCCAATCGTCGCGCCCGCCCGGGCCTTTCGAGCGCGAGCGCAAGTCTCGGTCTCGCCGGTGCTGGCACCGGCCCCGCCACCGCCGCCGCCGCCGCCTCAGAAGCGCATGAGCTGGCTAAGACGTCGAGCGTCGCCTCGCGCGAACTCGTCGCCGGCGCAGACCGGCACGCCGAGAAGTCGGCCAACTTGGCCCAGTCGTTCGCGGAGTTTGAGCGCGCCCACGGGCCAGAGCTCCGGTCGGAGGGTCAAGCCTCTCTCGCTCGCCTCGCCCGACTCTTCGAGAACCTCGGCGCCTCGGCCAGGCGTCACGTTGACAAAGCCGACGAGGCCGCCGACCACGCCGAGGCGACCCATCAAGCCGCCGGCGTCGCCCACTCGCTCGCCAAGAGCTCGTCGTCTCGTACCCTCGCCGCCTCTCGCGGCGGCCTGTCGTCCTCGTTCGGCGGCGGCGGGCTCGACTCGGCCGCCGGCTACTCGTCGTCGTCGCGCGCTGCGGGCGTCGCGGCGAGCCGGGCCAGGTCGGCGTACGGCGGGTACTAAGGTCATCTCGTCTTCCCTCGTCGTCCTTTGTCGTCCCTCGTCGTCCCCTCTTGTCCCCTCTTGTCCCTACTAGCGTTCCTCGTTTCCATCCTCTCTCGTCGTCCCTGATCTTTCCCGCCTTCTCAAGTTGCAAGCACTCCTCGACTTTCCCAGGTCCTCGTGCCGAGATGTAGAGAGAAAAGAGCAAGAGAGAAGTCCAACGAGGCTGCGAATATCGCGAGGCGGGAGCAAGACGACTCCTCTCGCGCTCGAGCCTCTCGTTCAAACGCTTTCTCGACCGCGCTCTCCCCGGCTCGGCTTCCTCGAGCTTGCTGTACTGGTCGGTCTCTAGCGACGTGTCTCTCGCCCTTGCTCTCACTCGCAGAAGAGGTCGCGCTGCAAAGGAGAATGACAAGGCGAAGCTACCAGTCCGCCCGACAGAAGCGCGCCGCGCCGACTCAGTCTTGCTGCATCGGCATCGCCAACGACATGGGCGGCACCGCGGGAGCCTGTGAGCGCTGTGGCGAGGACGGGGCAGAGTCGGGCCGGCAAGGGCGGGGTGGCGGTGGGTCCTCGAAGGCTGGCGGGCGAAGGAGGGTCGCAGGTGGGGAAGTTGGTGCGGGCGAGGGCGCGTTCGACACGCTCGGCGAGCCGTCGCTCGCCCACAGCGCGCCGCTGCGCCTCGCGAGCGGTGCGGCGGGAGGGACGAGACGCGACGAGCCCGTCACCGTCGACCCGGCGTCGGACGCACTGCTGCCCTGCGCCGCAGCCGACGGCGCCATGGACGACGCGACGCTGCGACGAACAGGGCTGACGGCGAGAGGCCCGTCGCGCCAGACGTCGAGCGCCGACTTGGGCAGGACGCGGCCGTCGAGGAGGACCATCGTCTCGCCGTGACGCTCGAGGCTGCGCTCCTGCACCATGGCCTCGAGCGTCGTACGGCTGTACCCGTCCTCGTCGTCGTCCTCGTCGCCGGCGACGCCGCCTCGCGGCTCAAAGTCGGCGGCGTGGAGCAGCGCAGCGTCGGGCAGGCGCTCGCCGAACGCGTAGGCGACCCGGGTTGACGCTCGGCGGGCGTTCGGGCCGTGCGAGGCCATGACGGCGTCGCGCAGGGATGCCGAGTGGAAGAAAGAGTCGGGGAGGCGCCGACGCACGAGCTGGGCCGGGTTGCGCGAGGTCGACGGGCGCAGAGGGCGGCCGGTTTCCGAGTCGTAGCCGTCCCACTCGTCTCGGCCGCCCTCCTCGCCATCGAGCTGATCGTCCTCCTGCTCCTCCGACTCGTCGTCCTCGTCCTCGTCGCCGTCGCCATCGCCGGCGCCGTACGACCTCGACGACCTTCTCCTCGCTCCTCCTGAGCGGCGCTGGATCCCGCTCTTGCCCGTCAACGCCTTCGAGATGCTCGCCCTCGCCGGCAGGCCGAGCCGCCGGCGCTCCTCGGCACGAGCTCGCTCGGCGCGCCGGTCGCGCTTCGGCCCCTTGCGCAACTCGCCCCGGATCGTGTACCGGCTCGCGTCGCCATGTCCTCCTTCCTCCTCGCCATCGTCGCTCAACAGCTCGTCCTCCTCGTCTGCGGCGGCGGCGACAACTGCAAAGCTGCGGGACGCTCGACGCGAGGAGGTGGACGCGGCAGGAGCGGTCGGCGCGCCGAACTTGATGCGGATCTTGGTGCCGCCGCCGCCGGCTTGCGAAGCGGTCGCGCTCATGGGCGTCGGCGGGCGGTGGACGGGCTCGCGGCGCGAGCGCGAGGTCGACAGCCCAGTTGCAGAGGGCGACTCGGTGCGAGTGTGCGAGTCGCGGCGAGAGAGGGGAGCGCCGGTGGTCGCGGCGGAAGGTGGGCCGGCGGTGCCGACCGAGAGGTTGAGGAAGTTGGACTTGCGGGGCTGATTAGGGAGGAGGGCGTCGTAGCTGCGCGGGAGGCTGAGGTGAGCGCTTGCGCCGAGCCGAGGAAGAGAGGCCAAGGCGCACCGTGCGAGCCGGTCCTGCATCTCCTTGATCTTGCGCTGCCGCTCCTCCTCGGCTCGTCCGCCGGCGCTGTTGCCCGCGTAGACCCACGTGCGCCCACGCAGCTCTTCGAGCTCGTTGATGAGCTTTGAGCGCTCGTGAATGAGGCGCTCGCGCTCGAGACGGGAGGCGCGCTTCTCGAGGACCTCGGGGTACCGGTGAAGGCGGAGGTAAAAGGCGTCGGACGAGTCGGCCTGCGTGTAGGAGTGGTCAGGCAAGTTCTACTGGCAGGCAGGGGAACGGGCAGGGACGCACCTCGGCTGGAAGTGCGTGTCGCGCTCCTCGCGGCGGCAGGAGCTCGAGCTCGCCGAGCAGGCGGAAGAGCGGCTGTTCGGCAGCATCGCCGACCGCGATCTGCTGAGGCGTGCCGTTGGCGACGGCGTCGGGGGAAGGCGGAACGGGATGCGGGCGAAGCGGTTCGACGCTGGACGAGGCGGACGAGGGAGGGTGGATCGTGACGTTGGCCGGTTGGCGGGTCGTGAGGAGGATGCGCGTGTCGACAGGGAGGTACAAAGCCGCTTGGGCACCTGCAGGGCGCAACAGGAGGGTGAGATTGGCTTCATCGCAACCAAACACTGAGGGAACGAGGACGCACGCTCGCTGTCGGACACGCCCGCCTCGTTGGTGCCGGCGCTCGCGCCGCCGAGCGAGCTGCGAGTTACACGACGCTCCTGCTTCTTGACTGCTGCGACAGGAGCTGCTGCTGGTCGAGTCGTCGACGCGGTTGGCGGAGGCGGCGAGTCGCCCTCCATGGCCTCGTCGAGGCGCCGCTTGCCGAGGGCTTTGGCCGAGGGTGCAGCTGAGCTGGAGCTGGGCGTGTGCGCCGACAGCAAGGTGTCTTGGCGAGGTGACGGGAGCATGTGAGCCGGTGGACCGCGAGACGGCCCCCTCTTGCTGGCGGCCGGCCTCTCGTTCGCCACCTCCTCCCTTCTAGTGGGCCCGCCAGGCTCACGACTCTCTGTGTAGCTCTCCCAGGAAGGCACAGGGCGCGAGAGAGCGCGAGCCGAGGCGACTGTCCGGCGAAGAAGCTCTCGAGTGCGCCTTGAACTCTTCGAACGGCTGGCTCGCTGGTCATGCAGTGAGAGCGCGTGGTTGCACATGCACAAGGAGAGAGCGTCTATGCCGATTGCAGAACGTGAGAGAGGACGCCCTTCTCCTCCTCGTTGAGGAACGTCTCGGCGAGTTGGCGGAACGACGTCTGGTCCGCCTCGTACGCGTGGCGGAAGAAGCCCGAGAGATGCGCCTGCGAGCAGATGCACAGCGTGAGCGACGACGACGCAGAGAGCGAGAGTAGGGGAGTGGGCGACGCAAGGACGCACCGAGAGGTCCAGCTGCCAGATCGGGTCGTCGTGCAGGTCCTGCTCATCGAGTTCGTCTTCCTCGTCGTCGTCGCCGCCCTGCATGTACCGATTCAGGCCGCCGCTCGACAACATCTCTGTGGACGGCGAGGGAGAGAGAGAGTAAGTGGGAGGTAGGGAGATGCGAGGGGCTGCGACGCACCCGAGAGGAAGTCGAGGTCGCGCTCGTTGCCCGCCGTGAACTCGGCACCCTCGTCCGCCCACTCGTCGTCCTCGTCGTCTGACACGGCATCGTCTGGAGCGTTCTTGGCCTGGCTCGACTGCGCGGCGGTCTGGGCGTCGTGCAAGAGGAGCTTGAGCACCTTGGCGGGGAACGGGATGGGCTGGAACTGGTCGGGGTCTGCAGGAACGACGAGGAACGTCAGACTGTGCCTGTCAGAGAGTTGAAGTAGGGGAAAGGGAGGGGCGGGACGCACTGGCTCTTGCTCGGGAGCGCGTCATGATGCGGTTGGCGTTGGCCTCGGTGACGACGAGGTCGCCCTTGACCTGGACGTGCTGCAGCGTCTCCCTCGCCGCCGATGCCGCGTACAGCTGCGACAGCGCGACCGAGCTGACCTTCTGGTTCCAGAAGCCCTGGAAGTCGCCGGCGTAGTCGCACCACGCCGACAGGAGGACCTCGAGCGCAGGTCGGCCGGGTTGACCGGCGCCGGACGGGACGGCGAGCGACTCGAGGAGGGACAGGACGTTCTCGAGCTGCTGGTGGATGAGGTAGGCGAACGGAAGGACGAGGCTCTGTTGCCGGAAAGGAAGAGGCGAGGGCGACCGAGGGAAAGAGAGGGAGAGGGGAGACGCATCAATTTGCGGCCCGAGTCGTGCGCGCGCATGCAGAGAACGATGGGCGCACCTGAGTGAACATTGCCGTCTGGGCCGTCGCGAGGCGGGTCACAAAGGCCTGCAGCAGATCCGGCAGGACAGGGCCGATTGACGAGCCGGCCTTGCGGACGAGGTGGATGACGAGGTCGCCGACGAACAGGCCGGCCGACTCGTTCTCCGACGGCTGCAGCAGCTTGGCGACCTGCGCCAACACGAGCTCGAGGCCGGACTGGCCCGACGACGAGCGCCTGTTTCGTCGAGGAAGGAGAGAAGGGGGCAGAAAGGTCAGTTCAAGGTGACGCTCGTCGGCGACCGAGTGAGCGTGACGCACCAGTTGAGGAGCTGGTCGACGTCCTTGCGGATGACGGTCGTGACGATGTCGAGGCCCGACTGGATGATGTCGCGGTCGTCGGTGCCGGCGAGCACTCATGTTTAACGAACTAAACCCTCATGGCTAACGTACTAAGCTCTCATGGCTAACGTACTAAGCTCTCATGTTTCACGTACTAAGCTCTCATGTTTGAACAATAAAATTAATATAAATCAGCAACTTAAATAGCCTCTAAGGTTTTAAGTTTTATAAGAAAGTCGAGGAGGGAGGACTGGACGATGGGTGAGGAAGAAGAGGAGAGGGACGCGAACACGTCCGAGATGGCGGAGCCGAGAAGAGGGTCTGCGTGCGGAGGAAAGGTCAGGAACGGCGAGGCACAGAGCGAGGCCGGCGGGGAGGAGGACGCACCTTCAGGCTTGGCGAACCAGACCTCCAGGACCGTCTTGACGAGCGCACGGGTCGTCTGCTCGTCCAGCACGGACCCGCCGGCCTTGAGCGACGACTGAATCGCGTCGAGGACGAGGACGAGCGTGTTCTCGGTCGCGCCCGACAGGAGGGGAAGCAGCTTGGACAGGGCGGTGGCGGCTTGGGCCGGCTCGACGTTCTCCTTGAGGTGGCGGAAGAAGCTGTATAGGCAGGGACGTCAGACCGAGGTGCAGGGAGAGAGGAGAGGGGGGCGCGGGAGCAAGCGAGCGCGGGCTCAAGACGCACTTGGTGAGGGCGCGCACGGCCGACACCTTGACGGGCACGCTCGCGGCGGCCAACTCGAGGACGTGGTTCGCCGCATCGATGTACTGCTTGGCGAGATGCTGCGGCAGGACCTCGGAGAACTGGCTCGCAAAGACGAAGGCACGACCCTGGAGGAAGGGCAAGTCTGCGGTCCGGGACAGAGAGTGAGTCAAAGTATCGTCGACTAGACGGCTCAAACGAGGATGTGAGAGAGGGACGCACCGGCAGCCGTGAGGTAGGTCATGACGACGCCCTGGAAGACACCCTCGAGCGCAAAGTCTGGCGCCCGGCCCTCCTCGCTCGCCTCCTGCACGTGCTCGATCAGGTCCTCCGAGATGGCGCCCACGACGGCAAGCGCGCTCTCGTAACCCTTCCACCAGTCCTCGTCGCCCTGCGCCCGCAGCCGGTCCGCGCTCGAGGCGACCGCCTGGAACGCCGACTGGAGCGCGACGAGCGAGGGGCCCGACAGCGTCTCGACGAACGACTGGACGAGGTCGAGCGACGCAGAGCGGACGTTGTACGACATCATCTCGTCGTCCTCGTCGGCGACAAAGGCGTTCGGGTCGGTCGCCCAGCTGTCCTCCTGCCGGTTGCGGATTGAGAAGGTCAGTGACGGCGTCGGTGGGCGTGGTAAGGAGAGACTAGGGACGCACGTCGTCGGTCGTCATCTTGGCGAACTCGATCGCCTTGGCGAGCATGTCGACGAGCGCCGGCGTCGGCCTGGGGCCCTCGATGAAGAGCGACCGGACCGCCTTGCGGCGGACCGCCTGGGCGAGAAAGTCGACGACGGTCGAGACGAAGGTGCCGAGGTCGCTCGAGATGTCCGAGTCCTCCTCGCCGGTCTGAGAGGTCGGGAGGGTAAAGTCGGACGAGTTGGACAGCGAGGCGGCGGTGTAAATGGGGAAGAGGGACGAGAGGTGGGCGCTCGCGAGCGAGAGGTAGGTGGCGAGGGTGCCCTTGAGCGTCGACGGGAACGAGTTGAGGATGATCTCGAGCGCCTGGAAGATGGCGGTGCGGACGGCGATGTTGTCCCAGCCGGCATCGCTCGCGAGGTCGCTCGCCACGTCCACGCCCAGGATCTGCTCGAACGCGCCGAGCCACTGCGGCAGGGTGTCGACGACGGCCGCCTTGACCGCGTCGGGGAACTCGTCCTTGACGGTGAACAGGGTCATGACCGACTGGCGGAAGATGTGGACGGCGCGCGCCCGAGTCGCCGGGCCGTACGTGTGTGCGGCGCCGAGGATCGACAGGAGGGTCGGCAGCATCTCGCGCGCGACAGGCAGGAGCTGGTCCTCCGTCAGGCTGATGCTGACAAAGTCGCTCAGGGCGCACATGCCGCCCTCGACAGCCTCAATGGACGACGAGCGGATGAGGGCGAGGAGCTGGTCGAGGAGGGTCGACCAGTCTTCTGGCCAGTCGGGTTGGGCGATGAGCGACACGATGTTGGCCTGGGTATGTCTTGTTGTCAGCTTGCCAGGTCGGGCATCAAGAGGAAAGAGTGAGAGGGACGCACACAGGCTAGGCGGATCTTGCGGACCGGGTCCGACAGGCCGACGAAGAGGACGTCTCGCACTTGCGCCTTGATCTGCCGACAGACTGTACGTGTCAGCTTCCGGCTCTCTGGGGCGGCAGGGAGGAAGAGAACAGGTGCGGCGCACCTCGGGCGTCGTCGCGGTGGGGCCCTTGAACGACGGGAAGAACGGCGACCAGAACTCCTTGACGTACTTCTTGAGGGCGAAGCAGGCAGCCTGCGCAGTCGCCAGGGACGTAGAACGCTGTCAGGAGGCTGCTCGCCCGGCTGGAGAGCCGAGAGAGGGGAGCCGACGCACCTGCCTCCAGGGCACGTCGACCTCCTGCGCGGTCGCAATACGGGCGAGGCCGAGCGCGGTCTCTGCGGTGGGTGCAAAGGCTGGTCAGTTCTGCCTGTGCGCTCACCGGCCTCCTGCTGAGGCTGGGCGGGCTCACCGGACGACTGCTGAGCTTTGGCCAGAGCTAGCTCGGCGCTGACCCTCGTGTTGACGTCTGCATCGAGCGTGGCCTGCAGCAGGTGCAGCAGCTGGTTGCTGGTCATCGTGGCGGTGCGCTCGAGCCGAGACGAGGCGCTTGTGGTCGAGAGGAGAGCGACGCGTCCTCATCAGCGCGCTCGTCGGCGGCGGGGTCGCTCGTCTCGACCAGAGCTTCGCTGAGGCCAGGAAGCTGCCGGGACGGTACTGCAGTACAGCGCACAGCTCCTGCCCGTGTCAAGCGCTCACAACAACTGCTTTCGCATCTCTCTCCCTCGCTCGCAAGTTGGACTCGGAAGTAAAGAACTGATGGTGCGGGTGCGTAATGCAGGGTGTCTAGACAGCTCGAGTAGTAGCTAAAGGGTATGTTCTATAAGGATGCGAGATGCGGAAGGGGGATGAAGAGAGGAGAGAGAGGGAGGGCCGAACGACCTTCGCAAGCTCGTGGAACGCTCACTCGCCGCGGCGGTCGACCTCGGCCGCCTTGGCCTCGTCGAGGAGGCCCTCGCGAGCGAGCTTCTCGCGCTGCTCGACGCGAGACTCGACCTGGCGCAGGTCGAGCGACGCGACCTCGGCCGCCTCGACCTCCTGCCTTGTCAACTCGCGCGACAGGCCGCCGGTCGACTCGGCGGCGGCGGTGGCGGCGGGCGCAGCCGGCTTGTGACCCGGCGCGAACGTCGAGTTGCGGCGGATGTGGGCGCCGTAGTAGAAGAAGACGAAGGGGATGGGCGCGAGCGCGAGGCTGATGAAGGCGATGAGCGTGAGCGCCCACTGCGTGCCCATGCCGTCAAACATGTCCCTCGTGAAGACTGCAGAGGTACGAGAGAGCGTCAGGACGAGTGCCGGGGACAGTAGAGAGAGAGGTGGACGCACGAGGGAAGGCAAAGCCGAAAAGGGAGCGCAGGACCGCGTTGGCGGCGAGGACCGACGCCGCGAGGAGGGTGTACGAGTCGATGAGGTAGCTCATCATGGCGAGGAAGACCGAGACCATGCCGAAGCCGAACGGGACGCCGGCGAGGACCGAGGCGATCCAGTGAACGCTCGGGAGGGTCGTCCACGCGAACCAGAAGAGGCCGACCGGGAGGACGGCGCCGCCGACGCAGCACAGGGGAAGGCGCGCCTCGGGAGGGAGGGTGCCGCCGTTGGCGATCAGGTTGCGCACGTAGCGCTTGTTGTCGAACACGTTGGCCGCCACGGCGAGGACCATGCCCACGCCGACGGCGATGAACGGCAGGCCGCCGATGCCGGGGCTCCAGCCACGCTCCTGCTGGTAGACGATGCTGTACGCGCCGAAGAAGAGGTACAGAATGCCCTGCAGAAGTGTGCGCGAGTGTCAGAAGGGTGCTGCGGACCTCGAGAGGAAAGAGCCGGGCCCGAGTCGCCGCGGTCGAGAGACCCTTCTCGTCGACCGCACCGACCAGAAAGGGGCGACGAGGGCTAAGAAACTCACGTAGATGAACGCGGCGTAGACCGAGAAGGCGAGGACGATGGCCTCCTTGAAGAGAAGGACGAACGGGCGGAGGAGGGCGGCCTTCATCTTGGTCGCCAACGGCGCCGAGAACATCGGGTGCAGGTCGTACATCGAGCGGTGGACGAGGCCCGTCTCCTTGGTGAGGTCGGCGGCGCGCTTGCGGAGGAGGACCGGCGCGTAGGTCTCGGGGCTGAGGAGGCCAAGGCCCCACATGACGAACGACTGCGACGAGGGCACAAGGTCAGCTCTGTGTGTCTCCCTGCCACCTCGAGAGTCGAGTAGGGACGTACAAAGATGGTCAAGACCCAGAACTCCCAGCGCCAGCTGACGTTCTCGCCGATGAAGCCGCCGACGATGGGTCCGAGCACGGGGCCGGCGAACGGCGCGAGGGCAAAGAGCGACATGGCCAACGCGCGGTCGGCCGGCGAGAACATGTCGCTGACGACGCCGCCCGAGATGACGAGGGGCGCCGAGCCCCAGAACCCGGCGAGGAACCGGCAGACGAGGAGCGTCTCGATGTTCTTGGCGAGCGCGCACGGGATGTTGAAAATGGCGAAAAGCAGGTAGGTGACGACGAACACGGGCTTGCGTCCCCATTGCTCGCTGAACGGGGCCTGCGCGAGATAGAGAGAGAGGGTACAAGTCAGCTCACGATTCGTGGAAGCGAGAGGAGGACGAGGCGAGGCTCACCCAGAGAAGCGGGCCGAGGGCGAATCCCTGCGGCAAGAAGGTCGTCGTCAGTTCGAGGAACACTGTGAGAGCTCGAAGGGAACGAGGGGACGCACAAGGACGAAGAGGGAGAGGCCCAAGGTGATGACGACGAGCTTGACCTGGAAGTAGGCGAGGAGCTGGCCGAGGCCGCCCGAGTAGACGGACGAGCCGAACGCGATGCAGAGTGTCGAGATGGCCGAGTTGGCGGTGATGAGCCTGCGAGGGAGGAGAGAGGGAGGTGAGCCGACGGCGCCGAAGGAACGGGCGGACCTCGTCTCCTCTCGTCCGGGTCGAGGGGAAGCCGGGTGTCGACGCACCACTTCTTGGTCGGCGCCCAGTTCTGCGGGTTCTCGACCTCGCCATCGAGCCACTTGACAATCTTGGGCGACGCCTCTGTGCCCTCGCCGTCGTACGGGCTCGCGGCGCGACCCTTCTCCGCCATGTCGGCGGCGTGGTGCTTTGCGACGACCGAGTGCGCAGAGTGGTTCTCGTGTAGGGTCGACGTCGGGCTGATGGACATGTCGGGCATGTGCAGCAGCAGTGCGTGCGTGCGCGTCGAACGCTGGGTGAGGTGAGGAGGGAGAGCGCGAGAGTGCCACCTTGAAGGGGAGCGACCGGACGCGCTTTCTCAGCCCTCTCCCCGCCCGCTCGTCCGCGCGCCGTCCGCTTCGGCAAGCTCCCCGTCCCCGCAATATTAGACACCTGACAGGTGTCAAGCCACAATTCGCTGCGTTGCACGCTTGGTTCCTCCGCGGCGGCGCCGCGCCGCCGCCCTCGCGTCCGCCTCGACTCTCCCAGGCGGTTCCTCCGAGACTGCCGTCTTCTCGCCGACTACATAGCTAGTCGCCGAGTAGCTACTACGTACTTCGACCTTCTTCTCGCGCAAAGTGCGAGGAGGACCGTGCGCCACCGAGAGCCTGTCTCAAGTTTCCGCCCAGGCTCTCGTCGCGAAACAAGCAAGTGCAGCGAGGGAAGTGCTGGGCGCAGTTACCGAGCTATTTCTAGTGCTCAACCGCGAGCGAGAGACAAGAGAGAGGCGCGCCATCGTGGGTCGCGCGCGCTCGCAGCTGGGGGAGCAACCCTCCTCGTCGAGCTCGCTACCTCACGCCAGCTTCGACCCAGTGCTGCCCTCCAGTGCAGCCAGTCACACCGTCTCGAGCCGCAGGCGAGCACCAGCCGCGCCCAACCCCGCCAGATCGAGCTTGCAAGCCGAGGACCCGGGTCGCCCCTTCCACCCTCCAACCCGCACCGCTCCCCTCGCCCAACTTGCCTCTCGAGCCCTTGCGCCGACGCACGCCCGCTCCGACAGCCACACACGGCCTCGCCAGCCCCTCGACCGTCCGCCTCGCGCGACACGACATCAGCGAACCCACTCTTCCCTCCCCCTCTCGCTCGACCTTCGCCTTGCGGAATCCCCGCCGCATCGTCAGCCCACGCGCCGCACACGATGGACCCGTCGCCGACGCCCAGCCAGTACGACCACGAGGATGCCCAGGGCATGCCTCGTCGCCCTCGCTCGCGCCTGAGCCAGCAGATCTCGGCCATGTTTGAATCGTCCGACTCGTCGCAGTCGACCCTCTCGAGCGGCAAACACGACTCGATGTCGCGCGACCAGCTCGACCCGGCCGCGTACGGTGCGTCCCTCGTCTCTCTGTGCGGCGTGTGCCTGTCAGAGAACCGAGCCCTGACCTTCGTTCGCCCGTCCCTCCTCGCTCGCAGGCGTCTTGACCGGCGCGGTCGGCGGATCGTTCGGCCCGTTCCCGCGCTCGTCGACCTTTTCGACGTCTCGCCCTGCCGCCTTTTCGCACCGCGACAGCATCGCGTCGTCGTCGATGGGCGTCGACCCGGTCATCGTCCCGCCGGGCGGGTCCGAGTCGCCCCACTACACGGACGAGGACTACTCGGTCCAGGGCTACAGCAGCCCGCGCATGACGCACAGCGGGTCGCGGCAGAGCGTCGCACGGTTGGAGGGCATCGCGGGCGGCGGAGCTGGCGCGGCGCTCCTGTGGGAGAAGGAGCCGGACGACTTCCTCCACGAGTGCGCCTCCTCGTCTCCTCGCCTCGTTCTCTCTCCCTCTCGAGCAGCAGCTGACCTCGTGCTCTCCCACAGCCCGGACCCTGCGCTCGACAAGGCGATGGACAAGCAGATGCGCAAGTGGGGCTTCGTCTCGCTGCTCAACACTGCGTCCCTCTGCATCGTCGTCATCGTCCTCGTCGGCCTCTTTGCCGGGTGGCCCATCTATCGGTGCGTCTCTCGCTTTCTGTATCACGCGAGGCCGGCGTGAGCCTAACTCTCGAGCTTGCAGGTTCGCGATCGACGGCTCGTGGGGCTCGTACGCGACCAACACGATCACCAACTCGTCGGGCCAAGTGCCGCAGATCCCGGGCCTGCCGAGCCTCGTCGACGACACGACGCCCATGTCGGCCTACACGCGCACGGGCTTTGACGGCGAGGAGTACGACCTCGTCTTCTCGGACGAGTTCAACACGGACGGCCGAACTTTCTGGCCCGGCGACGACCCGTGCGTCCCTGTCCTCTCCTCCCTCTCTCTCGCCCTCGGTCACTGACCCGATCGAGTGCCCGCAGGTTCTGGGAGGCCGTCGACCTGCACTACGTCCGTCTCGAGGCCCCTTTCTGCTCTCGACCGTCGACGACGGACGCGCTGACCTCCCTCTCGCCCTCGCCCGCAGTGGGCCACGTCCGACTACGAGTGGTACGACCCGGACGCCATCACGACCAAGGACGGCAACCTCGTCATCACCATGACGCAAGAGCCGTGGAACGACCTCAACTTCCGCTCGGGCATGCTCCAAAGCTGGAACAAGTTTTGGTGAGGGACCTTCCCCAAGCCCCCCTCTCTTTCTTCTCGCTCGAGCCGTCACTGACGCAAATCCTCGTGCGCCTGCAGCTTCACGGGCGGCTACATCGAGGTCAACCTGTCGCTCCCGGGCAAGCCGACTGCGCAGGGCTACTGGCCGGGGTGAGCTCCCTCTCTCTCGCTCTCGCGACCTGGCCATGCCGCACCGAGACTGACCGTCCTCGACTTGCAGTATCTGGACGTTCGGCAACCTCGGTCGCGCCGGGTACGGCTCGTCTGTCGGTGCGTCTCTCTCCCTCTCTCTCTCCCGAGCCCTCCCCTGTCCGCCCAACCCTGACTCTTGATCTCCCGACAGACGGTCTTTGGCCTTATACCTACGACTCGTGCGACGTCGGTACTCTCCCGAACCAGACGTGCGTCGCCTCGTCCACCGACACCCAGCTCGAGACGAGCCTGACCCTCTCTCTCTCCCAACAGCTGGCCCAACGGCACCGACCCGGTCGCCGCCAAGAGCCTCGGTGACAAGGATTACGGCGGCGAGCTTTCTTACGTGCGTCCCGTCTCCCAGGGACGCCATCGTCGTCGTCGCCGTCGACTGACTCGAGCTTGCCCGACGAACAGCTTTCCGGTCAGCGTCTTTCGGCATGCACGTGCGAGGCCGACAAGGACGACCACCCTGGCCCGACCTACAAGACTGGTCGTGGCGCTCCCGAGAGTGCGTCCCTCCTCCTTCATCGTCCTCGTCGTCGTCGCCCCTCGACTGACCCGGCTCGCGCGCACGCAGTCGACATTCTCGAGGCGCAGATCGCCCCGAACGGCAAGCAGGGCATGGCGTCGCAGTCGATCCAGATGGCGCCGATGGACGCACACTACCTGTGGCGCAACGACACGAGCGAGGCCAACCCGGGCCTAATCGTTTTCAACGAGTCGATCACGACCCAGAGTCCGTCCCCTCGTTCCTCCTGCCCCTCTCTTTTGGCGCCTCGCTGACTCTGTTCGAGTGTCCGCAGACATCTGGAAGGGCTCGATCTCGCAGGAATCGGCGTCGCTCAACACGCTCACCGACTCGACCTCGTACGAGGGCGCCGGCTACAGCACCTACGGTGCGCTCTCCTCTCGCTTACTCTCATCTCGATCGAGACCCTGACGGGCTCTCCCTCGCAGGCTACGAGTACGAGCCGGGCCCAGACGGCCGCATCACGTGGGCCATCAACGGCGACAAGACGTGGCAGCTCAACGCCAACGCGATGCCGCCTCGCGACGACGTCCAGATCGGCCAACGCCTCATCAGTGTCGAGCCCATGTACATGTGCGTCACCGTTCGCTCCTCTAGACGGGCGAGAGAGCTCGAGGGCGGCGTCACCGGCGCCGTCGTCGCTGCCTCTCCACCTCGCCTTCTTTCCCTTGCGAGATCGGGCCTGACATCTCTCCTGCACCCCTCCTACAGCATCTTCAACCTCGGTACGTCCTCGCTGTCTCGTTACGAGGTCCTGGGGGCGTCGAATCGCCGCCAGACGTCGTCTCGAACCCTCCCGGCGTCCCCAGACGGCTTCTTCGACCTCTTGGACCCTCACTGACGCTTTTATTCCTTCTACCGCTCAGCCGTGAGCAAGGCGTTCCAGCAACCCGAGTGGGGAAAGCTCGGTGCGTCCCGTTTCGCCACTCGGAGCGACTCGGCGGGCGGTAACTGACGTGCCCTACCCCTTCCCGCCTTCTTCCTCCCCTTGTCCTGCCACAGAGTTCCCGGGCCACCTCCAGATCGACTACGTGCGTGTGTATCAGCGCAAGAGCGACAAGAACGTTGGCTGCGACCCGAAGGACTATCGTGAGCCCTCTCCCCGTCGTCGTCCTTCTCGGCTCGGTCGCTCGTCCACGAGTTGTACCCGACCTTTTCCTGACCCCTTGCGTCGTCCCGCAGCCACGGCCGACTACATCAACAACCACATGGAGCTGTACACCAAGTGCGCCGAGCGCGAGTCGCCGTCTCTTCCTCTTCCGGCAACCTACTGACGGACCTGCACTCGCAGCCCGAACCTCACGACATTCCGGCAGGCCATGGACGTTACCAACTACACGCTGCCGCGCAACCGCCTCAGTGCGACCGGCTGCGACTGAGTGGAGGATTCGCTGTTGGCCTCGCACGATTCGGTTTCTGCCCCGTCCTCTCTCGCGTTTTGCGTACACACCCTTCCCCTCCCTCTTCCTCCTCCCTCCCGCACCGTACAGACACTCTGCATACCCTGACGATCTTGACGCACGTTGAGAGGGAGAGGGCGCGAGCGCGAGCCTCGAGAGCCGCGCTCCTTGCTCGCGAGGTAAGGCAGACGAGAGCGATCTCACGAGCTTTCTTTGCAAGCGTGAGGGCAGACTGTTCAGAGATTCCCCCTGGGAGCTTCTCGCCGATTCAGAACGAGCTCTCGGCCTTGTCGAGAGAGCAACGTCTGCCTCGACGAGAGAGCGAGTCGGACTCGAGCAGGTCAGGCACCGACCGGCTCCTCTGCGACTCGTGCACCTCCATCTCGACAGTACCAGTCACAAGAGCGGTCCCACAGCCCTGTGCGCCTGGCCTGCCCGTCCCCTCATGCCGACGCGAGCTGACCTCTTCCTCATCTCCCCGCGACAGCTTCCCCCCTGCCAGCTCGACCATGTCGTTCGGCCAGATCCCGTTTCTACCCCTCCTCGAAGCACCAGAAGGGCAGCTCCCAGTCGGGCTCGTCCCCGCCCTCGCCCGCATCGTTCCCCTCCTCGTCCCCTCGTCCCTCGCCGACTCGATCCTCCCGACTCTCCCTCCCACCGCCGAGTACTTCATCCTCGACGACACGAGCCTCTCGCTCGAGGCCGCCGTCAAGTACCTCGACCAGGGCGCACGGCGATTCGCGTCTCGGAATCCCGCCTTGCTCGCCCAGGTGCCGGCCGAGCGCCTCATCCTCCACCTCGACCAGGCCAAGGCCGCCGAGCTCCTGAGCAACGCCGACCTCGTCGCGAGCATCTCGGGCGTGCTCCTCGAGACGGCGTCTTTCCTCGAGGACGACCTCCAGCCGGTACGGGCGGCGCTCAAGGCGGCACCAGGTCGACCTCGCGACCTGTTTGTCCTGTCGGCGTCGCGCTCGGCCGACCAAGTGCTCGCACAACCGGCGGCGTTCAAGCTCATGTCCAAGACGGTCGGCGGCACCTGCGTCGTGCCGTCGTCGCTGCTGTCGGTCCAGCGGGGCAACCTCGAGATCCCGCACCCGGACGACGGCAAGCTCAGCGTCGCGACCCTGTTCACATCGGCCCTGCGCTCCGACCGCCCCGACGGCCTATTCGTCACGGTGCCCATGTCGCTCACGTCGGTCACGACGGCGCTCGGCGTTGTCTACTCGTCGACCGAGTCGATCGCCGAGTCGATCCTGACGGGCGACGCCGTCTACTACTCGCGGTCGCGCAACGGCCTGTGGCGCAAGGGCGCGACGTCGGGCGCGATGCAGCGCGTCGAGCGCATCCGGGTCGACTGCGACTACGACGCGCTCGAGTTTGGCGTCGTCGAGGCGGGCCCGAACGGCGAGAAGGAGGGCTTCTGCCACGTGCCGGAGCAGACGTCGTGCTTCGGCGGCGTCGCGGGACTCGCCGACCTCGAGTCGACGCTCAAGAAGCGCATGGCCGAGGCGCCGGCCGGGTCGTACACCAAGCGCCTGTTCAACGAGCCCAAGCTGCTGCGGGCCAAGATCATGGAGGAGGCGGGCGAGGTGTGCGACGCCGAGACCAAGGCCGACCTTGCAGGCGAGGTGGCCGACCTCGTGTACTTTACTCTGACGCGCGCCGTCAGCATGGGCGTGTCGCTGCAGGACGTCCAGGCCGTCCTCGACCGGCGCAGCCTCAAGGTGACGCGGCGGAAGGGCGACGCCAAACCCGAGTGGGTCGACAAGCTCGGCCTCAGCGGCGAGCAGGCAGTCGGCGTGCAGGGCGCGAAGTAGACGGGTCGGGCGCTCGAGGCGCGCCTGCTCGACGCTGCAACGAGGCACCCTCTCTCGAGCACTCGAGCGGTCGCGCTGCGGTCCTTCGATAGCGAGAGTCGCAAGCTCGCTGTCTTTCAGCTCTCGTACTCGCTCTCTCTCGAGGGGCAGCTGTGTCTGCGCGGTGCGGGCGAGAAGAACGAGCCTGAGAGGCTTTGCTCGAGGTGGCTCGAGCGAGAGAGCAGGTCGCTCTCTGGAGCGTGGTGCGCCGCTTGTCCCCAGGCATGCGAGACTGTCCAGAAGACTGTCACGCCCCTCAGACTCCAATCGGGAGGCGAGAGCCAGAGTCAACTTGAACGCGCCTGTGGCGGCCAAGTCCGTTCGCTCCTCCTCATCATCTCGCTCGCCTCCTCCTCGACCACAACCGCTCCCGATGGACGCAGCCAGCGAGTACCGGTGCCCAGTCTACTCGAGCGACACGGTCGACGCCGCCAAGCGCGCCGAGCTCCTCGTGCGCCCCGTCAAGTCGTCGGCCGACATCCTCGCCCTCGTCTCGCCCATCCTCGACTCGGTCCGCAACGGCGGCGACGAGGGCCTGCGCTCGTGTGTCGTCAAGTTTGACCGCTGCCTCGCCGCCGAGGACACGGCCTTCCCGCTCACGCTCAAGGCGCCCTTCCCCGCCGAGCTCGCCAAGATCGACCCAAAGGTCAAGCAGGCCATCGACGTCGCCTACAGCAACATCAAGGTCCGCCCTGCTCCCTCCCTCTTCCTGCGCGCCGAGCTGACCTGTCGCGCGTCCCTCGCAGGCCTTCCACTCGGCGCAGATGGAGCGCGAGTCTGAGCCCATCCGGGTCGAGACGATGCCCGGCGTCGTTTGCCAACGCTTTGCTCGCCCGATAGGCAGCGTTGGCCTCTACGTGTACGTCCTCCTTTCTCGCCCACTCCCTCCCTCCCCTCCTTGCGAGCCCATGAGCTGACCCTCCTCTCCCCTGCACAGCCCCGGCGGCACGGCCGTCCTCCCCAGGTGCGCCGCAGCGCTCTCTCCCTCTCCCGAGACTCTCTTGCTGACCCAATCTTGTCCCCTTGCAGCACCGCCCTCATGCTCGGCGTCCCTGCGCAGGTCGCCGGCTGCAAGAACATCACCCTCGCGACCCCTCCTCGACCCGACGGTTCGATCTCGCCCGAGATCATCTACATCGCCGGCCTTGTCGGTGCGCAGACGGTCGTGCGGGCAGGAGGCGCCCACGCCATCGCGGCCATGGCTTACGGGACCGAGACGGTGCCCAAGGCGGACAAGCTGTACGGCCCGGGCAACCAGTTCGTCACGGCGGCAAAGATGGTGCGTCCTCGTTCCCTTTTTGCCTTTCTCGTCCTTCGTCCACTCACCTTTTTTCCTATTCGACACAGTCGGTGGCCATGGACTCGGGCGCACGAGTCGCGATCGACGTTCCGGCAGGTCCCTCGGAGGTTCTCGTGCGTCCTCCTCTCACTTCCGTCGCGCACCCTCCTCGTCGTCCTCCCTTTCCTCGCCTGACGAAGTTTCTTCACGCAGGTCATCGCCGACAAGACGGCCGACCCAGCATTGGTCGCGTCCGACCTCCTCGGCCAGCAGGAGCACGGCCTCGACTCGCAGTCCGTCCTCATCACGATCGACTGCGACGATGCCTATGTCGAGGCCGTCAACGCGGCCGTCGCCGAGCAGGCGCAGGCGCTTCCTCGGGCCGAGATCCTGCGCAAGAGCCTGAGCCAGAGCTTCATCCTCCAGACCAAGACGGTCGACGAGGCGTTCGCCTTCTCGAACGACTACGCGCCTGAGCACCTCCTCCTGTACATCGCCGACGCGGCAAAGTCGATCGAGCTCGTCGAGAACGCCGGCTCCGTGTTCGTCGGCCCGTGGTCTCCCGTCGCGTGAGCCCTCGCTCGTTCCTCGTTTTCGGCCTTGCGCAGCCCGGGTCTGACTCGTCTCGGCCTCTCGTTGCGCAGATGCGGCGACTATGCGTCTGGCACCAACCACACCCTGCGTGCGTCCCCGTCCCCTTTTCCTTGCCCTCGCTCGTTCGCGAGCCTGACTCTCTCTCCCTTCCTCGTCCCTTTCCACGTCGCCTCGCAGCCACGGTCGGCTACGCCAAGCAGTACTCTGGCGTCTCGACCTCGTCTTTCCTCAAGCACTTTACCTCGCAGGAGCTCTCTCCCGCAGGGCTCAAGAACCTCGGGCCGTACGTCGAGATCCTCGCCGACGTCGAGCAGCTCGGCGCGCACAAGGCGAGCGTGTCGCTTCGGCTCGACAAGATTGCTCGCGAGGGCTTGTAGAACGAGACGAGCGACGACTGAAACCCAATAGAACTGTGTTGCACATTGACACGGCGCGAGGAGAGAGAGAGAGAGAGAGAGAGAGAGAGAGAGAGAGGAGCTCGAGGACTAGTGACCGTGTCCGGCGTGCTCGAGTGCGTCCGCCTCCTCCGGGTCGAGCCCTACAGGTGACGAGGAGCATACGTCGTGAGCGCGAGGATAAGAGAGGAGGAAGGGGAAGGAGTGCGCACAGTCCTCGAACCCGTCCTCGAACAGCTCCTCGAGCTTCTCGATCTTGCGCCGCATGCTCTTTTTGCTCTGCTCGATTCAGGTGTCGCTTCGTCAGAGACGTGTCGACGAACGAGAGGAGAACAGGACGAGCGGGCGCGCCTTCATGACCCTCCGCCACTGGCTCCACTCGTCGTCGTCGAGCAGGCACGCGTCGAGCTCGGCGTTCAACAGCGGCTGGATCGTCTCGAGCTCCTCGCCGATGAAGACGAGTTCTTGACGACGGTCGCCCCATGCGCCGCGAAAGTCGGCCTTCATCTTCTTGCGGATCCTGCGCGAGGGCAAAGTCGAGGGCGAGAAGGTCAGTGCGAGAAGGTCGAGAGGGGCCGGTTCGCGGCGCGAGAGACAGCCGGCGAGACCGAGGAGGACATGATGTCGAGGAGAGGAGGTAGGGGCGCAGGGAAGGAGGGAGGAGGAGAGAAAAGAGGGCGCACTCGGGGTGCTCAGGCCACGTGTTCTCGTCTTGCTCGCACAGCCACTTGTCGCCGCCGCTCAGGCTCAGCATGACGCCTGCTTGGCTCCACTCTCCAGACATGGACGGGCGCGTCGCGAGCCAGAAGAAGCCCTTCGAGCGGTGCAGCGGCCCGAACGCGCGGTCGGCCTTTTTGGCGGCGAGACGAGCGGCCGGGTCGAGCTGCGGCTGCTTGTCGAGGTCGGGCTCGTCCTCCCACGACTCGTTCGAGGCACTGCTCTGCGCGTCGTCCCCGTCGACCACCATGTTGTCGATCGCCTCCTCGTACGAGATCTGGATGACGAGGAGGCGCAGGCGGATCGTCTGCCACAGGCGCTCCGGGTCTGCGCACGAGCACGTGACAAGTCAGGTACACGATCGACGAGGGTAGTGCACGAGAGAGACGCACGAAAGGGACGGCGAGCGCGGTAGACGAACGACCTGACACGAGGAGGAGCAACTTAGGAAGGTCCCGCTGCGAAGAAGGAGAGAACGCCAGACGCACCCGATGCCGTACTCGTCCGACTCGGGCTTGAGATCCTCGCGCAAGCTCTTGAGCCACCCGGCGCTCATCATGCTGCGCTCGAACGAGAACCGGTGCGTGTCCAGGACGGCGCCCAAGTCGACCTTGCTGCGGACCGTCGCGAGGACGTTCGCCTCGGGGTTGAGGCGCTGGATGAGCGACTGGATCTTGCAAACCTGCGAGGCGTCGACGAGGTCGCATTTGTTGAGGATGATGACGTCGCTGAACTCGAGCTGGTCGACCATGAGGTCGGAAACCTGGTCGGGACGAGCGAGAGAGTCAGACTCTGCGGTGACAGGAGGGTTGAGCAGAGCGTACATTGCGCTCGTCTTGGTCGTCGACGGTACCAGGCGCCTCGCGGTCGGAGAGGAAGTCGGACGTCGAAAAGTTGTCGAAGAAGGTCAGGGCGTCGACCATCGTGACGCACGTCTGGGGGCCATGTCGACGAGGGGATGACCGAGTAGGGTCAGTGTACGTGTTGGCTCATCCCGCTGAAGGCGAACGTCCTCGAGGGCGGTGGGACGAGAAGGGAGAGGGAGGAGGGACGCACGTCGAGCCTCGCAATCTTGGGAAGGCCGCCGTTGCCGAGGATTTTCGCCAGTCCGAGCGTCGCCTCGACGTCAGGAGCCCGCTCTGCATCGTCAGAGCTCGACGCTGGGCGCTCGAGCCCCTCGCGCTTGACGCGGTCCGCCTCGGCTCGCAGATCTTTTGCGGCCTGGAGGTGCATGTCGCTGAACTCGGGCGCAAACGTCTCGGCGACTTGCTGCGGCTCGCTGATACCAGCTGTACGAAGTAAAGTAGAGCATCAGGCGACGCAGACCGAGAGAGAGTCGAGAGAACGTGACCCACACGACTCGATGAGCAGGTAGTCGAACGCTCGGGCCTCGGCGAGAGCTGCGACCTCCTCGAGGAGGTCACCGCGCAAGGTACTGCAGATGCAGCTGTGGAAGCAGGCACTCGTGAACGCCTGTAGTGCAAGGCTTGGAAAGACCTGGCGAAGAGGGCGCGCCCGTTCTGGAGCTGAACGACCGTCTCCTCCTTGCGCACCGCCTTGTGCTGCTGCAGCATCGTCGCGTCTATGTTCACTGCGCATAGTGCTTGTCGTGAGCTCGAGGTATCGACGTCGACCAAAGAGAAAGAGGGAGGGAAGGGAGAGAGAAAGTGGACGCACATTCGGCCATGTCGTTGACGATGCAGGCAATGCGCAGCCCGTGCTCCTTGCTCGTCAGGATGTACTCGAGCAGGGTACTCTTGCCGGCACCGAGGAAGCCCGACAAGATCGTGACGGGCAGGCGCTCGTCGGCGGTCTTTGCGCGGTCGAGCGAGCACGTCGAAGAAGGCGGACTGGCAGTCGGCGAGCCGTGCGAGGTCGAGACGGACGAGACGGACGACATGCTGGAACGGGGCGTCGAACAGGCGAGGATGGCGTTGAAGAGAAGGGACCCGCTGAGCGATGCAGGGACGGTGGAGCGAGGAAAGCGAGTTGAGAAGGTCGCCAGCCCCGCTCGAGCGACGACTGGCAGGGTCCTCCAGTCGCGCCTGCAAGGGTGCGCGAGCCGTCCAGTCACAGCGAGTGCGACAGTGTGGACCAGCAGCTAGAGCCGAGCCAAATCGAGCCTGAGCAGCAGGAGAAGCGAGAAGTCCGGGGCGAGGGGCCCGAGCGCCGTCCTCGACGCGCATCTCGCAATACAACAAGCACGACGCCGCTCTGCTACGTGTCCAACTCGCCCAACCTCCTCTACTCGTCCACCTGCTTGGCCTTGGCGCCCGCCTTGCCCTTGTCGGCGCGAGGGTTGAGGCCCTTCTTCTTGAACTGCCGCTTCTTCGTCTCCTCGATGAGCTTCTCGTCCTCGTCGTTGTCGAACGTCGGGCCGTCGTCTGCTGCTGCTGCCGCGGCCTCCTCCTCGTCCTCGTTGATCGGGAGCGTCTCGTACGGGAGGGTCGGCTCGAGCGCCTCGGGAGCTGCAGAGAGAGAGAGGACCGGGCACATGGGTCAGGGCGTGCGCGCGACGAGGGAAGAGGACAGTGAGAGCAGGACGCACCCTTCTTCTCCTTGGCGAGAATGGCGAACTTGGCGACGTAGAAGCCGTCGACGTTCTGGACGTGCGGGTAGAACCGGCGCGTGAGCTCGATGCCCTTGCCGAACTGCTTGCCGCGGAAGCTCTTGAAGCCCTCCTTGCCGAACGGCAGGCCGGTGTCGACGAGCTTGATGTGCGACCGCTTGCGGAGCGCGTACGAGACGACGGCCTCGTTCTCCTCGGTCGTCACCGAGCAGGTCGAGTACACGACGGTGCCGCCCGTCTTGACCGAGTCGATGGCGCACAGGAGGAGCTGCTTCTGGAGGTGCCCGAGAAGCATAAAGTCGCGCTCGGTCTGCGTGGGCGAGGCAAGGAGGAGCGTGTCAGGGAGGCGAGGCAGGAGGTGCACGACGAGGGCGAAAGAGGGGGCGCACCTTGTTGACCTTGACGCTCGGGTCCTTCGAGATGACGCCCGAGCCCGAGCACGGCGCGTCGAGGAGGACGCGGTCGAACCCGCCCATGACCTTGGGGAACTCGCGGCCGTCGACGTTGGTGATGATGACGTTGCGGCACCCGAGACGGGCGACGTTGCCGCCGAGACCCTTGATGCGACCGCGCGACGAGTCGTTGGCCCAAACCTCGCCCGTGTTGCCCATGAGCGCCGAGATGTAGGTCGTCTTGCCGCCCGGCGCGGCCGACATGTCGAGGCAGCGCTCGTGCGGCTGCGGGTCCATGGCCATGACGGGGAGGAACGACGAGGCCGCCTGGAGGATGTAGTGGCCGGCGAGGTACTCGGGCGTGGCGCCGATCGGGACCGACGAGCCAGAGAAGACCTGGAGGCCGACCTTGGACCAGCCGCCCTCGAGCGGCTCGAGGTTGACGCCGCGGTTGATGAGGGCCTGCGCGAGGTCACGACGACGGGTCTTGAGCGTGTTGACGCGGATCGTGAGCGGACGAGGCGTGTCGGACGCCGTGAAGAAGTCGAGGGCCTGGAAGAGCGAGTCAGGGTCAGGGTCGCGACGGGGAAGGGCGAGGGGGGGGGGGGGGGGG